>NW_015170890.1:1750444-1856720 GCF_001447785.1 Gekko japonicus | reverse complement strand
TCCTGCTGTTGAGTGTGGCCTATTATGCTAATAAGTTCCTGCTGGGCTTTTTCTACAACCCCCCCCCCCCATTAAGGAGATATTGCAGCTGTGATCCTTTGAATGCCTGATAGCAAGAGGGTGGGCATCATCAACCTCTGGGGGGAAATCATGAAAATGGGAGTAAATAGGACCATCATTTTGATCTATTCATGCATTAAAATCTCCTGCTGTCACAACATAAACTTCTAGATACTACAGCATTCATTTATTTATATATTCTTCAAGTTTGGGCCATTGTTCTTTTATCAGTAATTGCTGATGCTGGGGAGGAAGATAAACATTAATGATCAAAAGCAGCCTTGACTTAAATTTCTGAATCAATGCATGTGCATAAAAGGGTAATGATTCAAGTTTGATAATTGATGCCTATAACATGGTAGACATGCAAATACCTAGACCACCTCTGCATCCTGTGATACTAGGAATCACTTTAACTGGGTATGTAGCAAAGCCATTCGTGACCAGTTGAGACCAAGTTTCCTGGAACAGGATGACATCAAATTTCATTTCATATTCAGTGAAAGAGATGTCATTAATTTTACTGGGCCATCCTACAATATTCCAAGAGAGTAACGTAATAGAGGAGTTTTCTTGGTTCACATGTAGTCAGATAGGGGATGTAGAATGAGACCTCTGGGATGATGACAAGGTGTACCTCCTGGCCTGATGCCAGCTGCTTGAGTAGTTGCAGGATAACTCCCAAGCATCTGGCTGTAAGCCTGACCCTTAAGCACATGGCTAGAAAGGCCAGCCAAGGGAGGCTGTTGGGCATGGAAATAACAAGTTGCATTGGATCCTGCTTCAGCTCTGTGACTATTTGAACAATTTCCTGACTTTGCCTTTGTCTTGCTCCTGAATGTGCTCCTGAGTAACTCTTGGATTCTCAGACATTCCTGGACAGACTGACTCATGGACTAGACTCCTGACTTTGTGCTTAACCTTGTACCAGACCTTGACCATGCTTCTTGAGTTGGTGCTCTTGCCCTTACTTGCTTTGTGCACCCCTATGCCAGGGGTGTGAAACATGTGGCCCGGAGGCCGGATCAGCCCCCCAGAAGGCTTCCATCAGGCCCGCAGTGGAACTGGCTGTCTCCTGCTTCCAGTTCTGCTGCTGCTGCTGCTGCTGCTGCATCATAGCTTGCTGTGCCAGACTCTCTTAATCACTCTGCCATTTCATGTTTTAACTCTGAGCATGAGATTTCTGTGGTGAATGTCAATAAATCAAAAGTAGGCTTGCAGCTTACAGAGCTGATGTTTTAAGCATGTTTTTAATAAAAAAAAATCTTTGTGCATGTGTCCTTTATAAAGTTTATATCTCGGCTACCTGGCATTACATTTTATGACACACATGGCCTGGCCCCCCAAAAGTCTCATTTATCTCAGATCTGACCCTCATAACAAATGAGTTTGACACCCCTGCCCTATGCCATTCCCGGCCCAGCTTGCGACACCAGGGCAGGATAGAGTCTGGGTTTCTAGCTGGAAAAGGGTGCAAGGCAAGGTAGTGCTCTGTTCACTGAGTGGGTCAACTAACAGTGGGTGGCAAGCAAATTGCGAGCAAAGTCACTCCTACAGCAAGTCTTGCTCAGCATGTTCCTTTTAGCTGTTTCCTTTTGCTGACTCATCCCCGAAGCCCAGGTGTCGCTTCTTCCCAGTGGATTCCTCATCCTCCTGGTGCAGGTCCTTGCTTCTTTCTCTCAGCACCTCAATCCTGTACAAACTCTGCTCCAGGAACCAACATTGATCACTGCTGTGCTGTTGGGCAAGTGCTCCATCTTCTCTCCAAAGCTGTCAAGTGCTCCTTCCTTCTTCTATGCTCCGCTGGTTCAGGAGAACCCAGTTGTGACTGAGGCTCTGGCCTCTGCAACCTTTCTGTAGTCTCTTGCCAGAATGAGCAGCCTGGCTGTGGCTGGGAAGTGTTCTCGCTTCCAGATGCTTCCCCCATTGGGGTCTGTTTCTCAACCCAGCTGCTTGGGTGAGTATTCCACTGGTGTGGGGCTCAAATCTTCCGATTCTTCCTCCAAAGAGGAGGTGACAGCTTGCTGGCCCATGACAGTGGCGTCTTAAGTTCCACCTTGCTCAGGAGGTCATCTTGCCTTTCTTTTTCCCATCCCCTACTTCGAAGGTGGAAAAAGCCTTATACTCCTTAGATTTTAGGAGGGCCCTGTTCAATGTTCCCTCTAAGCTGTGGAGTCCTGTGAGCAGAAATTCTACTTTGTGAGCTACTGGCATTAAAGTTGTGAGCAGGTAGTTTGGCTGCTGCATAAAATTAGTTGGCTCTGGAGCCCTCTTTCCTGAGCTAAGACAGAAATGTGTGAGCTGGAGTCTAAAAAGCTGTGAGCTAGCTCACACTAACTCAGCTTAGAGGGAACACTGGCCCTGTTATATTATCTGGACAGGACAAGACCTTTCTGAGTAGACAAGAGTGTCTGTTACACAGGTTCTTTGCTGTCCATTGCTAGGTGGGTTATGGCAGCCACTAGGTCTTGTTACGAGGCCTCTAGCAAGCCCTGTCCACTTGATGTTAGGGCCCACTCCATGAGGGCATGGGTCCTCAGCAGCTTTCCATCACAGAGTGCCCATTGTGGACATTTGTAGGGCTGCATCATGGGCAGCTGAGGACACGTTTGTGGAAAACTATGTGCAGGACCTGCAATCAAGGAAGGATGCAGAGGCTGTCAAGGTGATCCTCCAATCTTTTTTCAGTGAGAGCATCACCACTCCTTGGTGAGTAGCTCACTAAAATACCAATTTGGGGCTGCACTGAAGACGGACAATGAAAACAAAGTTGCACTTACCTGTAACTGATGTTCATCAAGGTCTTCTGTGCAGACACACATTCCCTCCCTCCTGCCCCGCTGTTGGCTCTCTTTGGTTTTTCCGGTTATGTTGAGAGTTTCATAGCAGCTTTGCAGGAACCGGGGTGTGTGTGTGTGTGTGTGTGTGTGTGTCTTGGACAATGTGACATGAAAATGCTGTTGCATCGGCTCCAAGAGGGAGGGGCTCTGCCCTTTGATCGCTGTGAGCTGGAATAAAATTTATCTGGGGCAGACCTGCAGAAGTGCAGTCTTGAATATGTGTCTGTACAGAAGACGTTGATGAACATCAGTTACAGGTAAGTGCAACTTTGTGTTCTTCTGTGGGAAATTTTCTGCCTTGCATATCGAAATACAGTCTGGCTATAGTTGTCCAGGTTGCTGTGCTGTAAATCAATCTTGGTAGATGGTTTAAATGTGACTTGGAAAGAAATAGGCAGACAGTGCAATAACTGAAACTTTGGTGTTAGACATGAATTGCAGTTAATTTCGAACAGTAAACGAGCCGCACTATTTTGAACCAGCTGACTGTCAATCTGCAAGGGCAGCCCAATGTACAGTGTGCAACAGTAGTCTATCTTCATGGTTATTGTGGTGGCTAAGTTGGCTGATTGAAGAGAAGGGAACAGATTCTGCACTAAATGCACAGAGTATGCACTTACAGGTGCAGCAATAGGCCATGTCTCCATTAAGAGAGCACAGTAGTCTTGACAATAATCTTGTCAATAGTAGGGAGTGCGATGGTCTCTAGAATCTTGGCCTGGGTGGTTTAGACAAAGATGTATGTTGAGTGACATCAACATATTGATGTCGCCCTAATCCACAACCACAGAATACCTCCCCCAGGAGTTTTCACACAGAGATTTAAACATGTTGGAGCCAATACAGAACCTTGCTGGACTCTGCAGGAATGGTCCCTTTTTGCTTGTTCAGATTCCCCAGTTACCACCCTCTGAATATGGTTGCCAAGAAAAGATTTAGAGGACTCCATTAAACTTCCTCTTAATCCAACTTCCTGATCTAAACACTTCAATAATATTGAGTAGTCGACCATGTTGAAGACTGCCAGAAAGTCTAATAGGGATAGAAGGAAAGCATAAATCTTATCCTTGTTTAAAAGGAGATTGTCCACTAAGGCAGCTATTGCTGTCTCTGTGTCGTAGCCAGGCCTAAAGCCAGAATGAAAAGGGTCAAGGGCAGGTGTGCCATTCATGAAATCCTGAAGTTGCTCTGCTACCACTCTGGCGATTGCTTTCCTCAGAAAAGGCAAGTTCGATAGCGGTTTGTAATTGGCGATACATTTTAAAATCCAGAGTAGGGCTTTTTTCAGTGAAGGTTGAATAATTGCTTCTTTTTAAAGACCTGTCAGTCCCCCACTCCAACAACCCATGGTTAATAACAATAATCCAGAATGGCTTCCTCACTTTCTGCTGGCATGCTTTTTACTAGTTAAGATGGGCAGCGCCCAACATAGTAGAGGTGGCCTTCACAACCCCAAGAATTTTGTCAGTCTACTTGGGCAAGGTGCATCAGAGCTATCCATAAATGGACTAGATGGTGCTCAGAATCCTGCTAACTGTTTTTTTGCACAACTGGCATCTAATTCAGAAAAGACCCGAGAGACTTTATTATTAAACGTCTGTACACAAATGTCTCAGCTAGTAGCTAGTTTGTTTATTAAATAACTTCCATATTAATACTCTGTGTTCCAAGAAAATAGCCAACTGTGTTATTTAGTACTCAAACATTGGTTTCATTGGTAGTGGTTGCACTGTAAATTGGGAGGAAATGGTATATGTGTTTGATATGGATTGATATGTGTTGAGATTTCTTGGAAGGTTCATATTGTACGTTCATTCATTTCCTACCTTCATATCTGTGTCTTTCTCCAAGGAGTTCAATGTGCTAATAAGATTATTATATTGTGTAAGTTTCTAGTTATGTAAAAGTTATGCTGAATTGAGTGACTAGTCAGTAGTTGTCCAGTGAGCGTCATCCTACGTGGGTATCAAACTTTGGTGTCTCTTGGTTCAGGTCTTACCCTCTAAGCACTACAGACAATGTGATCATACATGCATGTATATAAATAGTTCTTGTCTTTGTACAGTGAACAAAGAGGGTGCCTAATATTATATGGAACTTGAGTAGCTGAAAGAGCAACATTTTTTGCATAGTGCTGGGAAAAATTCAAAATCCAGTACAATATAGGACTAGCACTCTTAATCATGGCTAAATAATTGGGCTCAAGTGGTTAAGACGCTGAACTGCAGGCTGTGGAAGGTCAGTAGTTCAGCAGTTCAAGACCCGGGTGCCGCAAGACGGGGTGAGCTCCTGTCTCTAGTTCCAGCTCCTGCCAACCTAGCAGTTCGAAAGCAAGAAATGGCAAGGTACCACTTCGGTGGGAAGGTAACAGCGTTCCGTGCGCCTTGGAGTTTAGTCATGCCGGCCACATGACCATGGAAACATCTTCGGACAGCGCTGGCTCTTCGGCTTTGAAACGGAGATGAGCACCGCAACCCTAGAGTCGGATTTGACTGGCTTTCGAGCAAGGGAACCTTTACCTTTACAATACTCAGGGTTTTGCCCTCACTTCCTATTGTCAGTTTTGCGTTGGGTGCAGCACCAAATGTAGCCATATTTGTGAGAGAAAGGGGAATTTTGCACAGGAGAAGGGAGTATGTGAGCATTATACTGCAGTGGGCAAAAAGGTTCAAGGAGCACAGTGAAAAAATATTTGAAGTTGTTCAAAGCCTGCTCTGAAAGCTTTGAAGGTGTGTCTCCTTTGATGTTGGACAACAAAGGGATCTCCAGTCACTCTGGTGAACGGTTCAAAAAGGGACAAGCAATATTATACTTTGTCCCTGTTATATAAGTAAAGAAAAATAAGAATTTTAATGAAAAAGTCAGACATAACATAGCCTTAAAACACATTGCATACTTAAATTTGTATTAATTTATTTTATTGTCCATCTTTCCTGCTGAGATTCAAGGTGGATCATATGATATAATAAAATGTAATTGGACAGCATAAGACATCAATAAACAATACAGGAAGACCAGGACTACAAAAGTTACACAAACAATGCAAAAAGATAAAGGTATAAGAGAAGATATATCACAGGCGGTATAGAAAATTGAATGACAAAAAGCGACAGTATGAAAGCAAAAGACAATGAAAGAGGAGCAGGATAATACATAAAATGAACATTGGAACAGACAATGAACCTGTTCCTTTTGTAAAAAGCATCCTCCTCAACTATTCCTCTATATGGCAGTCCTATAAATTGCCCCCCTGAACCATTCTGTTTTACATAATCAGCAGAATGATAACATGAGGCAGGTTGTTCCACAAGGTAAAATGAGGCAGAATGAGGCAGGCACAAGGTAGAAGCCACATGGATGTGTGGGGCATTGATTTACACTAAAGGTAAAAGGTTCCCTTGCTTGAAAGCCAGTCGAATCCGACTCTAGGGTTGCGGTGCTCATCTCCGTTTCAAAGCTGAAGAGTCAGCGCTGTCCGAAGACGTTTCTGTGGTCATGTGGCCGGCATGACTAAACACCAAGGCGCACGGAGTGCTGTTACCTTCCCACCGAAGTGGTACCTATTTATCTACTTGCCATTTCTTGCTTTCGAATTGCTAGGTTGGCAGGAGCTGGAACTAGAGATGGGAGCTCACTCCATCATGCGGCACACCCGGGTCTCGAACTGCTGAACTACTGACCTTCCACAGCCTGCAGTTCAGTGTCTTAACCACTTGAGCACCACACTACTTCACTAATAAATGTTAATGCAGATAAAGCATTAAATATGGGGGCACAGCTGGAACAACTTGCTTTCCCAGAAAAGTTAGCTTTAAAATAAGGAAGTGTATGAAGTTGTGAGATGGCGAAGCTCATTCCTGTTTCAAAGCCCAGTTTTCCAAAGGACTTGGACCTGTCTGGCAGGGCAGGAAGAGAGGGGTGGCTGCAGAAAGAAGCCAGGGACCAGTAGCCATGAGCATGGGACCTACACTATGCCTTGTCATGTGGCAGAGTCTAACTTCTACAGAATGGAACTGTCCAGCTAAAGTAGCATGTGGGACTCTGGAGGGAAATCAACACATCTCTCCTTCTTGCAGGTATTGGGGGTGGGGCTTGTTGGTGCCTGCTGCCCACTACTGTCTGCAAATTACCAGTCACTGCCCATGTGTTTCATAATGGTGAAAAGATTTTGGAATGAAAGCTCAGACTTCTGGACTGCCATGTGTAGCACAGGATACCATGATTGTGGGAAGTTGACAGAATGTGCCCAGATTGAGTATGTTCATTCTCTTGTGCTATATGGATATATTCATTGAAGAAATTACATGTTTAATAGGGGTGGGACACAAAAGGGGTGGTGGTGGTAAGTGTCCTGTTCAAATACATAAGAGTTCTGTTGGTGGAGCTGGTTGAGAATTGCTTCCATGACTCAGTTCAAATGAGCTCAAACCCAATTAATTCCTGGCCTCATGTGCTTGCTCTCCATGTGCAGTGTGTGGGGTCTTGTCTTCTGATCTTGGGTGCCTTAATAAATTAAGGTAGTTTGCTTTATTCATTTAGATCCTGTTTTTTCTCCCCAATTGGGGACCCAAAGTGGTTTACATTGTTCTCTCCTCAGGGTTGCCACTTTCTGGAAAGTCAGGGAAATGAAAATTGGTCAGGGAAAGTCAGGGAAATTGTGATTAAAATACATTCAAGCAGTGGATTTTTGACCTGCTGCTGCAGGAGCATGATCTGTTCTTGTGGCCACTGGAATAGAGAAGTAGCAGAATACAAGTAGAACTTAATGATGCCCTTTCCCAACCATTTTAGATAGAACGTTTATATAATTTTTAGTGTACCTTTAAAACAATAACAAAAATGTTATGTCATTTGTTAGCATTCAGAGTTTACTTGAATTGAAACTCGTATCTTGGTGTAATTTTTGGTGCAATTGCAAAACAGATGTTGCTGCAGTTAATGTTGAAAGAAGCTGATATTAAATCTCTTTGACAAATATTTCTGCAGTTGAGACTTGTGTAGTTGTAGAGTGGAACCTTACCTTGCATTAATGCAATACGACCAGTGTCCCCTCTAAGCTGAGTTTAGTGTGAGCTAGCTCACAGTTTTTTAGTCTCCGGCTCACACATTCTTGTCTTAGCTCAGGAAGGATGGCTCCCAAGCAAACTAATTCATGCAGCAGCCAAATTGCCTGCTCACAACTTTATTGCCAGTAGCTCACGAAGTAGAATTTTTGCTCACAGGACTCCACAGCTTAGAGGGAACATTGCCTATTCATTTTTTAACTTGTGGTTATGTTTGAATGGTGGTCAGGGAAATGAAAAATAATTTTTTTGTGGCAACCCTGTCTCCTCCAGTGAGGTTGGTTACTCCTGTGTGTCTGGCCCAGGGTCACTTGATGACCTTCTATGGTAGAGTGGGGATTCAAAACTGGTTATTCCAGATCCAAGTCCAACATGTTTGGAAAAGCTGGAAGTCAGTGTGCCTCTTAAGGCAGGGGTCCCCAACCTTTTCATGTGGAGGACACCTTTGGAATTCTGACAAAGGGTGCTGGGCACAACCACAAAAATGGCTGCCACAGGAGGGAGAGCCTGCTACAAAATGTAAGGGAGCAGAATACTCATAACTCTAATAGCAACTCTTCAATATTTCAGGCATAAGTTGCCTTTAACAGGGTTCCTTTTAAAATGAACAGTGAAGATCCTTGTGGTGTGGTGAATGCTGTTGCTGAAGCAACGGTTAAAAACTCTGCACAGTTAATCAGATCTCCAGTGGCCCTGCTGGGCAAAACCTCCACCTGCCTCCACGCACTTTCTAAAAACTCTGGGCGGGTGCTAGGTGAGGGGGCACCATGGGCAACTACGAAAGGGACACCGGCTCCCTGCAAACCTAGAGCTTTCTGTCAAACTTGGGATAGTGTGAGTCAATGTTCCCTCTAAGCTGTGGAGTCTTGTGAGCCAAAAATTCTACTTTGTGAGCTACTGGCATTAAAGTTGTGAGCAGGCAACTTGGCTACTGCATAAGTCAGTTGACCTTCGAGTCATCCTTCCTGAGTGAAGACAAAAATGTGTGAGCTGGAGGCTAAAAAACTGTGAGCTAGCTCACACTAACTCAGCTTAGAGGGAACATTGAGTGTGAGTTGTGTCTTTTTGTTTCCATTCTTTCAAACCTGGATTGATATCTGGTACCATTTATTCTAATTCGTATAGATATCAAATTCAGCTGAAGAGACATTTTATTCTGCAATTTTTTCAGTTCAGATCAATTAGTTCCCAGTAACAACCAGGGTGGGGTGGTTGGTGTTTGTTTCCCCCCCTCTTTTTCACTCTCATCTTCCAAAGATAAGAACTAGAATTTTCATGTATCACCATCAGTTCTATAGAATGTGGCTACGCTGGTAGAATTTGTGCTGAAGTTATTCTCAGTTTCCTCAAGGGCATCAGGGAATTTTCTCTCTTTCCTTTTTAGTAACAATTTCGGTTCATAGGTCTGCTACCATCTCTTCCTTACGGGCTGATTATAACAGATATGCAGTGATAGCCTTCTCCTACACACGTGGTCAGTTGTAAGGTATCCTGTTTTACAGTCAAACTTACAGGGGTTGTCAAACTTTATTATGACACTGTAATGTTTTAGAAGTCACCTTCTAAACTGCTGCAGTTCTTTTGAACCCCTGTAATAGAAGGTAATTAATCTATTTTTTTGTCTATTACTGTAGCATGAAATCCAAACTGTGTGGTAATCTAACCTTGCACATGGTATGCATGCATAAAATGTTTCATCCTTTAATATGTAAATGCTGTTGGTAAAAGGTAACCTCTTTACATTCAGTTACTCTGCTACTGTGGCCTAGAGGAAGGGCGTGTTTTGTGCTAAAGCAACAGAGAGATGGTGAAATCCTGAAATGTTACCTAAGAAATGCAGATGATTTTTTTCTAACTTGCTATAATCATTATAGAGGTCTTGTGCAACAATGAAATAAAATCTGCCATGAGGCCATTGCTGGAAGTGGCTAAAGTGAATCTCCATGAGCTTGTGTGCTAATTGGGGAAGAAGCCACATAATAAACAGAATACATTTCAAGTAAGCTTTATTCTATCTCACTTGTTCTGGATACAAGATAAAATGACATTGGGACCTTGCATTGTAAGACAAAATGGATACTTCCTTGGGGAAGGATTATTTATTTACTTCATTTATACCTTCTTTTCTTCCCAATGGCTTAGAGGCTTCTATCCTCCATCTTACTTTCACAAGAAACCTGTGAGGTAGGTTAGGCTGGGAGTGTGTGTGACTGGCCCAAGGTCACCAGCAAACTTCCATGGCAGAGTAAGGATCTGAACCCAGGTCTCTGAGATCCTAGTCAGACACTCTAGTCTCTTCTGTATTCTCATTTGTCTTCTTTTGCTTAACATTATTTAAATTTTGCTTATACCATTTAAACGTTTAAATTTGAATGGGAAATTTCCCCCAGAAAACCCACATGTCACCTCCATGACATTAATGGCTGTTCTGGAAGTGTTCTGGGAGGCTTTGGGCTGGTCACACACTCTCTGCCTAACCTATCTCACAAGGTCATTGTGAAGATAAAATGGAGGAGAGGAGAATGAAGTGAGGAGCTTTGGAAGCTTTGGGTCTTCACTGGGGAGAAAGGTAGGGTATAAAGTAACTAAATAATAAATAATGTTGAGGTTTCCATTTAAATACTTGATAGCTTGTGACCTGTGTTCCCTCTAAGCTGAGAGTGTGAGCTAGCTCACAGTTTTTTAACCTCCAGCTCACAGATTTTTGTCTTATCTCAGGAAGGATGGCTCCAGAGCAAACTAATTTATGCAGTAGCCAAATTGCTCACTCACAACTTTAATGCCAGTAGCTCACAAAGTAGAATTTTTTGCTCACAAGACTCCACAGCTTAGAGGGAACATTGCTTGTGACCTGTTCGCAAAATATTTTTTGAATATATCATTTCTTCAAATGATACCATGCAGACTGGCAGCTTTTCCACTTTAATTTCATTGGCTGCTGAAATTGGAAGACAGAACTCTTCTTTCTGGCAGTTAAGATGGCTACCAATTTTAAGGGCCTTTTTTGTCACAAGTTAATCAGCACAGGTCTTCTGGGATTCCTAATTAAAGAGTAAACTTAACTTAAAAACTAACGATAATCCTGCTTTAGTTTACAGTCACAATCAGTGTTCCATCTAAGCTGAGTTGAGTGTGAGCTAGCTCACAGTCTTTTAGCCTCCAGCTCACACATTTTTTGTCTTAGTTCAGGAAGGATGGCTCCAGAGCCTACTAATTTATGCAGCAACCAAATTGCTCGCTCACAACTTTAATGCCAGTCGCTGGCAAAGTAGAATTTTTGCTCACAAGACTCCACAGCTTAGAGGGAGCCCTGGTCACAATGAATACTTTTTGACAACTTGCCATCAGCATCACTGTGAATTAGATACTTAGAGACATCTTGTGTTAGTAGAGATTCCTTATGATCTAAATAGCTGTGGCCTTAATCACCTTTGTGGTTGCCACAAACAACATGAAAGAGAAAATATATAAAATTCAGCAATAGTGATCAAAGTACTTCTTAACACTTTCTTCTCCCTTCCATCTATCCCCCTCCAAATGTGCAGCTCCAGGATCATGTCTGCCAGTAGCATTAATACTCAACTGTTTCCCATTCTTGATCCTACTACTACGACTTCTAAGAGTAAGAAGTCAAGACTCCTTTATCTTGCATCCATACATGAATATTTAGCCAAAGCATGGCATGTAAGTTTGAACCTTCCCAGAGAATCTAAGCCGCCTTTGCATTGCTGCTTTCACTGGAAGCTGGGACACTGAAAAATCCTCATTCCATTGCTTTTGTTAACTGTGCTTGGCATTTTGGGTTTTCTGGAGAGGGGAGGTAGGTGGGTGGGGTATACAGGGAAGCTGCCTAATGGTGAGGGGGAGGGGAGCTGGTACAGGAATTGTCCGGTTGGGTCAGAGTTTAACTTTAGCATCCATTCATCACATGTTGGTTGATTGCTATGGAATCCCAAGGGACATTTAACTGAAACCTCTGCCCATCCCCCACAACACTCTTTGAAAAACAGATTGGGGGGGAAGGGAGTATGACTCCCAGGAATTCTAGGTGTTGTAAAATGTTTGTGTTTTTTTTTTTACAGTGGGCTGTAAAGCCCTTTCCTAGAGCAATCAGGTTTATGGCCTTGCTCTGGTAGCCCTTAGCCTGCTGTGGCTATAAAAGATGAATAGCCCTGCCTCACTGGCTTCTGAAAATGAAGTTGGTTCCTGTTGTTGTTCTCTTCTGCATTTTTCAGACTGTATACTATTGATTCAGGAAATGCTTCCTGTTTTTAAGGAAATTATCAATTAGCTTTCAATCAATGTACTTTTCTGTAATGCAAATTGCTGTTAGCTGTGTTTGCTTCCTCCTCCACATACCTTTTCTGCTGTTCAGCTTCTCATCTGGAGAGATTTTAAAATGAAACTTCATCACGGTGGGTTAGAAATATTGTTATCCTTTTCTATTATATCTGCACATAATAACTGCATTTTTCTGTGGAATATCTCTTGGGCATGATTAGATACTAAGTTTATTTATCTTGACGCTCCAGAAGAAAAGAGCATTAGCTTTAAAAGTGCAAATTTGAAAGTCTTTGTTCTCTCTTCTTGTATTTTTTTACCTTTTAAATACAGTATTAAAGAGGAAGTTGGCTATATACATGATGTATTAACCAATTGCCTGTATATGTGTAATCCACGAAACATCATTAATGGGCTGAGACTCCTTGATAGCCCATGACAAATCTGCAAACTGTTGAGAAAGGCCTGGAATAGTCAGGGTTTTTTTGGGGTGGTGGTGGTGGTCTTCAGTGCTCATGATGACAGTTGAGACTCTATGTAACCCTCAGTACTTTTTTGTGTGACCTCTACTTCTATATTCTCTCATTCAAAATGTCCTGCCACAGTTCCTAAACAATTTCATCATTTTGTAGCCGAAGCAAAGTAAGTGATTTAACTGAATATGAAGATTTATTTAACTGCAGTAGGAAAGTATTGCAACATTTTAGATAGATGGCATTGATAGAACTGATGCAGCATAATCATTTGACATTTTACATTTAACAGTAATTTTGGAAATTAGGATTTGTTTGTCTGTGTACCTAATGGATTGTCCTGCAATGGAAGGCTAACCTGCTCGTCACTTCTGAATAGTGAACTCTTTGACTGGAAAAGCAACTATGTTGAGTTCATTGGGCAGAGAAGTGTGCTGTTACTTGCTGGCAGTGGTTCCCCTCAGCCCCTAAAAATCCATTCCCAAAGGTTACCCTCTGGATTACCCATTTGATACAAAGTTTGCTAAAAATTAGTAATCTGGTTTCTTGAGATTCTAAAACTGTTGCCTGTTGCCGAGTTGTTTGCCCCAGGTTGAACACAGGCACTTGCACTGTTGCTTATGAGAACTCGTTTATAACAAGTGCTGCCAAGACACAGCCAATTTATGGTGTTCATGGGGTTTGAAGACAAGAAATGAGCACTGGTGGTTTGCCGTTGCTTTCCTCTGCACAGGAATCCTGGTCTTCCTTGGTGGTCTCCCATCCAAGTACTTCCTTGGCCAACCCTGCTTGGCTTTGAAGCTCTGGATGATCTGTGCTGTTTAGGCTGCTACAAGTGGTGGGGCAGTGATCCAGTAAACAAGAACCACGTTGCATTTTTGTCTCCTGCCTACACTGAATGTTCCAAGTGGAATTTGTTTGGAAACAGCTTTTCAGCAGCTCATCCATAATTTAACTTCAAGCATATCTCCTTTTAACAACCCCCTTTTCTAAAATGGAGTCTCTACCATCTGTCTAGCAGCTTCCTTTATCAATGACGATCTAAACCCTGCAACTGGCTTGCTTGTTCTACCTCTTCCATTTGTAGAGCATGCTTGTGAAAAGGGGGTGACTCAAACAAAGTGGTATACAACCTCTGAAGTGTGCACAAACAGTTCATCTTCTATCTTCTCGTGCAGCCCCACACTGGGACTGCACCTGTGCAGGCCGGCCATGGACAGTCGTCATAATAATTATAAAGCATTCGAGCAACACTGAAGCCATCCTTCCTGAGCTAAGACAAAAAGGTGTGAGCCAGAGGCTAAAAAACTGTGAGCTAGCTCACACAAACTCCGCTTAGAGGGAACACTGGTCACCATCCTGTGTAAATAGATGGGCTGGACATCACCGTCAAATTTTAGAGGGGCATGATCTGAATGTGACGGAATACATGGATGTTCCAAAGAAACTCAAAACGCACTGGTTCCATTCCAGTCTCCGTACCATGAGCCTGAAGAAGAGGTCTCTGTGGCATCTCATTATAGTTCAGAGAGTGCTTCAGACTCATCACCTGACTATAGCGTGGGTGACCCGACCCTAGTATCTCCTAGCGAGGATCTCCATCTCTAAGGAGAGCAATGCTAAGAATAACGAAAGCCCTGGACATTTATGTTTCCTCTTTGGACAACTATCTGAATGATAGAATTCTAAGTCATCTATACTCCAATACTCCAGGGATAGTTGCTTTTCTGATCTGGTGGGTCCCTCTGACCTCACAGTCCCAGTTTGGTAAAACCAGCCTCCATTCAGACCACTCCACATAAGATCGAAAACTCATACAGAGTAAAGCCAGTCTTCTGCAAGTTTCTGCTGATACATTCACCACCGTCTTCCTTAATTACAGAACACATGCAGGCACGTTAACGACCTGGCCAGCATTCATCCCCAGCCGACAGGGAAAGCTGCCATCTGGATGCTCTGGGAAGAAAGTTTTATGCTTCCTTCGCTCTCAGTTTTCGAATAGCAAATTATCAGGTGATTATGGGAAGCTGCCAACTTTTCCTCTGGGAGAGTCTTTCCCCAGTACTTGGACAGATTGTCTGATGAATTCAAATACCTAGTCCAATCTGAGGCTATAAAACTCTTGAAATGAGATTAATGTGGACCGGCATGCTGCTGAGGTGACAGCCAGATCGATGGCCTCTGCCATAGTCCTCAATATTTCTCTGTTCCTGCTACATGGCATCTGGAGAACTTCCACTCGAGCGCAGGGGTCATCTGTTGGTGTTCATTGGTGAGTTCCCCTCCTGCTGGACATCTGCAGGGTGGCAACCTGGTCAACAGAAGATACATTCATGGAACACTATGCTTTGGACCTCCAGGCCAGGAAAGAGGCAGATGTGGGCAAGGCTGTCCTGCAGGCTCTGTTCCAGTGAGAGACTCACCCCAATTCCTCTAGTGAGTAGCTTGCAAATGGTCCTAATGAGGGGCTGCACGAGAAAACAGAAGATGAAAACAGAGTTGTAGTACATCAACGTCTTCTGTGCAGACGTACATTCCCCCCCTCCTGCCCTGAGCTCTCACAGGGCCTATTGTGCCATGAAAAAGGGGGCTTGTGGTGACTTAGCAGGAACTGAGGAAGGGGACTTCTGCCCACGGAGCATGTGGTACATTGGGCAGGAAAGGGGTGGGGTATCCCCTCTGGAGTTTTTAAAAATCTAGATAGAACATACCCGTGGCTGGCCTGCACAGGCGCAGTTCCAGTATGTCTGCGCACAGAAGATGCCAGTGAACAACAGAGGTAAGCATAACTCTGTTTTCTTGAAAGAACATGGGAAGATAGCTCCTTGATTGTGGCACAGCTCTGCAAGTGTTCTGCCCAATCCCTATAAAGCAGGGGGGGGAAAGAGATATGAAACATGGCAAGAGGGAAGGGGAGAAAAATCTCTCCACCACCCTTTTAAATGTCTTCCCCCCCCAGTTTGGGGTGGGTAGGGGTGACTTGATCCTTAGTGCATGTTTGTTTCATATGTCTTTTATATGATTATCGAGTTATTCAAGCGCAGGAGGCATTCGTGTGTTGTTACCAGGGGTCATTTCGTAGAAAAAGAGCTAGGGGGACTCATTAGCATATGCCACACCCCCTGACATCACCGGAAGTGTGTCCTCCCCACAGCCGGCGGCGACCTCCAGCAGGCACCAGCAGGGAGCTCCAGGCCCCGCCCTCCCGCACCTCACCCGGGGGGATGGCGTCCCCCCACATCCCCCCCCCAAATGACCCCTGGTTGTTACTATGGAATTAATGCGTGTTTCAGAATTAAGATAGGGAGAATATCGGAGTCTGGCACTCAGCAGATTATTATAGGTTGGAACCCGCCCTGACTCTGCTTTGTGGGAAGGGTGGGATATAAATTTTGAAGGAAATAAAAAACTTGCTTTGGTTGTCCTAAAGTCCAATTAAAGACATAGATTGGCTGTGTCCCAGTGTCTTGACAGCTGCTTTTAGGCATATGGGCCCCCCAGTTTAAATCAGCGATGTATGGTAAGGGATATAGGAGTTTTTTTCTTCTACGTCTGAGTAGTTTTGTCTATGGAAACCACCATTGTGACCCCCCTTGCCCTCTTGTTAGTGTTGGAAGGAGAAAAGGAGATCTTGTCTTTTTCCTCGACTGCCCCACTCCCCTTCTAAGAAATACAGGGAGAGCAGTTTTTATAGTGAAACCATGCAGTAGTAAAAGGATTAAAGCCCCTCCTTGTGTGGTCCTGATCCAAATTAACACCCAAAATATAACTTTTAAAGAAGCTACAAGTGAGTTCTGATTGGATATTGCAAATGTCTCAACTGTTTGGATATTGCAAATGTCTCAACTGTTTGGACTTCTAGTTTACGAGAAGAACTGATCCTTCTGCTTTTGCAAACCTCCACTGTCAGTTAAAACTTGTGATGTGTTTGTCTGAGGGTGCCGCGAGGTGAGTAGTGGGTGGCTCCAGCAACTTGTCCAGCTGCTGTGGTAGCAATATATGCAATATGTCTTCACAAGGAAAGCAAGGCCAAATGCAGGTGTTCAAGTGGGAAAATGAGAATGTATTGAATGGAAGTTTTAAGAAGCCCTGTTAAATAAATTGTCATTTCCCCACCACACTATTGGCATTTGGCCTTGCCTTATTTTTTTATCTTTGTGACTGGTGCAGTCCTCTTGTTCACCCTCTGAGGTGGAGGCCATCTTGTGTGGGTGATTCCCATCCAACTTCAGGGAGGCAGTACTAAGTTCAACTTCTTCCTGTTTCCTCTGGTGGGAGGCACCCTTGGCTCAGTTTCTTTCCTGCCTCAGTAGGGAGAGCAGCTTAGTGTTAGGGCTCGCCTAACACTTTCATTTTCAACTTTACAGCACATCTATTTTCTTTTATCTTACTTCTTTATTCAATTCTCTCTCTATTTAAAAAAAAAGAACTTTTCTTTTACCCTCCTCTTACCTCTCTTCTCCGGAGTAGGACTATTGGTCTCCTTGGCCCGTTTGGATCATTCCAGTCTCCGGAGCCTAAAATTGGATCAAGAGTGAGTACTACTCACAAGGAGAGCAATGGACACCGGTGGATTCCACGAAGATCATCAAAGCCACGCTTCAAGAAAACGAGCCGCGTCTGAGCCCAGAGACTTGTACTGGGCGGAGTCCAACCTGTTATCTCTTCGGGCAGAACACATCAAGGGCTCAATAAACACTCAGGCGGACTGGCTGAGCCGGCAATCCATTCAAGTGGGCGAGTGGTCCTTGCATCACAGTCTGTTCTCATTAATTCAGGACAGATTCAGGACTCCCCAAGTAGATCTGTTCGCATCACCAATCAACTACCAACTGGAGAGACCAGGTTTTATCATCCTTCAGCGGAGCAGACGGATGCCCTTCTGTCGCCATGGCCTGTGGGGCTGCTATATGCGTTTCCCCCTCTGCCTGTGTTACCTCAGCTTCTTCGAAGGATAAAGGTACTAAAAGCGGAAGTCATCGTCATGGCACCATATTGGCCTCGTCGGCCGTGGTTCACACTTCTACAGCAGTCGGCGATCGCTTCTCCGTTCACCCTGCTGGTCTCTCATGACATGCTGCTACAGGGACTGATCAGTCATCCCAATCCATGTTGCTTCTGCTTGACCGCATGAAGGTTGAGCAGGGCAAACTTCGGACACTAGGCTACAGCAAACCAGTCGTGCAGACGATGATGGCTTCCAGAAAATCCTCCACTTCCAGGATATACAATGTTATCTGGAAGGCCTTTGTCTGTTGGTCCAGGAGGAAGAAGATTGACCCATTGCGCCCTCCTGTTTAAGTCCATTCTAGATTTTCTTCAAGATGGTAGATCCAGTGGTCTTCGTACGGCCACCTTAAGGTGACAAATGGTGGCCTTGGCTTCTGTACTGCCCCATTATGCAGGTTTGCCCATATCACAACACCCTCATGTTCGCCGTTTTCTGAAAGGAGCGGCTTTCCAAGATCCACCTCAAAAGCATGAGATTTCCAGGCACCACCTGGAGGTTGGCAACCATAATGGTAGGGTATTTCGCTAATGTGTGAATATGTGGTGGCTGAGATATAGGGATGAATAAATTGTAGAAATTGTGTTCAGTAGTGCAGTGGCTCAAGTGGTTAAGACGCTGAACTGCAGGCTGTGGAAGGTCGGTAGTTCAGCAGTTTGAGACCAGAGTGACGGCGTGAGCTCCTGTCTCTAGTTCCAGCTCCTGCCAACCTAGCAGTTCGAAAGCAAGAAATTGCAAGTAGATAAATAGGTACCACTTCGGTGGGAAGGTAACAGCGTTCTGTGCGCCTTGGTGTTTAGTCATGCCGGCCACATGACCACGGAAACGTCTTCGGACAGCGCTGGCTCTTCGGCTTTGAAACGGAGATGAGCACCGCAACCCTAGAGTCGGATTTGACTGGCTTTGGAGCAAGGGACCCTTTACCTTTACCTTTTTAGTACTACCCTTAAAAGGCTGGGCCTCCTAGCTCTATGCAATAATTTGGGGGAGGGGGCAGGATAATATTTGATCTTGTTTCTGCTTTATTTGCATGGAAAGGAGAAGGAATAAATGCGAAGGACAAAGTGATCCTTTCTTCTGGAAGTTTGATGAAAGTCATCAATAGATGGACTATTCCAGTTTATCTTTTGTCAACTCCCCAACACCACTGTGTACTGACCAATTTGGGTGTATTTCTGGGCAGTGGGTGAGATGTGTATTAGTTATTAGCATGGGAATTATCTCATAGCTTGGTTCAAATGAATCCTCCAAACCATGCTACATATTTTTTTGTGTTTTTAATTGTGTATGTGCACCCATGTGTTTGAGAGTGTGTGCACCTGGAAGTCATGGCGATCTCTGGTGACAGACCCCCACTGGGAGCCAGGAGGATATTCAGAGAGGTGGCTGAATAAAGCCTAACCCTGCTTTCCAGCTCTGGTATTTCAAGGGGGTCTCCTATCCATGTACCAGAGATGACCCTGCTTAGCTTCCGAGATCTAACGAGATCGGGCTTGCCTGGGCTATCCAGGTCAGGGCACCATGCTACGTATTTGAAGGGGGTTGCAGGCCCTTGCTCTCCCTTCTCCCCTTCACACAAACCATAGGGTTGGATCCAGCCAGTTTTTTCACTTCATCTTTACCCAATTCCCTTCCCTACTACTGTGTCTGCCCCACATGGCTTCTGTACATGTAGGCCTCGTGGTTCTTAGCATATCCGTTTGAGTGGTCAAAGGTGATCCTTCTTTCCTTTTTAACCAGCAAAAAAAGTTGCTTGGATCTAACCCATAGTTTACCATCATACCCAAACTGGCAAACTGTAGTTGGCACTGGCCTTCCAAACCAGAGTAAGAAACCACAGTTTGAAATGGTTTCTGTTTCCAGTTTGGAGGCCAAAAACAACCTGTAGCTTGCCAACGTGAACGTCACAGCAAGCTGCAGTTTATGCTAAACTAAAAATAAATGCAAGACTGTGATCCATTTCTCACTTTAAATCTTGGAAAGGATTTTTTTGGGAATGGGCTTAGTGAGCTGGAGCCAGACTAAATTTTAATGGCAGAAAGGAACTTGCTTGCCTCCCTCTCCCACTGTAGCCTAATAATCTCCACAAAATACTGCTCCAGGGGGATAGTAGACCCTGAAAAACAATAAAAGAGGTGCTGTGCAGCTGAAAAGGAACAAACATGAATCTGCTTTATACTGAATCAGACCCTTGGTCCATCAAAGTCAGTATTGTCTATTCAGACTAGTAGCAGCTCTCCAGGATCTCAGGCAGAGGTCCTTTCACATCACCTACTGCCAGATCCTTTAACTGGATCTGCCGGGGATTGAACCTGGGACCTTCTGTTATGCCAAGCAGATGCTCTACCACTGAGCCACGGATCAGTGGAAATTACTAATTTAGTTTGGATCCAACACAATGTGTTGTATGGAGGCGTGGAGGAAAGCCAAACATTCAGGACACTTAGGAGCAGATGTGGCTGGTGCTGCATTGTAGAGATTGGCAGTATCCCTATAACATGTAGGTACTTTTGGGGAAGCAAGTGATGGGATTGGGAGGGGGCTACCCTTCTGAAAGCGAGGCATATATTACAGCCTCTTCAGGGAAAGTTATTTTAAAATGTTTCAGTGATATTCTAGACTATGCTTGCTGCGATACACTGCTAGAAAACCTGTTCCAGAACCAGTTTGGTAAATAGGTAAACAGGTTTGTCAGATAGCAGTTCTTCCTTACTTCTCTGCAGGATCTCAATATCTCAGTCTTTTTGACACGTTACTGCCTTTCTGAGACAAGAGGAAAGAAAACTGAATTATTGCTCGAGACATTTAATAATAACTCTATGAAGACCCGCTTGCAGTCTTTGAGTCTGACTAGAAAAACCAGTTTTGCACTCAAGACCTTTCTTTTGGAGGAAAAATAAAATTCCTTACCATTTTTATTTTTAAATTTTTTGGTTGTTGAACAAAATTCTGGAAACCCCTTGCAACTGCTTGTAACATTTCTTGATAACAGCAGTGGACTGGAGGCTTTCTTTAACAATCTGCTAATTGTTTTTGATTACTTCTTCCTCTCCTTTTGTGGCTTGTGTGCCTGAGTGACTGACAAACCCCTACACTGTGCCTTGTATTCTTGCAGAAAGTAGCATCTGGATCTGCATGACAGGACTGCTCTCTGGCCTCTTGACCTAGCTTTGCTTCTGGCATTAACTGTTTCAGAGGGTTAATAGCAGGTTTAGCTGGAAGCGGAACCCTGGCTCGTATTGACGCCATTTTCTCTTCAGATGGCCCCTTTGATGGGAGGGGGGCTGATACTTTTAACAAACAGGGGAATTGTGATATTCATGTGACTTAGTGGCTGGCCGGCTGGCCTGAGGTTTTTGCTCGAATGCTTTATAATTATTATGATGACTGGTATCCCAGTGTTTCTTTTGATGATTACTTTTTACATTCTGGGACAAATGCAACTGTATGATGCGACAAATAAGTTCTGTGCTGGAAATTTTACTGAATTTTGCCTACCCCCAGATATTATAAATTTAAAGTTCCTATTCCAATCACTGTTCATAGTGGGGTTTTTTTTAAGTTTGCTAACAATGTTTTCTTCCTGCTGGTTAAGGGAAGTGTGAGGTTAAGCTGTAAATTGGGTGCAGTAGAAGTGAATGAATTTATTGAATTATTCACATACACACACATCCACTCTTGTGTGATGTAATATGCTTCAGCAAATAGAGATTCATTGAAGAAAATATCTCTGATCTGGCTTCATGCCAAAAGAAGCATTGCCTTAAAATTGAGAATGGCTTTTTCCTCCTTCGCCTCACACCTTGAGGTGGTTGGCTGTTAACTCCCATTGATTTGAATTCTATTGAATATACTCCTAGTACTTCTACAGCAGTTGATTGTAAAACTGTTGGGCATGAAATCTGAATAGGCTTGTTTAAAGGGCAGCCTTTTAAATTTTGAGTACAGCGCGTAGAGAGGTTTTGTTATCTCTCATGTGAGGTAGCCGTTTCTTTGAATGAATTGCTGAGTGGCTCTCCACTACATCCCTCTGCTGGATAGAATGTGAAAATAGCCTCATGAACTACTAACTAGTGAATCACTCAATGTTTACCAAAACGGTGCTCAAGATTTTCACTGTGTACTGCATGAATATTCTTTTTTACAGGGCTTTGGCTACAAATTGTAAGTGGATAACTTCTAATTTACTGGAGGCACCTCTGATAACGTGATTAAAAGAATATTGGGGAAGCTGACACAGAAAAGGTGTGCTGTTATACATCTTTGGATAGCATTCTATTAATATTTTGGCCTAAAAGAGTTCTTGACCTCATTGGGTTGGATCCAGTGATCCCCTACCCAATGCTCCCTCTAAGCTGTGGAGTCTTGTGAGCAAAAATTCTACTGTGTGAGCTACTGGCATTAAAGCTGTGAGCGAGGCATTTGGCTGCTGCATGAATTAGCTTGCTTTGGAGCCCTCCTTCCTGAGCTAAGACAGAAATCTGTGAGCTGGAGGCTAAAAAACTGTGAGCTACCTCACACTAACTCAGCTTAGAGGGAACATTGCCCCTACCTCCAAACCTGCCTCCTTCAGAAGGTAATCATAGGCTCCTACTGATTGTTTCCAAAGGATTTTACAAGTGGTAGCTGTAAAAGTATTATAGACAGCTGGGGATTTTTAAAATGCTTGTCACAGAATCCGCTGCAGTCATCTAAATACTATTTGACTTTTCCTCTTGCTTAAAGGTGCTGCATTTCTACTGTGACACTTGTTCTGTCCCCATCTGTCGGGAATGCACCATGGGACGACATGTGGGTCACAGCTTTATCTACCTCCAAGACGCCCTGCAGGACTCTAGAACACTTACCATCCAGCTACTAGCAGATGCTCAACAAGGACGCCAGGCCATTCAGGTAAATATGCAGTTAGCCCATGGGCACTGTCCACACTATGGCTGTTTTAGATTCTCAACTGAAATGGTAGCTACTGACTGAGCTTCCCACCACAGGTGGTGGGATTATGCAATAAACTGCTCTGTGTTCCCAGCTACAGTAGCAGTATATGTGACCTCGCGCTTATGTGAAGAAGAAACTGAAAGGGAAGGGAAGGAGAGTCAAATCCCTTTGGGAAGCTTGGAGGCTATTTAAAACTACAATACTGGAGGGTCAGGTTAGGAAAGGTACAAATAGGTATTTAAAAAGGCCTGAATGGTCAACTGACAACGTAATGGAAATAGCAAAAGGTAAGAAGGATTCCTTTAAGCAGTGGAATGCTACTCCCAAGTAAGATAAATAAAACGGAGCACAGCCTTTAGCAAATAAAATGCAAGTTGGTGATCAGACAAGCAAAAAGGGACTATGAGGAACATATTGCAAAACACATAGAGATCAACAATAAAAATTTATTCAAATACATTAGAAGCAGAGAACCAGCCAGGGTGGCAGTGGGGCGCTTGGATGACCAAGGGGTAGAAAGATTACTAAAGGATGATAGGGAAATGGCAGAGAAGCGAAATGCGTTTTCTGCCTCTGTCTTCACTGTGGAAGATGGGAGGTTCTTGCTCACTCCAGAACCACAGATTTCGGAAGGGGCACTGAAAAACCTGAGTCAGATTGAGGTGACAAGAGAGGAAGTCCTATTACTGATGGACAACTTAAAAACTGATAAATCACCAGGACCAGATGGCATACAACCAAGAGTTCTGAAAAGAACTCAAATGTGAACTAGTAATCTCCTGACAAAAATATGCAGTCTGTCGTTAAAATCTGCCCCCCCCCCCCCCCCCCCCCGAAGGTAGCTAAGGTAACCCCCATCTTTAAAAATGGTTCGAGAGGAGATCTGGGAAATTACAGGCTGGCCAGTCTAACATCAATACTGGGGAAGTTGGTGGAATCTGTTATTAAAGATAGAATTAGTAGGCACATTGATGAACAAAAACTGTTGAGGAAGAATCAGCATGGATTCTGTAAGGGTAGATCTTGTCTCACTAACCTTTTTGTGTTCTTTGAGGGGGTGAACAAACATGGACAAGGGTCATCCTGTAAATGTTGTTTACTTTGACTTCCAGAAAACTTTTGATAAAGTTCCTCATCAAAGGTTCCTAAGTAAACTCAGCAGTCATGGGATAAGAGGACAAATCCTCTTGTGAATTAAAAACTGGTTAATTAACAGGAAACAGAAAGTGAATATAAATGGGCAGTTTTCACAGTGGAAGGTGGTAAGCAGTGGGGTACTGCAGGACTCGGTCCGGTGCTTTTTAACTTGATCAGTGATGATTTGGTGTTGGGAGTAAGCAGTGAAGTGGCTAAATTTGCAGATGACACTTACGTTGTTCAGGACAGTGAGAACCAGGGAGGACTCGGAGGTGCTCCAGAGGGATCTGTCAAGTCTGGGTAAGTGGGCATCAGTGTGGTAAGGGAAGTTCAATGTGGGCAAGTGCAAAGTAATGCACATGGGAGCTAAAAATCCTAACTATAGATATACATTGATGGGGTCCGACCTGGCAGTAACTAACCAGGGGAGAGATCTTGGAGTCGTGGTTAGATAACTCACTGAAGATGTTGACTCAGTGTGTGACTGCAATAAAAAAAGGCAAATGCTATGCTGGGGATTATTAGGAAGGGGACTGAAAACAAATCAGCCAGTATCATATTGCCCCTATATAAATCTATGATGCAGCTTTATTTGGAATACTTTGTACAGTTCTGGTCACCGCACCTCAAAAAAGATAGTATAGCACTGGAAAATGTGCAGAAAAGGGCAATTGAAGTGATTAAGGGGATGGAACACCTTCCGTATGAAGAAAGGCTTAAGAGATTAGGGCTCTTTACCTTAGAAAAAACAAGGGTTGAGGGGTGACATGATAGAGGTTTACAAAATTATGCATGGGATAGAGAAGGCAGAGAAAGAAGTGCTTTTCTCCCTTTCTCACTCAATGAAATTAATGAGCAGAAGGCTTAGAATAGATCAAAGGGAAGTACTTCTTCACCCAAAGAGTAATTAACAGCTGGAATTAATTGCTGCAGGAAGTGGTGGCAGCTATAAGCACAGATAGATTCAAGAGGAGATTGGATAAATATATGGAGCAGAGGTCCATCAGTGGCTATTAGCCTCAAGATAGATGGAACACTGTGTCTGAGGCAGTGGTGCTCTGTATTCTTGGTGCTTGGGGGGGGGGCAACAGGGGGGGGTCTTCTGGAGTTCTGGCCCTGCTGGTGGACCTCCTGATGGCACCTGGATTTTGGCCACTCTGTGACACAGATTGTTGGACTGAATGGGCCATTGGCCTGGTCCAACATGGCTTCTCTTAAGTTCTTATTAACTGCATCATCCATTGTAATAATGGACGTGTTGTCATCCTAGAAACTAAAGATGGCATCTTATTTTAACAGGATGTAACGTTGGACAGAGTTGTGTATTTATAAATAGCTCATTCATTTATAGCCCACCATAACTGAACATAGCTCCTTGCATAGAACTGACAAAGAGTTTTCAGATCAACAGAATATCTAATTCTCTCTTGTAAGGATGGTGCGACCTGGATGAGTCAGGAACTCCCTTCCTTCCACTTTTGGCAGCAGGAAATTCAGGGTTTTTTGTTCTGGAGGGGAGTTTCCCCATCTCTCCTTCAGTCTTCTTTTCCTGCCAATGGAGAAGGCAGGCTTTTGGAGAGCTCCAAGTGCTTTCAGTTTCAGAGCTTCCTTTTGTAGTCCAGCATCTTGATTCACAGCACTTATCCTTATCTTCAGTGATCTCCCCTTTCTCGCAAAGCCATTGAGGCAACTGTGCTTTGGCTCAGTGGAGCCTAGGTGTCTTGCAGCTTTGCAGCACTGCATGGAAACAGCAGGGGAGCTGGGCAATGGCGCTTATCAGCAGGATCTTCCAGTGGTGAGCTGCAGGAGGTACTGTGTGCCTAGCTGATCTCTAAGGGCCCTGAATTAGGACATCGAGCTCTTCCCAGATCAGTCTCCAGGTAAGGGGCAAGATGGCAGTGAATGCCAGAGTAGCGGTGTGCTTTCTTCCTGCCACAATGTGACTACGCCTTTCTCCCAAGCAGTAGGGTTGAGCAAGGGTGCAACAGAACTGGAGGAGAGTCCCCCAACCCTCCCTCCGGTATCCCAGAGGGCTTCCAACAGTGGTTGGAATATTTTATAGAAGAGGCTGTGGACAGAAGGGATCACAGCAGCCGCCGCAGCCACCAGCACTCCCCCCTTCACCCCCCCATGGAAGCAATCCAGTAGAACTAAGCGGCACGAGGGGCTGCTATTTATAGTCAGAGGGGGGACAAGATCTGTCCAAGGTCCTCATAAAAGCTGTGAGAAAGGAGTGTTGACCGTTACATGTTACTTACAAGTAGACCATTAATAACATTTGGATAATTTCCCTGTTTTCTGCTATCATGATCCTGACCTGTCCAAAAAGGAAGAAAGTCAGATCAGTGATGAGCAATGTTCCCTCTAAGCTGTGGGTTCTTGTGAGCAAAAATTCTACTTTGTGAGCCGCTGGCATTACAGTTGTGAGCAAGCGATTTGGCTACTGCATAAATTAGTTTGCTCTGGAGCCATCCTTCCTGAGCTAAGATAAAAATGTGTGAGCCGGAGGCTAAAAAACTGTGAGCTAGCTCACACTAACTATTTTGCCACCAAGGTCTTTCATTCATCATTTGTCACTACTCTAAAGTTCCTGAAACTGTCTACTCCCATGGCGGATCTTCCACATCAGAAGGAAGGAGATCCTGACAAGGAAGTTGTGTCCAGCTCTACAGTAGCAGACTCTCTTACTCTTCCCTAGGATCTTTGACTGGGTACTAGGCTTACCAAGTGGCAGCGGGGGATCCGCATGTCTTTACAGGATCCCTGCCACGGGGACGGCGATACACGTTGCACCGCCGTCGCCAGGATGTGACGCTACGCATCGCTCTGGCAACGGGACTCCAAACAGCCCCATTGCCAGAGCGACACGTAGCGTCACATCCTGGCGACGGCGGTGCAATGCGTATTGCCGTCCCCACGGCAGAGATCCTGTAAAGACATGCGGATCCCCCGCCGCCACTTGGTAAGCCTACTGGGTACTGAGAGATGAATAGGATGAACCTATTCACTCCAGGGTCATCATCATCATCATTGACTGTGCAAGATGTAGAGAGGAGTTCTCTGAGGCCTCCCCTAATTTGACCTCCTACCTCCCAAGGTTAGAGAAAATCATGGCTCTTGTAGCTGATGCTAAGTTGGTTGCTATGCAGTTTTCGGCAAGGGCCATTGGCGCTACTATGGTCGCCATGTGACTCTCTGGCTGAGCAACTGGTCAGTGGGCACTTCAGCCAAGAGGAGGAATGTGCATTCGGTTCATCTAAACTGAATGCACCCCCGAAAATGGCCCATTCAAGCCCCTTTTGGGCGGCTGCGGGCCGATTCAGATTCTCTTATCTGAATCGGCTTGCTGCCGAATTGCAATTTGGCCCCATTATCTCCTATGGGCCATTGAAGTCAATGGCAAAAACATAGGATATATTCTGGGGGCTGGAGGGGAGGGGGGGTTTGAGGGAGAGGCTCCAAACTTGCAGGGTACCTGCTGGAGCCTCTCCCTAAGATACCCACCAAGTTTCAAGAAGATTGGACCAGGGGGGGTCCAATTTTACGGGCCCCAAAACAGGTTGCCCCCATCCCCTCCATTCTCTATGGGGGGGAGGAAGTTACTTTTTTCCCACGGTGCTGTTAGTGGCTCGGGGGGGGGGTTGAGGGAGAGGCTCCAAATTTTCGGGGTAGCTTCAGGAGCCTCTTCCCACATAAACCCCCACGTACCAAAGTAATTGGACCAGTGTGCCCAATTCTATGGGCACCCAAACAGGTTACCCCCATTACCTCCATTGTTTCCAATGGGGAAACCCAGCCAGCAGCACTTAAGGCAGGCAAGCAGGCAGCACCCAGCAGTCAGACTCTCCCAGAGAATCTCAGGGAAGGTGAACTGTCTTGGGAGGTGCTTGTTTGCCATTTGAACAAGTGGCACACTCCAGAACAAGTGGCACTGTGGCAGTGCAAGCATGCCACAGTGCCACACAGAAACTCCAAAAGACCAACAGAGGGGGGAGGCCAGTTTCATCCAATTGCTGCATGCATGTGCAGCCTGCAAGGTTGGTGATGTTGCTTTGCACACCACCTTCCTTGCTTGGGAGGGGGGGGGGAGAGTCAACTCTAACCCAACTCTACCCTGGCCTGACCTGACCTGCTACATCCCTGGACTTCTGGTTGCACCATCAATTTACACAGGGCAGGGCCTGTATAAATGTTGTTCCTGTTGGTGCAAGAAGATTAACAGCATACACGGTTTTTTTGCCATCCCTGGGGACAGTATGCTTTGTTACATCCCCATTCATCTGGATCTCCTCATCTTTCCAAGGGAGAATGGCACATTGGTACTCCAATGAAGATCCATTCTTCTTGAAAGTGACAAGAAGACCCGGGCCCACCCCCCAAAAAGGAAAAGGAAACATTGAGGTGCAGAAGGCCAGAGATGTTATAGAAAAAGAGGGAAGTTCCCTGATCGGGTGATCGACCCAGTTGTTAGTCTGGGTTGGATTGTGTTGCTGTGTTTTCAAAGTTTTTCACATCATGGCGTGGGCCATGGGACCTATGGAAGTTTCCAGACTGAAAGGGAGATGGGGGAATGCTTCCCCTCTAGAACAACAAAGCTGGGCTTCCTGGCGCCAAAAGTGCAGGGAAGGGAATTCCCCACTCATCTGGGTCTTCTCGTCACTACCATGGAGTATGGACCTTCACGGTAAGTACCAGTGTGCCATTTCTCAGCATGGCCCAAGATTGGCATAATGGAAAACAGATCTTTTTGTGGACTTGGGAGAATCCTTAGGTTTTCAGTCTGAAAATGAAAACAAAAAACAAAAACAAGTTGGGGGGACATAAATGTTTTAAAAAAGAGATCCTGCAACACGATGTCACAAGATTTCAACTGGCATTATGGGGGTTGCCTAGCAACCCTGGTATACTCAAGAGGAGGCTGCAGCAGGACTGGAGGGAAAGTGTGCTGTCAAGAGAGAAGGGGGAGGGAGGGAGGGAGGGAGAGAGAGAGAGAGAGAGAGAGAGAGAGAGAGAGAGAGAGAGAGAGGGACTGACTGTTGAAAAGAGAGAGGGGGGTGGGGTGAGAGGGGAAGAAATGAAGGTGAGGGGAATTGGGGTACATTGCCTTGCAACTCTTGCCGATGCCTTCTTGTCTGTATCTAACTTCTTGCAGTGTGCAGACCTGAGCAAGAAGCATCTTTTAGAATCATTCCTTTCCAAATCCATTTCAGCATTGTTTCTAAAAGATACATCAGTGTTAAATTACATGTTTTACACTTGCATTTATGTAAAAATTTTATACCATGAAGTCTTGACAAATTTGACTTTTTGCTGGATTGACATTTGTTATGGCACTGCCAAGGAATAAAATCAGTGAGACATTTTTTGAGCATTATGTTAGAATTTTCAAAACTGGCGAGCTTTGGTTCAGGTTCTTCCCTTCAGTAGATCAACCAGTTTGCTTTTATTTCTGGCTAAAAGGAACAATGTGGTGTGGCTTCTTCTTCTTTTAAACCTTAGTTTTGATTCTCTGAACCAGTACAACATAATCACAGATCCACAAATCTTTGAAGTGTGTGGTAAGGAAGGAAAGGATTTCTCTGTGGACCACAACCATCCAGATTAATAATTTTCTGTGGGCAGATGCCATTAAACTAGTGGAGCAGATCTATTTTACCTTAAAATAGAGAGCGTGATGGAGATTTTAGATCTCAGCGGTGGCACCCTGATTTCCCTGTTTGCTGTTTCTGGTATTCTGGAGCCTAGAGCTTGAAAGGCATATCCTTTCAGGATTATGAACATTGTCCTATTGACAAGTTGAAATGATGTACATGTCAAAGAATTCTGAAACTGAAAAAAATCCCTCTCTTTTCCCTTTTATCTGAATAGCTCCATCTGCTGGCACAAGAGTTTATTTAAAAAACAAATTTGGAAGATCAGGAAAACTAGGCCAATGAATTATCCAAGAGCACCTAGTACCCATCCAATGAAAGTGAAAACAGGAGATCTTTTTCTTAATTATAGATCTGCATTCTCAGAGAATAATTTTTTCAGGTGATACAGAAAGCTCCTATAAACATCATTTGAAAGAGTTGTCCTAAAATGTATGTAAAGCAAGCCAGATTTCGCTCAAAACTAGGAAAGTGTTCACTAGTTACTAAAACAAAAGCCACATAATGTGTTTGAATCGAATCAGCTACATGGATTACACTTCAGTTTCCTGTTACAGGAAACTCCTAGGGTTGGCTCCAGGCAGCTCTGCCTGTGGTTAAACAAAGGTGAGGAGGGGATTCTTTTCTGACCATCACCAAAAAGGCTGTGCTGGGGATCATGGGACCTGTGTAGACAAAATCTATTGGGAATGGCACTGTAGTAGGGGCGTTGTGTGAGAATGAATGAAAAAATTGGCCAGATCCATCCCCTAAGTGTTCTCTTCATTTTGGGTGAGAGTCTCATATTGTTGTCTTCCTTCTAAGGAAATGGTGTAGATGGAAGTAGACATGTTGGATGCTGAAGGCCACTTAATGTTACTGTCTCAAGATGAGCCCTACTCTTTTGTCCACTTAAAATCCTCCACTAATTTCCTTAGATCAGTAGGAAGATTTCAGGCCTTCATGAAGACATTAAAATACTGTCATTTGTTCTTCAAAAAAAAATCTGTTGTTAGGCCGCGGGCACATGGGCAGGAAAATGCGCGGGGGGGGAGTGTGGCTGTTTGCCCCAGGGCAAAATAACACGCGGTTGTGCCAGCAGACGTTCTGTGGAGGTCCCGTGGTAGGGGGGAGGTGCCGAGCACACCACAATCCTGCGTCGTGGCAAAGAAGCGGCAAGGCGAACGGGTGTTTTTTTCTCCGGACACCAAAGTGTGCGCATGCCCCGTTGGGTGCTCGTGCGCATCCCATGGACAGTTGAAAAACAAACAAACCTTTATACGAGGGGGCATGGGCGGACGCCGGAACTACCACCGGAAACGCGATCAGACACCCGCCTTTGCCCCGCGGTTACCAGAAACTAGTACCTCCGAGGTACTAGTTTTTAACCGCGCATCTTCGGCGGGAAGCCTCGGGTGCACCATGGGAGCTCTACGCTTCCCAGATGTGGTGGTGAGATAGCGCCCGGAAAATCCGCCTATCTTCCGTCTCTCTAGCGTGCCTAATGCTCCGTGTGACCGCAGCCCTTGTTAAGCTGAATAGAGTGAAACGTAATGGTAGTGAAGAAAGATTCAGGGAGAGAAGGCAGCGTGATATTGCCTGATCTCAAAAGCTAAGCAGGGTCAGTGCTTGGATGGAGGACCATCAAGGAAGGCTTGGAAGAGGAAGGCAATGGCAAACCACCTCTGCTTCTCTCTTGCCTTTAAAACCTGTATTTGGGGTCACCATAACTCAGTTGCACCTTGACAGCACATATATACATAAGATAGATTCAGACCGTGATCCATGATCCCAGTGTTACAATATCCTCTTTGAAACTGGATGACTAGAACAGTATACTTAGATGCAGCTGTGCCATAGATCTGTACAGTGACATCATTATACCGGCTGGCTTATTTTGAATCTTTGGTGATAGACCCTAGTAATAGAACTTGCCCTTTTCACTGCTGCTCGTTCATAGCTCAGTCTTTTATCCACTGTGTTATGCTTCCACTTATCACGTCTGTGTGGAATAGTGAATGGAGTGCTAGGCCAATGAGATTCAGGTTGAAATCTCCTCTCTGCCATGCAGCACATAAGGACCACTTTGGGCTAATCACAACCTGTTGACATGCGCTATCTCACGGTTCTTGGGATAACAAAAGGGAAGACACTGTGCTGCCCCAAACTCCTTGGATGAATTGGGGAATAGAAGTGTAATGCCGGACAACAACTAATACAGCTCTTGAGTCTGATTTTGCTTTGCTGCTTTGTCCTAGCTCATAAGTGTCCACAAAGGACCTCGCCCTCCCATATTATCTGGCCTGCCACTAAAGATCTGCCTCTCAAGCCCTGCGGTCTCTGCCCCCCACCTTCAGAAGTAAGGTGGGTGGCAACTAAAGACAGTGTACCTCACCCCTGCAGTGCTCTCTCCCCCTTGAGGTTTGTCTGGTGGCTGCTTTACTTTCTTTTTGGTGCCAGGCTAAAACATATCTTTTTACCCAGGCTTTTAATTAGGGTTTTATCTTAGTAAAAGGTAAAGGTTTCCCTTGCTCAAAAGCTAGTCATATCTGACTCTGGGGGGCGGTGCTCATCTCCGTTTCCAAGCCGAAGAGCCAGCGCTGTCCGAAGACGTTTCCGTGGTCATGTGGCTGGGCATGACTAGACACCAAGGTGCACGGAACGCTGTTACCTTCCCACCGAAGTGGTACCTATTTATCTACTTGCAATTTCTTGCTTTCAAACTGCTTACTAGGTTTTTAAAAGGGGTTCTGATTTTCTTTTATGGATGGTTTTAATTTTTTTTATATCTAATGGGGCAGAATTTAAACACCTGTAATCTGAAGTGCTCTGATCTAGGGAAAAGCTTTACCATCAAATTCTTTATCAGGTATAAGTTGGCCCCGTTCACATGGAGCATTTGCCACGCTAAAGATATGGATGATAGGCGGATTTTCCAGGCGCGATCATACCGCAACATCTGGGAAGCGAAGTGCTTCCGTGGCTAACCCGTGGCTTCCTGCCGAAGATGAGAAGTAAAAAACTAGTACTTACGATGTACTGGTTTCCGGAAAACGCGGAGCAAGGGCGGGTGTCTGATCACGTTTCCGCTGGAATCCCGTGGCATCCAGCGCCCGCCCATGTCCCCTTGCAAACCGGATGTGTTTTTTTAGTCCCCACAGGATGCGCACAAGTGATCATGCACATGCGCAAACTTCGGTGAGACAAATAAAAAATCCCGTTTGCCACAGAAACGGCACCTAGCGGTTGCTGGTGTGATCACGCCTCGCCGCTTCTTTGCAGGATAGCCGTGTGATCGGCACCTCACCCCCTAACCATGGTACCTCGACGGGACGTGTGATCGGGCAGCTGCACGTTATTTTGCTCCGGGGCAAGCAGCCACGCTTCCCACCCCCCGCATTTTTCGGCCCGTGGACCGGGACCGTTGCCATGTTAATCAGAAGGAGAAGAGCATCTGGTTTGCATGTAGGAGGTCCCAGGTTCAGGCCTAGTATCTCTGTTGAATGAATTAGCTATGAAAACCTGTTGCCTGAGACTTTGGAGAGGTGCTGTCAAGCAGAGTAGACAGTATTGACCTGGAGAGACCAATTGGTCTGACTGTATAAGGCAGGTTCATGTGCACTTGAAGTATTGCTTTTCTTGAAATAGTTTAATGAAGAGGCTTCGGGGTAAATGGTCCGAAAAATGCATCTGAGCATGTTTTACAGGAAAGAAAGAAAGAAAAGCCTTGACCCTTCGAAGGGGAAAAATGTACTCTCAACCTGACATTAAAAAAGGCCAGTGCTTAGCTTGCTTGAATGGAGCAAGCTAAAAGTAAAGAGATTAAAGAAACATGTTGAATTTTCTTTTTCTTTTTTTTGCTATGGAACATCAATAAGAAAAGAGGGCCATGCATCAGCTCTTTGCTCTTTCTGCAAAGGCTAGGTTTTCATTTAGACCTCATCTTTCTCTTTCGTTGCAAAATACTGCTATCACAGTGTAAACAACAATGTTGCTGCCCCTATAAGTCATGCTTTTAGAAACCTGTCCCCATCCTCAATAGAAGCCTCAAGGGTATGAACTTGTAGTTTTTTCAGTTTCACTTTCCCTGTGATAGATTTTATTTATTTTATAATACTGAACCTAACCTTCAGTTTTGGGAAAAGGGGTACCAGTGTTGGCATTATTCCATTTTCATTACCATGTAGTAGCCAAGTTGTGATTTTTGAATCCTATATTATCCGGTCTTTGCCAAAAGCATTGTTGCTGTCTGTCTCTTCTTGAGGATGTGATGCTTGCCATGAATGTGAATTCTTCCCAGTTAATGCGAGAGCTTACTTAACCTGGAATCCTTTCTTTAGTAAGTTATTAGATGGATGTTCTGCCACGCTTTCTGTGTGTATAGGTTTCACTTGTTGGTTTGTGCGTGTGGTGGAGAGTGCTGTAAAAAGCTTGGTGATGACAAGAATCCTCTGTTGTGAGACTGGAGCAGTGGCAGATCAGTGTGGCTGTGGCTGAAGCCCTGCACAAACCAGAAACACACTGAGAATGTTGGCTGCTGGCAAAGTGTTGTGATATAAAGTAAATAGTTGAAGAGTTTGGCTCTGTGTTTTAGCTAATAATGCAGATCAAGCTCTGCCAAAAACTAGAGCAGCTGATGGTCTTGAGGGGATGTTGAAATTAATGCCTAAAAATGGAAAAGTAAAGCTGTGCCAGTTTTTAAACTACTGATAATCTTCAGATATGATTAATTGCTGTACCGGGGTGTTTAACTAAGAAATTAGCAAGGGCTCATTTGGATTTGGGAAGCTTCACTTAAACAGTCTTGCTGCTGCTGATCCCAAGCAGCGGTGCAGTGGGGCGGCTGGAAGAACAAGTGAAAGACCAAGAGACCAGCGAAGCAAACAAGGATGTCAAGCGCTGTTTGCGGCTTCAGTCAGAAAACATTAAAAGCTCAACCCAGCAGCACATGTGTGTGCGTAGAACAACCCCTGTTGGGCACAACAGAACTCTGCCTTCCGTTTCTCTCCCTCTGTCCTCCTCCTCCATGTTGCCCAGGGGCACTACGTCAGAGAACGAGAGGCCTATAAAAGGCACTTTGACTGAGTGGAGTGGGAAGAGCCTGTCAAAGTGCCCTTGTACTTTTGAAGCAGGAAGAGGGGATGGGCACTTTGTGACGTTTTGTGGGGATTCCTATGTATTTATTTCATTTATACCACACCTTTCTCAACAATGGAGTTGTAAAGCCGCTTATATTGTTCTCCTCTTCTCCATTTTATCCTCACAACAGTCCTGTGAGATAGGTTAGGCTAAGTTTGTGATGGCCCAAAGTCACCCAGAGAAGGGGGTCCGAAACTGGGTCTCCCTGATCCTAGGTTGACACTCTTAACCACTATACAGCACTGGCTTTCAATCGGCCCTGCAGCAGTGGTGGGCTGGGCTGAGTTAATAGCTACTTAATTCCACCCTGTATGTAAATGATATGGTGAGATAATTCTGTGGTGAGATAATTATTCAAAACAGACTTATGGGAAGTGACTTGTATCTTGTTACATAACATCAAGTGGGATACAGGTTTTGTTCATATCTAATCTTTAACTACATTTCAGTTGGTGACCATGCACTAACAAGGGCAAACTGCCTGGCTGACCCCTAAAACACACAAAACTTTGTTTCTAAAGATAACTGTATGAGACAAGACTTAGAAGATTAAAAAAAGGAAACTGGGATCTATGGAAACAAATTGGCTGTGGATGAATGGCGTGCTCTTCATTCCCAATTGGTATAAACTTTTAACTGTTTTTAAATGTTTAAATGTTTAAAAAACTTTTTTTTGCCTGGTACCAGTCCAAATTCTCTGAAACACAGTGATTCTCTGTGTTTTAGCTAATAATGATCCTCACCATCACAGTGATAGTGGCCCTGGCTTTGGTCCTGCCCCGGTACAATTGTCTTAACATCTCTCAGCACCCTCACATTCGCCATTTCCTCAGAGGGGCATCATTCAAGGATTCTCCACAAAGCCATAGGTTTCCAACTTGGAAGCTTAATACTGTTCTCACAGCTCTTACAAACGAACCCTTTGAGCTGATGTAGCACATTCCACTCAAATTCCCAAGGATGAAAACTTTGTTCCTGGTAGCCATTACTTCAGCCAGGAGGAGGATTTCGGAACTAGGCATTCTGACAATTCAGTCGGAGCTGTGTTTTTCACAAAGACGAGGTAGTTCTGAGAACAGATTCCACCTTTTTGCCCAAAGAGCAATACTAAGTTTCACAGATCACAAGAGATTTGTTTGCCATCGTTTTCTCCAAATTCATCCCATCTGGAGGAAAAAGTTTGGCATATACTGGATGTGAGGAGAGCACTCAAATGCTATATTCTCAGAATGGCGTCTTTCAGACGGACAGAAGATATGTTCGTTAACATTTCTCCTCTTCACATAGGGAGAGATGTCTAACTCTGCCATAAGCAACACTATGAGGTCCTGCATTACTGAAGCCTGCAGGAGTATGAACAAGTTCCTGCAGATATCACGACCCACTCTCTTCGCAGCGCTGCAACGAATGTGGCCTTTGCCAACAGGGCATCGGTGGAGGAAGTCTGTAGGGCTGCTACATGGTCTTCTTTATCCACATTCATCAGGCATTACAAGATGTGTATGACTCTGATGATGCAGCATTCGGATGGAGAGCGCTGCAGTCTGTTCTAACTCTTGATGATGACCACCCTCCCAGAAATTAGGGACACTGCTCTGGGAGGTCCCACAAGATGTCCTCTACCTCAGAGGGAGAATGACCATTGGCTACTCACAGTGAAGGGTCCTTCTCCTCTGAGGCATGGAGGATATCTTGGCCCTCCCGGGTCATCATTTCTTCTATCTACTATGCTGTTCTTTCACACTCTGTGATGATGATGATGATGATGATGATGATGATGATGATGATGATGATGATGATGATACTAATAATAATACTATGTGTGAGAGAGGGTACTCACCTTTTTCTTCCTGTTCCAATGTTTGTGATTTTGTTGTTGATGTTCAAGTTCTCTTTTTTACTGTGGTTAAGTTTGTGTATTGCTTTCGGAGTACCAGAACTGAGCCTAGGGTGACTTCCACTACAGGAAACAGGAAGTAATTGAAATTAGTCCTGCCTCCCTAAGTGATGGATGGGAATCACCCCACAAGATGTCCTCCAAGCCTCAGAGGAGAAGGACCCTTCATGATGAGTAACCAATGGTCGTTCTGTCTCAGAGTACCTCAGACATCATGTTCCTTTCGGGCCTCCTGAGCCACATGATCTCAACCATCAAGATGGTTCCATGGACGAGAGCACGCTTGAGGGATTTATAGTGGCTTCTTCTGCCCTGGCAGGTGGCAATAGTGGTAAAGTGTCATTGGAGGATTCTGGTTCCAGACAAAATGAGATCATCCTTAACTTGGTGGACCAATCCCTCCAACCTTTTGAAAGGCAAATCCTTCCTTCCCATACCAGAGAGAGTAGTGATGATGAATGCCGGGATGGAGGGCTCACATGGAGTCAGCTCATGTGCGAGGGAAGTGGTCCCTTCAGGATCAGTCCAAACCAGGCTTCCGGTTAATGTCGACACGCTAGCAGACGTCTCTCCCAGACCTCCGGGGAGACTATCTGAGTGCCTGTGGTGAGGAGGGGCTCAATTGTCCGTTGCCCCTCCATGGAGCTGGTGCAAAAGGCTCCTCACCATGGGGCTTTTGAGGGGTAGCCTCTTCTGCAGCAAGATGCTGTGGAATTGAGGCACTCCTCTGCCCTGATGGTCCTGCCGCTGTTGTGTCCGTACGGATCCAGAGCCGCCGGCCGGGACAAGCATTGGAGATCGGGCGATTTAACTGCGATCGAGCGAGGTCCCCGGACCAACAATGAACAGTGAGTCAAGTAAAAAAGAGATGCCGAAAAACTAAAAGAAAGCCCCCCTTGGGAACGGCAAGATGAGCAAGCGGGGGAGGGGTTCCTCCCACATGCATAAAGAAAACAACGATTTACCAAGGGGGGAGCAGAAGTAAAAGTTTTAAGAGACTTACCAGAGCGTAGATAAGCACTTGGGCGAATTTCAGAGACTTTAGCAACTTTTACTAAAAGTAAATAACCCTCAAACATGGCGGGGAAGAAAACAGAGAAAGACAAGCTAGCAAAAATGAAACTAATGGGAGGCTCGAGTCCCCGGATGGAGGACTCCTCAGAGCTATCCAGAATGCTAGCAGAAACCATGCACCCTCTGCTGGACCAAATGACCAACATTAACCAGCAGCTAACTGTACTGAATCAAAACCTTGCAGCTCAGCAGCTCCAACTAGTAAAAATCACAAAAATAACGGAGCAAACAGTGGAGAAAGTCAAGGAAGTGGACGCAAAGACCAAAAAAGTCAAGAAAAAATGCAAATGCTGGAAAAGACACAAACTTCAGGTGAATTTCAAATTTTGCAGCTACAAATGGAGAGAGCTAACCTAGTCCTCCGATTCCAAGGGATCCCTGAGACAAAAGGAAAGAATCTTAAAAGAACTTTTGAGTGAAGCATTAGCTCCAGTTACAGATTTAAAAGCGGAATACTTGATTAGCAAAATGGATGTGATCTATAGATCCTATTCCAACTATATCAAGAAAAATAATCTGCCTGGAGAGATTGTGGTTAGATTCTCGAAGAGACATGACAGGGACATAATACTCAAAACAACTACAGGAGGAACCCTGAAAATGGGAGGGAATAACATCAGAATTTTAAAAGATATCCCCATTGACATCAGGAAGAAGAGGAAGGAGTATAAAAACCTAATATCGTTTCTTCAAACGAACAGCATTGCCTACAGATGGCTGATTCCCGCAGGCGTCACCTTTAAAATTAAGGACAAAAAAGAAAAGATTGACTCTGTCTTTAAAGCACGTGAGTTCCTGAGATTGCAATTGGGAGAGCCAGGAGAGATCGGTGGGGAAGAAGAACACAGTAAATCCAGTGAAGATATGGACTCTGTAGCTTCAGATGAGGACTCTGTTTAAGATAAGGGGGCAGTAGCCCCCAAGCAAGACTATCAACTGAGGAAAAGAAAGAACAAAGCTAAATAAAGGCTGAAGGACTCTGAATTGTGGTTTAAAACATTTACTTTAGTGTTGCTTTTGGAATTTTCTTAAACTAGTTAAATGATGGGCTAAAAGCTAAATATTTTAGCATAAATGACCATGTTCAATGTTATCTAAGCATGTTAAGAATAACACTTATACAAGCTAATGTAAGGATCTCCTATACTTGGGGTTTTAGTTATTAGTGGTTTTCTTTCCTGTATCCTTAGTTGTAGTTGTTTTCCCTTCCCATTTTTTCTTTGTAGTTTGTAGTCTTTAGAAAATGCAATAAAAAATCCCCTTCGGGGGTTAAAAAAAAGGAGCAGTCCAAACCAGTAAATTGGCCTGAGTTGAGGGCCATTTCCTTGGCTCTACATCATTTTCTTCCTCAACAATGTGCGTCAAGACCAACAACATGACTGCAAAGGACCATGTGAACAGATAAGAGGGGAACCAGGTCGATGAGGCTTCAACACAAAACAGCAAGACTCATGAGGTGGTTGGAAGTCTCCTGTAAAGAATAAGAGCAGAATACATTCAGGGCCTGGTCAACAGGGAAGCAGATTGGCCTTCCAGATCGATCCTGGACCCGAACAAATGGTCCCTGAAAACATCAGTCTCCAACCAACTAGTAGACAGATTTGGCATGCCTGTTCTGGATCTGTTTACCTCCAAGAGCAATGCAAAAGTGCCAAGGTTTTTGTCCAGGTACTTTTGTCTACAACAGACCTGGTCAGAGGGCTTACTGTATGCATTTCCTCTGATACCAGTTCTGCCTTGATTCCTTCACAAGGAAACAGGAGCTCAAGTTGTTTGTGTTGCTCCTTTTTGGCCCAGGTGGCCATGGTTACCGGATCTGGTGAGTCTGGTCAAATGGGGACCTTGGACTTAGCAGACCTCCTGCAACAGGAACCAATTGTTCATCAGAACCCAGGGAGTGTGAAATTAATCTCCTGGCTCTTGAACACAGTTTACTAGAGCAGTTTCAACTCTCAGACAAGGCGATTCAGTCTGTTCTAGCTGCTAGCTGTGTGTCTTCTTCTAGAACCTATGGTGTTACATGGAAGGCCTTCCAGCACTAGTGCGCTGAAAGTCATGTGGAGAGTTTGAACTCAGCTATAAAGGGCGTATTGCTTTTCTTACAGAGAGTGCCGGAGAAAGGCGTACGCCCCAATACATTAAAGAGACAATTGGTGGCACTAGCCACAGTCCTATCAGAATATGAGGGTCACCCAGTCTCTTCACATTTGCTGTCTAAGATTCTTGACAGGAATGTCTCTCCCCCATCCTCCCACAGTACACAGATTTCTGACTTGGAGGCCTACCTTGGTCCTGAATGCACTGACTCGAGATCCATTTGAACCATTCCATGAGGTTTCTTTGAAGGCGATTACATTAAAGAACCCTTTTCTGGTCTCAGTGACTTCAGTGACTTCAACTAAACAGTGGCGTAGATCGGACTTGCTCTTTGTGGCCTTTGGCCACTCTAATATAGATAAGAGGGTAACCAAGTCTACGTTGAGTAGATGGCTGAAACAATGCATTCTTTTAATCTACCAGACTGCCAATATCCACCCCCCCCCCCCCCCTATTACAGCCTACTCTGTTAGGAGAGCAGCCACTTCCACAGCTCTGGAAGCCAAAGTTTCCATAGAAGAGATATGTGGAGCAGCTACCTGGTCCAATCTTTCTACCTTAATCTACCACTACAATGTAGACAAGTGAGCATCTTTAGTTGCAGCCCTTGGCCTCAGTCCCGCAGCAGATTGTGCAAGAGGGTTAAGGGTATTCAAGTTTTTTGCCCACCCTGGGGACAGTATGCTTTGTTACATCCCCACTCATCCTGGTCTCCTCATCCTTCCAAGGGAGAATGGCACATTGGTACTCAACATGAAGGTCCATTCTCCTTGGGACTGACAAGGAGACCTGCCCTCCCCCCAATTGAAAGACAGAGGTAGAGGAGGATGGAACAATTATATTCCATAGTTGGGTGTTCGACCCAGTTGTTAGTCTGGGTTGTGTTTTGTTGCTGTGTTCCTTTCTAAGTCTTCAGATAACAGCATGTGGGCCATGGGATCTATGGAAATTTCTGGACTGAAAGGGGAATGGGGGAACTCCTCCCCTCTGGAACAGCAAAGCTGGAGTTCCTGCTACCAAAAAATGGAGGGAAGGGAGTTCCCCCACTCCTCCATGTTTCCTTGTGAGTTCCAAGGAGAATGGACCATCATGGTGAGTACCAATGTGCCATTTTGTGCTCTCCTCTTTTGTTACACCTGCCTTTTCAAGGCAAAGGTTTATGGAAGCTGCAGACTTAGGTGGCAAGAGAAGAAGAGACTTACACCCACCTCCCTGCAATAGGCAGCATGCCTGTAAGGGTGAGATGCAGATGTGTTGCCTGCACAATCTGGAAGATAGGCTGGCTGCTGCAGAGCAAACCAAAAGGGAAAGAAGCACATGCTCCCTCCCGCCCTGCACAAACAATCAAAAGGAAGGACAAACCAGGTGAGATGCAATAGACCTATGATGAAGGATCTGAGATCCTTCTGCATAAGAGATTGATGAGGGTCACATTCCAGGGATTTCTCAGCTTCTCCAAATCGCTCAACAGCTGCACCATTTTCCTGATAGATATGCCGCCCTCCTGTTTGCATGTGGTCTGTCCTTAACAAAATTGGAGCATGCAGATGAAGGGTGTGTTTGCTCCTGTGTTTGAAGTGTTTTTCTCTCTGCCTGGTTCTGATACTAGAAGTCAACAGCCGTGGGAGAAAAATGCTGAGATCAACCAAACGCAGCAATGCCAGGTCAGGAGAGAGCAGAGTTTGACCTTCCTTGCCTGCGTTGCTTGGGTCAGTCTAAAACTATATTCACTCCCCCCCACTCCTCCCATGTTCCACTTGAGGATCCTGGGAGAGGAGGATATACTCACACTGTGGTGTTGTTGCACCTCCCTGTGGCTGCTCTGTAAGTGAGAATTTGAATTGCCTGTAGAATGGAAACTATTTTCTTATCTGGTTGCCATTTGGCAGGGAAATCCCCTTTGATGCAGGGCACAGTCTGTGAGAATTTCACCGCACTTGTTTGTGAAAAGAGGAAGTTACTGGCAGAAAAAGTGTTCCCTTATGGGAACTAAAATTGACTATATAATAAAGAACTTGAGCATGTAGAATAAAGATAAAATCTTTCTGTGCTGCAGTTTTGGAATAACCGTGGTTGCATGAGAAATGACCTGTGCAGTGATTTTTAATGACTTTGATGAAGCCATCCTCTCTTCCTTCCCGTTGCAGCTGAGTATTGAGCAAGCTCAAGCAGTAGCAGAGCAAGTTGAGATGAAGGCAAAGATGGTACAATCTGAAGTAAAAGCCGTGACCTCTAGACATAAGAAGGCCCTGGAAGAAAGGGAGTGTGAACTGCTGTGGAAGGTAATTTTTTTTTTTTAAATCAGGGAGTCTGTCTGATGAGTTTTAATTGCTGCACCACATACAGGCTTATTCCATTGCCTGATACTGGTTCTGGCTCCTGGCCACTGTTCTTTGCTCCAGCAGAAGCAAAAATGGGGGTTGGGAAGCAAGGTCTTGATGTCACTTCCAGTTTACCCAGAAATGATGTCATGTCACTCTAGGAATTTCCCAAATCTTTCATTTTTACCACAGAGACTGGGGAGTTCTTAGGTGTCATGGCTGCAACATCTCTTTGCGCCACTCTTCTATCGCTGAACAAAAAACCCTGCCTGGCAAGGCAATCAAATAGATTTTTCACTGAGCCATGAGCAGTTGGATAAAATAAGAAGAATTTAGATGCAATACGTTTTGACATCATTGAGATGAGGGGGGAAAATAGTTCCTTTGTTGTGTTTTAGTTTAAGTAATTCACATATACAGAAAAGCCCCCAGCAAGCAATCTGTCCCTTCCCTATTTTGGAACAAAGGAGATGGCTTCTGTTAATTGACTTGCATTGGTCAACGCTTTACAAGTCCATCCTCATCTAACCTAGAAGCAAAATAACGCTTCTGGTGTAGCTATGATCTTCAGTCTATAGTTTATAAACATGTGTGTGTTTTAATCTTCGTTTTAGGTGGAAAAAATCCGCCAAGTGAAAGCCAAGTCTCTCTACCTGCAGGTTGAAAAGTTACGTCAGAACCTGAACAAGTTAGACAACACCATCAGTGCAGCTCAGCAGGTTCTAGAGGAAGGCCGGAGCATGGATATCCTCTTGGCTCGAGACCGTATGCTTGCTCAGGTACAGGAGCTGAAGAACATCAGGGGCTTCTTGCAGCCTCAGGAGGATGACAGGGTCATGTTCACTCCTCCGGACCAGGCGCTGTATATGGCCATCAAATCCATGGGGTTTGTCAGCAGTGGGGCCTTCGCTCCTCTGACCAAAGCCACGGGTGAAGGTCTCAAACGTGCACTGCAAGGCAAAGTGGCCTCTTTCACAGTGATCGGATATGACCACGATGGGGAACCTCGCCTTTCTGGGGGAGACATGCTCTCTGTTGTGGTGATGGGGCCTGATGGAAATCTTTTTGGAGCAGACATTTGCGACCAGCAGAATGGAACCTATCTTGTCAACTACAGGCCTCAGCTGGAAGGGGAACACCTGATATCTGTCACGATGTGCAACCAGCATATAGAAAATAGCCCATTCAAAGTCATGGTCAAATCTGGGCGCAGTTACGTTGGCATTGGACTGCCAGGGCTTTGCTTTGGTAGTGAGGGGGACAGTGACGGCAAGCTGTGTCGTCCCTGGGGTGTTAGTGTAGATAAGGAAGGTTATATCATTGTCGCTGATCGCAGCAACAACCGCATCCAGGTCTTTAAGCCCTGTGGTGCTTTCCACCACAAGTTTGGCACCTTGGGCTCAAGGCCCGGCCAGTTTGATCGGCCAGCGGGTGTCGCCTGTGACTCCTCCCGGAGGATTGTTGTGGCAGACAAAGACAATCATCGCATCCAGATCTTCACTTTTGATGGCCAGTTCATTCTGAAGTTTGGGGAGAAAGGAACCAAGAACGGTCAGTTTAATTACCCATGGGATGTAGCAGTAAACTCGGAAGGCAAAATCCTGGTGTCTGACACAAGGAATCATCGGATTCAGTTGTTTGGGCCTGACGGAGTGTTTCTGAATAAATATGGTTTTGAAGGGGCGCTCTGGAAGCACTTTGATTCCCCGAGGGGCGTGACATTCAATCACGAAGGCCATCTGGTAGTGACAGATTTCAACAATCATCGTCTCCTGGTCATACATCCCGACTGTCAGTCAGCACGCTTCCTTGGCTCCGAAGGTACAAGTAATGGCCAGTTTCTGCGCCCACAAGGTGTGGCAGTAGATCAGGAAGGCCGTATCATTGTGGCAGATTCCAGGAACCATCGCGTGCAGATATTTGAGCCGAATGGTAGTTTTTTATGCAAATTTGGCACTCAGGGAAGTGGCTTTGGTCAGATGGACCGTCCTTCAGGTATTGCAGTCACCCCAGATGGCATGGTTGTTGTGGTTGACTTTGGAAACAATCGAATTCTCATCTTCTGATCTCTGTTCATCTGTACTAGGAAGAAACTGTCTCAGGGAAAAATCCTTTTAAGAGAACACAGAATTACAACGTTAGTTCAAACCTACCTCATCTTTAATTTTTTATAGATGAATGTACTTCCCCTTTTTTATCTGCAGGGAGTGAGCCTGTGATGTTATAAACTTTCTTATCTACCTCATTATCTTTGTGTTCTATACCTCCACAGTATACACAGTACAGTATAAAACTACCCTCTTTTTCCCTGGATGGGCATCACGCACAAACATGTTTTCTGTGCACATTTAGGTGATTTGTGTAGTAAATTCTGTAGATTCTGCCAGAAGAGCAATGTGCTCGTCGTTAAAAAGAAGAAAAAAAAAGTAGCTTTAGATTCTTTTAACTTCGTGTTCTGATGATACTGTGGGGGGGTTTGAGGGAGGGTGAAGGGTTGTGTTTTTAGATGCTGCTGCAGCAGAGAACTCTTTCCTTGTTCTCCTTTTTTTATACCTCAGTGCGTTTGACTTACTGTTCAGCATAGTGTCTCATTTCTAGAAGATGTCGATTTCTCTTGTTTGCAGAAGTGGGATGGGTTTCACCAGGAAAAGCTTAGGGTCGTCTTTTTTTTTTTTAAGTGTTTTCTTATTTTTGCATGTATGTTTTTTTGAAAAAATGCAGTAACTCTACAACACAAACAAAACTGTTAAGAAAATGCACAAATGTTTTAATATGCTAAACTTCTTGTTTCGGTGGTTTGGGGCCCCTAATCTAAAGGGTCACGTGGTCAGTGTTGCTTGTGCATGAAGGGCCTTGAGACTCCTGTTTTTTTGGAAGCAGCCCTTTTCCTCTATGCTAGACAGACTGCTCCCAAAATTTGAGAAATTGAGAAGTGACCTGATGCAGCGTGGGGAGCGGCTGCTGATATAATGGGCATAAAGAGAGAAGCCCAGAAGAACTCTGATGCACAAATGCAAGCCCAAGCTCGCATCAAAAGGAGCTCTTTGGACTGCAGCATTGCTGTTTTTGATTGTCAAACTGAATTCTTGTTTTAAGAGCTTCTTTTTTCCCCATAGCCCATTTTTTTTAAGTTCCCCCCCTTTGCCATGTTTGTATGTCTAGTGAACAAGGCTAACTGTTGTATTTGCAGTGCATGTTGAGTGGCAATGAGCCAAACAGTTGGCCTTAATGTTCCATTTCTTCTGAAGAAGCAAATTGTTTTTGAGGCTTGCGTTAGAGAATTAACTTTTTTTTTAATGTAGCTTTATCAAGAGAAGTGTGTAATCTTTCAGAGACAAGTAACAGGAAGCACAAATTTGGAAATTCAGGGTGTGTTTCACAAGTCCCAGATGAAGGAAAACTGATTGTATTGACTCATCTAATTGAGTTGGCTTCCTGCTTCTGTCAATCTTTCTCCTCTCCCCTCCCTCTTTGAATGGAACATCTTTGTAGGACTTTTGTCTTTCCAGAGCACCCTTATGGCTTTCTCTGGTGGACCGGAGATTACAGGTGGAAAGAAAGCCACCAAAACTCTACCTCATTGGCTCTAGCACCAAAGAATGTCATGTAAAATGGAGGTGCAAGCTTCTTGAAACCAAAACGAGTGTCTTTTTTTTTTATCAGCCACGGTATTTAGCACTGAAGAAATCAAGTGTTCTTACACTTCTTCAAGAAGCTCCATATTTCAGGTTTTATACCAGATTATAGGAATGTGATTCCTTTCATGTTGAGTCTTTGATCTCTCTCATAAGCATCCTACCATCTGGCTTTCTTCTGTGATTGTCTGGGAGTAAGTCCCATTGCTCTCTGTAGTAAGTGTGTGGTAGATTGTGACTTGTGGTGCTGGGATCCAACACTAGCTTACTTTGGGAAGAGATTCATATGTGCTGCACCACCTTCTCTCCTCCCAATCCTAATTGGGAATCCCACAGTGCAGCAATCAGCTTTCATCCCTGGTGTTGTTTCTGCTTGCATTAAACCTGTGTTTTGAAGCTTTAATATGAAGTCTGAAATGCCCAGTAACTAATTTGGTCAGAGCTAGTATAATCAGGATTTGTTCCAATTGCACTTTCCCCATTTTCCTAGAGACTTAATTTATAGTTATTAAGAAACTTGAGTTCTGTCATGTAATAGGCCTGTAGCCAATAGAGAGCAGAGAACGTGCAACCCTTCTTCCAATACATTTGGAGGACATGAGGAGGAGTAGACAGGTGAGATTCTTTAAGCATGTCTTCTGTTTTAAATCAGCTTGGTCAAGACTATTTTTGTCTAGCCAACTCCTCTTCACGTACAAGTATTTCAGGGTTCTGATAGGGTCAATATGGCAGAACTTATTTTTCAAGTAAAAAACCCTCAGACCTAGATCGTTTACATTAGACAACATTTTGGTGTAGCCTCAAAGAACCAATGCACATCTGAAAGTAGAGTCTTCCAACTCATTTCTTTTTCCTTATGCATGGTTACTCTTGGCGGTAGGCTGGATAAGGATGAGCACATTTCAGCACCATGAGGTTGATCATGTGGAAAGTGGCTTCTCTGGTTAAAGGAAAAATAGTGGGTCATATGGTAAGATTCTCTTGAGATGATGCTGTAGTCACACCTAGACATTCTCCATTACAAATAATATAATCCTTTATGAGCCTGGCCCGTTCTGCTCCAAAGGGTGTGTTTTGTCCTGTGCCGGATACCACTATGCTTGTTGGAAATTAACAACATTTTTATTGTTGGGTTTGGGAAAGAGGTAGGGTCATATAGACTCCATGTAGTTCCTGTGTATCACTGGAGACAAGAGTTTTCCCCACCTGCATCCTCAACACTAAGTATGAGATCATCCTGTAACACTGGAAGGCACCCTAGGTTCTTCAAGTTGGAGCATTTTGCTTGTGACTTGGTAAGGAGAAATAAGGTTCAACTTTCAGTTCTAGCTACCAAAGATAATTGGTTAAAAAGCTTTAATTTTAGAGTTGACAGGCCCCCTTGTGGGTATTGTAAGGCAGATGTTTGGCTGCCTCTTCTATTGATGTCACCTTTATTTTCTGATGGGCTTGTCTTAAAACAAATTATTTCTAGTATATTGTTGTTGAATAAAAATTCCTTTTGTGCCATCCCAACCCTTCATGGAGTGGAAAGCCACTGGCAGTGGAATTCTGTTGAGTTTCATGACTTTCTTCCTGTATTTGCTATACAAGCTTGGAGAAGCCAGAAATCTCTGTACTAGTTTGGAAGGAATGTGATGTGTGTTTGTTTTTTTTCTTCCATAGCCATGCTATTAACCTCTATCTGCTGGTTTTTTGGCACAAAGCAAAAAAACAAAAATGAAAAAAAAAACCATGATACATATTTTCAGCTTTCATATAAAGCTTATTTTAAATGTGGTTGTTTGGCTATCCAGAATGACTCCTGTACAGTTACAGCCCTAAGTAGTGCAAAGCACACTTGATCCCACTTGAAGTCTTAATGTGACTTTTGATTTGGGATTGTTTATAAAACCATGAATCTAAGCTGTGTATTAATACAGAGAAGATGTAATGCCAACACATTGTGTTCCTTAGTGGCTTGGTTTTCACTTGGTCTAGGACTGACAGGATTCAAGTCCATCTGTTTGCATGTTTGAGAGGCTTTAGTGGGTCATTGAACACAAAACTACTGAAGAAAAGTGTGAGCAGAGATCTGCAAGCGAGCTACTAACTCGTGCTTATTTTTCTTAAGCTGTCTAATATAGTCTTCTAAGCTAGTAAACCTGATTTAGGAAAAAGGTGAGGTCACTCCGTTACCATTTTCTAAATATGGGAAGACCGACAGTTGTGCACTAAACACTTGCAAAGAAATCTGAGCTGTGTTATAAACTGTCCCTTTTTTTTGCTCTGCCCCACATGTTTTCCATCAAAGTCACACTGTTGTTTCAGTTGTATAAATCCAGTCTTCTCGCTACCAAATAGTGTGCTAACCAAAGTCTCCCCCCCCCCATTTTTGTTTTTGCCGAGGGCCCAAAAGGAAGCTAAATAGTAGCACCTTCAGATTATAAACTCACTACCCTGGAGTATAACTTCTTTGGGGAAACCTTCAAGGACCTATTGTGGTGGGGACCTGAAATATCCTATAAATAATAACTCAAACTGAATCAGATTTGAGAACAAGGAAGGCACTTCCTTTGTGGCATTCTGCTGGAATGGTATGAGATTGGTGCAGTCTCTTTTAGTTAGTGAAGCCAAAATTAATTTATTAAAGAGAGGTTTCTGATTGATTTAGCCATATCTGATTTCTTTTGAAGATCAGAAAATTCCTGGTTTAAATTAAAAAGTGCCAAAGCATTTTGTGTTTTGTTTTTTTAAAGTGAGTATATCCAAATAGTGCCAAAAGGTAATAGGGTATTTCTTATTAAAAAAAAGTTTAGACACACAGAATTTGGAGCTGTGTTTAAAAGTAAAACACTGGTACTTGTGTTAGACAAACATTGTTTCTGATCCTACAGTCCTTGGGAAACCAGCAGAACCCAGTTTGCTGTGGTACAGGATGTTTGAACAAAGTTAATGTAAAGTTCTACCTCACTTTGGAGAAGAAGCAAAACATCTACCTCAAATTTAGCATTGAAGTCATAGAAGAAAGTGGTTTTTCAACATGAGGAGAAAAGGGATTGACTATAAGTAGCATAATGTTTCCCCCCAGTAGATACACAATTTAAATATATTTAAACTTGATGATCACTTTACATGTGGCTGCCTTTCCCTAGAAATATTTGGCTGGCCGTATTAAATCTCAGGCAAATTTACTGATAATCCTTCATGAACCGATGTTCTCTGGGAATTATACCATTTTCACATCTTTCAGTATTATTGGCTGACACGGTGAACATATTCTTTAGTAGCTGCAGAGTTCTTAGTACCACAGGTCTCTTCTCTTCAAGAGAAAAATAACTGATTTTGTTCATATCTACTTAAAAGAGTTTTTAAAAATTGGGTGGGAGCAGGAGGACCCAATATGCTTCTGGTCAGAACTCTCCTTTACCTGTGAGACTTCATCAAAGGATACAATATTCTCCAATTTTTTTAAAAAAAAGACTGAAGGGATTTAGAATGAGTTATTTTCTGTTGGTTGTGGCAGTATGAGAATGTTCATCACTAGAGGCTGCTTAAATTGGGCTATTTAAGGGACCTTCCATCTACTGCTTCCCATTTGCAGTATAGCTCAAAGAGAAGCACAGTGTTGCATTATTGGGAGAAGGGGAGCATCCTTATCCCCCTCCTGTTCCTCAGTCTTACTTTTCAAACGTTGAGTTGGAGAAGACAGGTACAAAAAACCACTAATGATTATCATGTGTTGAGTTTGGCAGGTATTGACAGTGGTGGATGTACCTTTCTCATATATATATATATAAAGTGAGCTTACGGGTTAACAAGCCAAAGATTGGCTGTCATTGGTGGGTTTTTTCCCCTCCATCCTTATTAAATCAGTACATTGTTCATCAGGAAGATTTTGTTTTTTTTAAAAAGCTTTGTGTACCTGTATGGTCTTAGACCTCTTCCGTGATTGTATCAATTTACAAACTCAGGTTGCCTTTTTATTTTGTTTGTGAAGGCCCTTTTGTCAGGGCTTTGGTAACTGAATGTTAACTGTATGTAGTAGAATAGACGGCTCTCTGTAAGCCAGCAAACCAGTAAATTTCTTGGTAGCTTTCTTAGAATACTTCTCAGTCTATGTAGTTTTCTTTCCCAGGGAGAGATCTTGTTTTTAGCCCCCTCCCCTTTAGACAAATTTTTAAACAATAGTTAACAGAATGTGTGTTTTGTCACCCAGACCATGTGAGGTGACTTTTCTTAACTGTAAATGATACTTCTTGTGCTGTGCCTCACCTGTTGTATATCTGCTTAGGGTGATTCTGTACTTCTTAAAGTACCAGTGGTTCAACATGCCTTTTTAAAAAAAGCATTCCCAGTATTTTTGTGTGCCTCAACACTAAGTGGATGGTCTAAGACCAAAAGAAAAGTTAGCATGGGAAAAATAAACTCGTGCAGACTAACACCCCCCCCCCCAAAAATCGGTTGTTATATCCAAACTATTTGAGCAAGTTTTTTTTTTGTTGCTGCTGCTTTTTGAAAATACTTCAGCATACCACTGAGGAGTGGAGTGCTTCAGGATTCTTCCTGAAAAGGCTTCTCTTGAGCTGGCCATATTTTGACAGTTCTCTGCTCTAACACAGCACTCAGGTTTTGTGTGTGTGGTATTCATTAGGAAGCAGATTTTAAGTCTTGCAAGAAAAGCAGTATTCCGATGTATACAGTTGAGCAAGAACAAAATTCCCCCTCTTCAATTTGAAGCCTCTTTTTAAAAAGCTGTTGTGGCAGACGGCAGAGTAAAGCAGGACAGGTGAGGCACAAGCAGGCTTAAAATGTTAGTTTTGTGTGTTCGATGGAGGCTTCTGAATGTATCTTTGTGGTCCATGGAGAAGGCTGAAGGAGGTAGCAAGGAGACGATGTATCAGCTACTGGCAGCCTTAAAACAAAGTCATTGTCTCTCTGGACTTTAAAATGTTTCTATGCAGTTTATTTTTATTTTTGTTTAATCAAATAAATGTGAGTTTCACTTCCTCTGTAGTCCGTGTCTTCTCTGTAAACAGCAGTTCCTTTTTTAGTGGATGCAGCACAAGCACCTTCTGTCCCACCTACCTCCAAGGTATGTGCTCACTTTCCTCTTGGGGTGGTTATGAGGCTAGAGGCAGAGATGGACACCAACCAATGGCTGTGTGATAAGCATCAAACACATCATAGCTGCCTTGTACTGAATCAGATCATTGGTCCATCAGGGCCAGTACTGTCTGCTCAGACAGGCAGTGGCTCTTCACTTACCTAATGCCTCATCCTTTTTAGATGGAGATGCTGGGGACTGAACTTGGGACCTCCTGCATGCAGAGCAGGTGCTCTTCTACCTAAGTGACAACCCCAACCCATGTGAATGTTCAGGAGAAGGTGCAGCAGGGTCATCCAGCCCTAGGCACTTCATTCATCTAAGACCCTGAGGAAGCAAAGTATAATATCCGAACTAGATACATGTGAGAGCTATAACACAGCTGCTTGGATGTTGTACTTAGTGGTTGTGACCATAACACCTGTGTAAGGCTGAATCTGCTCTAGTCCTTACTGGATTGCTTCCTTGGCAAGTTTTTCTCATACTAAGAGGACAAGAATTAGAACGTCCCATCTGTTAAACAGGCTTCAGTCTTACATTGGAACTAGGAAAGTAGTGCTAAGTGTGTCTTTTCAGAAATTAATTCAATCTTTGGAACCCATGGAAAGCTGCATTGCTGCTCCATTTGATAAAATGTTTGGCATGAGCTGGGTTTGAGGACTAAACATTATTTCTTAAAATGTATGCTCACAAGGAGGGCTGGTGGTTGCCAGCAGACAGACCACCCGTTCTAGAAACCTGAGAAACTGCTTTTCCCTCCCAAGTTCTTACCCATTTTATAGGTAACCCTTATTAATTCTAATGCATCTTGACAAATTTATGGCCTTTTAATTTAAAGCATTTGTCTCTATTGTGTAGCTGCAGTTACATGGCAAGAAGGTTACAAAAAGCAGACTTCGCCTTTTGCTGTTAATGTAGTGACACTAACATTCAAAAGCAGAAGGTTATAGCTTCCAGGTCTAAGAACGCATATGTTTAAGCACAGCACTACAAAAATACATCTAAACCAGATTTCTATGCTCATACTTTCAGAATACTGAATGGACATCTCCTTTAGGAATGGTATTCTCACAAGCCTGCAAAAGATAACAAAGAGCTTTCAAATCACAATTTTCAGAGGTTATTGAATTTTTAAGTGCCAGCAATCCCATGTATGTTGAAGTTTCACTCCAGATTCAGATGGAAAAGTTCTGAATTACAAAAACTGGGCAAAGAGGTGTATATATACTATATATAACCTCAAATACAACAATTTAAATAGTACAAATTTTGTATTGCAATTTTAAATCTAGCACGCCTGGGCTAAAGTACCCACAATTTATCATGCTGACAACAGTAACCTGGAAGCTACGTATCCCATAGAATGAAGCTGATGCTAATGCATGGAGTATTTTAAGGCAATACTGTTTTACTAAAGACTACACCTCATTGGTACTCAAGCAAAATGTAGAACAAAGTTATACCTGTGTTTGATATATCAAGATGGGTAGCCGTGTTTGTCTGTAGCAGTAGGAAAGAGCAGTTCTGAAGAAGTGAGCAGTGACTCACAAGAGCTTATACCCTGCCACAAATTTCGTTAGTCTTTAAGGTGCTACTGGACTCTTGCTCATTTCTGCTGCTTATGTTTGATATGCTGTTGCTGCTATTTTCTTTCTAGAAATATCTAGGTGAATTAATAGTTTACAGATCCCCAGGCAATCTGTATAGCTTCAAATAGAGAACTTGAGCAAGTTAATTCTTCACCTTCTGCTTCCATCTGGTAGATGAATTTTCACATTTCCATAACAACTTCCTCAAGGATTCTGAACAGATAGAAGGTATTGCCCCTGAAGCATGCTACTACCAAGTGAAAGCAACTTTCACCTTGGATCAATCTAATAGATGCAAGTCATTTCAGCATGCCTTTCACTCTCCCCCCCCCCCTGGCAGCTCACTGGTGTGTCGTGCCACAGGCCAGCACAGCTTTAAAGGGTTCTGAACATTTCCTTGGGCACCAGCATGTCTGGTCCATGAACTGAAAGAACCTTGGCAAAAACCATATCAGTTCATGAACCACGAATCGGGCCCTGGTTCGTGATGAATTCCAGTTTGGGCCCATCCATAATTTAAAAGCCATGAAGAGCCCCAGGTCTGCAGGAAAAAATTCTGAAATCTGGAGAGTTAACCCCCCTGAATAATAGAAGCAGCCCTTGCAGCTTTGAAATGCTGTTTATACCAATGATACATCATCCTACTATGAAGGTAAAAGGGGCTGTTTCCAGGAACAAAACAAATTTATGATTTTTTCATGAAGCATCCATTTCTGAATTTTCAGTCCCATTCAGAACGTGCTCTTAAAGTAGCAAACACCCTCCTGGTCCATTACAATTCACCTATGGACACACTCATCAAGTGTGAGAAGTAAGATGTTGCTTACAGTGGCATTGCTGAAGCCATCCAGAGCTTTGTGGCAGCATGTGGAAAAACAGAAGGTTGTGAAAGTAATGAAAACACTCTCAACCTCCAGTTTGGAAGTAGGGAAGAATGGTATAGGTCTGAGAACTGATAACCACTGTTAAATGAAATTTTATTATGCAGTAGGAACAGATTTGCAGAAACTAGTATCTGCAACGTCCTTCAAACAGATCCAAACAAATATGAGTACAGTGGACTCAGAATTCAAGCCTTCCCCCACTTCCTTGCCTTTTGCCTAGGAATCCTGTGCTTCTTTGGGGGGGAAAAATCCAAGCAAGTAGTTATGGGATCCTAGCTGGTTGCACAGCTTTCATTTGCAAGCAAGAGAGGTTCCTTTAAAGAAGCAAAATATAGAAAAGTGGCTATGAATGCACTTACAAAAGTTGGTTCCACTAAAATACTGGGAATACTATATAAAGAGTTAAAAGGAATCACTAGTCTTTTTTAAACGTAGTTTTCTTTTAATTAAAAATTCAAACAAGCACACTTCAGTACGTTTATATGTACAGGTACCAGAACAATAGTTATTACAGAATTCCAAGTGGTCCTTCAGATGGCCAGTTATGCTGTGGAGCTTCACTTCCTCTGAACAGCGGTGAATGCTGGCATTTGAATGGGCTGGACCAGGTGGGCAGGCTGGAATACAGGTTTCTTTCGCATCTCAGACAGCATTTTCACTGAAGGGAGCAGCTGGTTTCGTTTGATTATCTGTAGTGCCAGCTGAGTATTGCCTACAAAACAAATTTAGATTGATGACCTGTGCCCCATCAGCTGCAATGACATTAGTACTGTATAGGAAGCTTTGCAGCAGGATGTACCACTATTCAAAAACCCCTTCACTGCTTAAGTGAGGAGGGTAAAAGACACGCAACATGCAGATCAAGGTCCAAGACTGCAAACCCTTCCTGAGTGAGACATCTGTATGTTTAACTATTTACATCTGGGATGGTAATATTGTAGCATTTCAGGCTAGACACTTTTGTACAAAATGGGAAGGTTTCAGAATTTAGGCAAGGCGCAAACCTGGATGGCTAAACTCCACACCAGATTTGACAAGGAAAGGGAAAATGGTAAGGACTAGCTTCTAGAAATACTCCTAGACACCTAAGCCCAATGACCACCACTCTACAGCTTGCCTAACAAAAAAACCCTCTCCACAATCAGAACTCCCTTCCAGAGAAGACCAGACGAAGAACCCCCCTGTTCCCAAGCTCTCTCCCCACATGCCCCTGCTTGACCTTAAATCCTCTGACACACCTAACACTCCCCACACTGCCTGCAAAGGCAGGCATGTTACACATCCTACCCCCTCCGCTGTTTCAAGTAATTTCAATTTAGATAGATCAAGGATGGGTAGCCGTGTTTGTCTGTGTGTAGCAGCAGATAAGAGCAGGAGTCCACCATAAAGGGTATGAGCCTTCGTGCGTGAGCAGAGACTCACAAAAGCTCATACCCTGCCACATATTTTATTAGTCTTTAAGGTGCTACTGGACTCTTGCTCTTTTCTAATTTCAAACTAGTCTCACACATCATGCCTGTGCTGCTGCTTTAAAGAGAACTGTGAGAGGCTGGTGCTGAGGAGGCATGCTGTATCGCCCCACTTGACCTAGTCACTGCTGCCTAGCTTTGAAATCTTGGCTCAACAACATACTGGAGGGGTTCACACTGGGGACCTCCATGAGCCTTGTACTTAATAACTCTGCTTTAAGAAGAATATTAGTACAGGAAGTTGTAAGTACTAGCAGTGCACCAATGTGAGATGCGTAGTCAGTGCTTGATGCACTGTGAAGAGGATGTGGGTTTGTGCTTATGCCAATGCTACTTACCATTCTGAAGTTCAAGGTATACAGCCAATAAGATAGCCTCTGGTGGTATCTCCTTAGGATGAATCAGCGAGGCAGCCTGGATAGCAACATGAAAGAAGAAAGGAGCTGAATGCATTTAATGTGCAATTTGACAAGGACAAAAAGCATACCAGTTGGCAGGAGACCCACCCTGTAAGATTTAGCAGAGACCTATTCCAGGATGGGATCGTCAATCCACATTCAATACAAAACTGAATGAAAATTACTCTGATTTCCTTAACTACTGTACACACTCCTGCCTGAAGTTTTTTTTTTATTTTGGCACAGCTCTCCTACAGTTCAGAGTGTGAATGCTGCTACCATCTCAAATGCTAAAGAGAATGATTCTACTGGCTGACACGGTATACAGACCCATTAAGTGAATGCCAGTATGTATGTCCCAACAGTACAAATGCAGCTTTTAGGAGAAAGGAAAAATGAAACCTCAGGTTAAGTATCTGAAAGGCTGTCACTTACAGGAGAGGACTCACAATAATGGGTTTAAATTACAGGCAGAAAGGTACTGGCTGAATATTAGGATTTTTTTTTTTTACAGTAAGTAGTTCAGCAGTGGAATTGCCTGCCTAGGGAGGTGGTGAGCTCCCCTTCACTGGCAGTCTTTAAGCAGCAGCTGGACAAACACTTGTCAGGGATACTTCAGGCTGATTCTGCATTGAGCAGGAGGTCAGACTAAATGACCTCTATGACCCCTTACAACTACGATTCTATGACTTGGGAACAGCACAATTCACAGCATCCCAAAAGTAAAGTGTCTTTGAAATCATTCCTTTTATCCAGAGGTGACAGAATAGAGAGAGTGAAATGATGGGAAATGCAGGTCAACAACTCTGGAGAAGCCGAAAGGAAGAGGCAGATAAAGCGTGGACTGAAGCCAGGTATAGAACAGGTAAGAAGGGAAGCTGGTGTTTTGCTCAGATTTTGCTAGGGCTCTATGTTCAGAGCAGAACCAAGTTTGCAGAACAGAACTAGAGAGATCTGGAACATCAACACTTTAAGGATGACAAGAATGGGCTGAATTAACCAGGCTGGCACAGGTCTTAAGGGCCTTGCTTAGGCCAGATTCCTAAATCTCACAGATGACTCTTTCTGCATGTCTCAGTTCCTACAAATGGAAAAGGCAACATACAACAATAAGGAAACAACTCTAGTTTGGCATAACTCAAGAACAGGCCTTTAGAGATATCACTACCTTCACACATAAAGTTTATCGCCTGCTAAAAGTCCCATATGTTTTGTGTGAATTTGGTTGTTCCTCATAAAAGGTATTACATGAATTTTCTGTGGACCAATATGGCTGTGCAACTTTTTCTATTTTCTCAGCCAGAAAACTAAGGCCTGTGTGACACGCACACACCTCCTCTACCTCCTACAAAGACAGAGCAATGCTTTTTATTCCCAATCCAGGTAAGCCACGTATTACTGCCGTGATCACTAGCCTTCCCCACCTCCTCTTGGGATGCGTGTACACTTCTCTGACCTTAGAGGTGAAAGAGTTGCCACAGCATGTTTGGTACCCCTAGCTGATAGAAGATGGCCCTGTATTCTGACTGCGTTATCAGGGGTAGAAAGAAAAGATGCGAGCAAAAGCTGCAGCAATGAAAACTAAAGAGAAAAACCTACAATGCAAACATGGACCTGGTGGGCACACAGGGCCTTGATATGACACCACTGGACTTGCTTTGATTTAGTCTCCCTAGCAAATTGGCAATAAAGTTCTTACCTGGTGCAGACACTTGCGAGCTTTGTCATACTCGCTTCTCAAGCAGTAGGCACTTCCAAGGTTGAACAACATCATGGTACGTGCAGAAGTGACTGAACTGGGGTAACATTGGGGGGTCTGCTTGCCAGCTAGAGAAAAAGAAAAACAATCAAAAGCTAAAGATCAATAAACATCTAGAATAAGCCCAGGAAGATCCTTAACCTTTTGGTTCTTAAGTCAATTCATTTTGGGTTAAGCCACCACCCCTTTTGTCTTTAGCACAGGAAAATGCCAGCACATACTAAGAATTGCTTCATGCTTTATATGGTAGTCAGGTATACAGGCACCAGTGTTCCCTCCAAGCTGAGTTAGTGTGAGCTAGCTCACAGGTTTTTAGCCTTTGGCTCACACGTTTTTGTCTTTGCTTAGGAAGGATGGCTCCAGAGCAAACTAATTTATGAAGTAGCCAAATCACTCACTCACAACTTTAATGTCAGCAGTTCACAAAGTAGAAATTTTGCTCACAAGACTCCACAGCTTAGAGGGCACGTTGACAAGCACTATGGTGAATACACCTCCAAACACTTGTAGAAGGTGCAGGCTGGAAGACCTGAATGGCTGCAACTCCCTTGTGCATATCTATATGGCCCTTTTCTATTCTTCCTCCTCCTCCTCTTGTGTTAGACTCCGTCATCAGACTTCCATTTCTATGGCAAACCATTTGTGGTTATGTCCAAACTATGGTTTTGCACTCTTCCTTCCAAGAGAGTAAACTCTAAAATTCAGAGGCAACAACATACAAACCAAGGACCACCCCCCCCAGCACATAAGGATGAACCTCATGTGTTTGTTCTAGCAGACACTGATGGAATACATCCTTCACATTACATGGCCTCTATCTCAAGAGATGCTCTGAGCAGTATTTGAAATGTCACATATGGCTCTTGCAAATTTAAGATTTCCTTTTAACAATTAAACTTTCTTTATACAAGGAAGTCTACATAGGCTTTTAGACAAAACAGTATAATCATGGTCAAAATATACGAGAAGGAACAACATTCAACACTTTAGGAAGAGGTATTAAATACTGAAACTGAAAATGTCAGGTTAAAATTAAAGTAGCGACAGAGTCCCCTGCATATTTAACTAAGCTTGGAATTAACAGCAGTAGCTTAGATTTTTAGTGCAGCCAAGATATATTTGGCAACTGCTAGAGAGATGTGATTTTCGTTTCCAGACAGACGATTAAGTGATAGTCCTCGAAGCAGTTGGGAAAGGTTACAATAAGGGGAGTCATCAGAGAAGCTCTTAAACTGCCACAGGATTTGCATTAGATGAAAAAGTGTGTCAGGGTTTCAGGCACCTTGAGACCACATGCACAAATCCTTTGACCACATGGCACGTTAAAAAAAAGTCTTCCAAAAATATCAGCAATTGGTAATGCATGAAAACAGGCCAGGAAGAAAGGACAGCGATGAAGAGGGAACCATCAGAAAGTATAAACACTTATTGCTGACAAATGGGCTTGAAGGGTACAATGTAGAGCAAATTTGTTTGGCATCTGATTGACAGTAGTTCCAGTCTAAAAATTCAAGCTGTTTTTAATCAGAGTACAAGCTCTATCAAAGCCAAGAGAACTTTTTCAGCGTTACATCTTTATGCACCCTCCCAGCTGAGAATGAGATACAACCACCAGGATTATTTCACCTTTCCAGTTATAGAATCATAGAGTTGGAAGGGGCCATACAGGCCATCTAGTCCAACCCCTTGCCCAATGCAGGACCAGCCTGAAGTATCTCTGACAAATATTCGTCCAGCCTCTTCTTGAAAGCTGTCAGTGAAGGGGAGCTAACCACCTCCCTAGGCAGCTACTCTGGGGGTACATCAGGGATGGGGGTTAGTCCCACAACTTTTGAATACCTGTATGAACTTCCACAGAAACTTTCTGCAATTGATCTACAGGCTCCTAAAATGGCAAGTCATCCGGTCCCTATTCTCTTTTATGCTGATGATGCTCTTTTACCATGCCTCTCAGCAGTGGACATGCGGCAAGTTCTGAAAATCTTTTCACTTCATTGCGCGGCTAATTTGTCTACGCAAGTTACCATAAACAGACACTAAAAGACACTCATGCCAGCAACCGCTAGAATACATGATTCTATGAATTCAGCTTCTTGATGGCAGCTGCATTGATGGATAATGGACTTGTTTAAAAAAACCTGTAGAGGGAGCATCTGAACCTTCCTTGGATATAGAGCTGTTTATCGCTAGGTGACCTAGGGGTCCCTTTGATATCTTTAATTCCATCATTTCCCACTCAGATGCTAGCTGGCCAACAGCAGGATACTTACAGGATTCCATGGCTTCATTTTCACCTTTGTCAGATCCTACAGGAGTAAACAACCCAGAACATAACATGAATATAGCAATGATTAGCATTTTCATCTGTTGAAACAAGGACATTTTTACCACTACCTTGGCAGAATTTTAAACAATCCAATTTTTAAACTGAATATATGCTAAATAAATCAACAGTATTTTAACTGCAAATGTGGCCAGTTGATGTCATTTATATTGGAAACTGTGACTGTAGTTATGACCTGAATCTGAATATTTGGAAGTCTAGATTTATTTTCACTTCTGTAAAACTGAATGATACCATATTATAACTTAACTGGGAATTTCAGTATTTAAAAGTAACCATTAATGCTTGCAAACTCCTTAGCAATATATAATGATGATGAAATATTCTAGGCTACTTTGTCTCCATGAAACATACAGATTCCAGGAAAGGTGGAAGAAACAGTTCTATGTCCTTTATAGTAAAGGTTCCCTTGCTCGAAAGCCAGTCGAATCCGACTCTAGGGTTGCGGTGCTCATCTCCGTTTCAAAGCCGAAGAGCCAGCGCTGTCCGAAGACGTTTCCATGGTCATGTGGACGGCATGACTAAACACCAAGGTGCACGGAACGCTGTTACCTTCCCACTGAAGTGGCACCTATTTATCTACTTGCAGTTTCTTGCTTTCGAACTGCTAGGTTGGCAGGAGCTGGAACTAGAGACGGGAGCTCACTCCGTCATGCGGCACACTCGGGTCTTGAACTGCTGAACTACTGACCTTCCACAGCCTGCAGTTCAGCGTCTTAACCACTTGAGCCACCGCAGTTTTTTAATACTTTTTTTTATAAATGGGCTTCACATTGAACCCCCCCCTCCAAAAAAAAAAAGGTAACGGGTAAAGTTCGGCATATTGCTAAGTTTATGCACAGGTCTGTTTATGCTGGGTATTTAAGACTTTTTACAAAAAAAGTGTCTCTATTCTTGCCACTGAAGATTAGATAGAATCCGAGGTGTTTGTCGACAAAGCAATAACTTTGTGTATTAGTAGCAATCTGAAATGAGTGTGTGAGGTGCGGTATGTCTTTTATAGAAACGCATTAAAATGTAGAACAGTTACAAGTTACGGCAGGAAGGCAGTTGAAGGCATGACCGGTTCTAATCAAGCATGGACTCATTAACCTTGATCCTGCTCGTTTGAAGAGATCCCCAGGGACACATCAGTGACATTCTCCGGGTTCAAGTGAGTAATAGCATCAGAGATTCTGTCTAGAGAGATGAGAGCCTCGGCGGCATACAAATGGCCAAGGAACCTACAACAGCAAAGAGCCCCATGGTTACCAGGGTCAATTTGGCAACAAGTCACATCAAGCAAGCTACTGCAGAGAACACCTCTCTGTAGGACTGCCTCATTGCACGGGAAAAAAGCAACATAGAACAGCAGTTTCAGTGCTTAAACAGGGAGGTTATTAATTTATATTCCCCACCACGACCCTTGTAGAGTAATTTCTGCCTGTGTGCCTACAGAATCAAGGGCACAGACTGAAACAGCACAGCTGAGATCATTTCACCACGTATAATGCTATGCATCACCCTGCACCTTCTTCAAAGCCCAATAAAAGTATGAAGTCATTCTTCACTTTCCCCATCAGGGAGCTATGTGCTAGTTTGCCGGTAAGCAGGGGGAGGGAGAGAACAGAAAAGGCTCCCTACTTCCCAGAGAGGTCATCCTAGTACTGCTTAAAGCGCTCGTTTTTATCCACTTTGATTTCTTACTTTGCAGTTAAGATACGCAATAGGACCACTGGGAAATTTAAATGACAGTTTTCAGCATGCTGCTGATTTTATGCTGTCGCTTCATTCATTCCGCTGCACTTTACCATTTTATTGTTCTGTGCTTTTTATCTTTATAACACACCTCATGAACGTTTGAGTTGGGGCATAAATCTTACACATACGCCACTGAAATCTAACACATATACAACCGATGGCTTAGTTTGTGTTGAATATGCCTGCCTTACACACTGAAATGAAACATGCTGGGAACACTGTCAACAGTGAGATGGCATCAAATGCTTACTTAAGAGACCCAGACAGTTTTGGCTGCTGAAGAAGTTTCTCTGCATGATTCAAGGCCATAAGGTTGTCTCCCAGTGCCAGAGCCACATAAGCACTGCAAGCAAGTATAGAACACCTGGAGAGAAAGAGAAACAGCAAAAATCTGGGAATTTCAGCATGTATCACAAGGCACAGGCACTTCAAGCACTGATATATAGAAAATCCACAGCAAAAAATGAAATGGGGAGGATCGGAGATATGTACTGTACCTATTCATCATTCATATTTTTAGAATTTATACTCGCCCTTCTATCAGGGAAGCTCACAACCACCAAAATTAAAACGAGTTTACTGTATCACACACAGTAGATAACCCCAACAACAGAAAACATTCCACCCCAACAAAGACAGCAACAATCTAAACAGGATCAATCTGAAAAAGCCTTGTGGAATAGCGACATTTTACAAGCCTGAAAGACTGGCAGGAAGAGAGGCTATTCCAGAGGGAAGGAGAGGTCACCGAAATGGCATGTGAGCAGACATGATATGTACACTTGCCAGAAAGGGGGCACAACTAGAAGTCTGCTGGGCCAACCTAAGGTGGCACAGTAGTTTATTTCAGGAGAAGCAGTCCTTTAAAGCATGGGTGTCAAACATAAGGCCCGGGGGCCAGAACCGCCCATCCAGGGCTCTTATGTGGCCCGCGAGCAGGTGGTGCAAGGGAGGGAACAGGAGACTGCTTGAGGAGGGGAGTGGGTGGAGCCACTCCAACCTCATTTGCAGCAGTCAAGCAGTGTGGGAGCCTCTGCCTAGGGCTGCACTGCTGGCTTTCCAGTCCGCCCATGTGGGTTTTCCTCTGCACCCCGCCCCACAGCCCATGTGGCCTTGCAGTGAGGATACAACAACTCAGCTTACGAGCTGCTGTCGTTTATACAGTTTATATCGCTGGTACCTGGCATTAAGTTTTATGGCACACATGACCCGACAAAGTGACATTTATATCAGATCCAGCCCTCATAACAAATGAGTTTGACACCCCTGCTTTAAAGCCTTTCAGCATCTAAAGACTTAGAAGGTAAGAATCAACACCTTGAATTGAATCCAAACCGACTCTGTCCTCACCTTCCCCTTCAATCATCAACTTCCTAAGCACCCACAAAATGGCACTAGCAGGGATCACAGGACCCTGCCAAGCAAAAGGACATGGAGTCGGTTGCTGAAGTCAGGAGTGGAATGGGCGAAATTGCCCCTCCTCCCTCTTCATGTCAGCAGGACATCTGAAGGCTACAGCCCAGGAAAGTTGTTTCAGGCACTAACTGTAGCTTCAAACTGCCTTCCAGGGCAATCCTACCTAAAGCATCTTACAACAATCCAGTCGACAGGGTTACAGAACCAAGGGTCAGCATAGCCAGGTCAGCAGCGTCAAGGAGGGAGAAGAATGCAACAAACATTTCTGCATGCCAAAGCTCAAAAAGAAGGTTCTCTCCTTATTCAAATTGTCCATGAAACAGACAATACTTACTATGTGCAGTATTATAAAGGAATTAAGAATGTATTAAGCCAAGAGCACTTTTGCAATATCACTGCTGAATCTGAAGAGTAAAACAGAGGCTCTGCGCATTGGCAAAGTTTTGTTTTATGAGTACATGCAGCAGGACCTCAGCAAAATGATCTTTGGACACTAATATCAAAGGGCTCTTAACCAAAAAAAAAAAAAAAAAGCACAAGTTGGTCTTGGGATTTTTGCCCTGAAATCTGAGCCACACATTCCACAGCTTCAAACAAAAGGCCAGCATCAGGATGTCAGTATTAGGTCAGGATTTTACAGCTTGTAATTCTGCTGCCGCCTGCTGCCTCCCCCAGCACACCACTTTGGGATGTTTTCCACTTCACAAAGCAGAGTTCAAGGCAGACTGCCTCAGCTTCAGGGCATGGAGCTTCGACTTATTTCCTGCAAGCACAGAACTGACTGCTTTTGCACGGAGGAGGAAGGCTGAGGGGATCCTCTTGGACAGATCTAGTGCTGGGGGAGCGGCAGAAGGCGTACATTAAACTCTCTAGCCAGTAGGTGGGCTATTACTGCTCCAGCCTTTTGGCAACTGTCAAGCCCACTCTTTGGTTCAGCAGTAAGCCATGTTAATTCATGGCAGGGCCTGGGGTTCCTTTCTTCCTTTGCTCCCAGGAGGCACACACTTTAATAATTATACACGAGCAGGATGAGAAACCCTCTCCACAGCTCCCTCCCCACTTCCTCTGCGCCATGCCCAGATGTCACATCAGATCTCAACATAATCAAAAACTTGGCAAGGAAAGCAGGGCTGCCCTCCGAGCCCCAAACCTATTCGATTTCCACCCCCCATCAATGGCTACAATTGCAGAGATAAATAGGGCCCTATTTCATGTTAAGCAGCCAGGAGTGCTGCTATCTTGCCTGCAGTAGGCACTGAGGCTTGTCAGCTCACTATGAGGACTGATAACGGAAACCATCAAGGCTCATGCTGGCTTACATACAAGCTGCTGCTACCCTTGTAAGCAAAGTTATTTTGCAGAGTTTAATGTTTACATAGCCAGCGTATCACTCACAGTATCGATAATAAGTAGTAGACACCAGCAACACCCACAGCAGAAACTGAAAACACAAGCCTGGAAAGTGTATAATATGTTCTCTTAAATGTTGGTTCTTAGCTGATACAGAATCTGCAGAGGGCAACAAAGTCCTGTGGTGTGTTATCAGGAAGACAACCACTCTTGCTACTGCTTTATCAACTGGTTAGATATTCCAATTTCAAAAAAGACATGCACACTACAGAAATTGGTATTCTGAACACCAAAGTAGCTGCAACAATGCTGATAATTGTCAGATCTGCCTAGTCCAGCAATCAAAAATGTCTGACTGGATCTGGCGGTTAGTCCAATCATGCATACCAAGGGAGAAGACAAACTTTGTTCCCCCACCCATATGAATTTCGACACATCTCCATAGACTGCCTTTAATGACCACAAAGATCTTTACTTTTCTTGAGCGTCTTTGCTCCCTCAAAATCTGTTTTCACAGGAATAAGTCTGATTTTTATTTTTATTTTTGAAAAAGCTGGCATTCTGAATCAGCTAACCTGTTGTGTGATGACTAGACAACAAGATCTGTCAGCCCAAAGATAATTTACTGGCCCTCAACTATTCAACTAGAGGGATGAATTAATCTTACACCACATGGAAGGCTAACCAAACTCAATCACTGACAAGTATTCAAAAGTAGAACCATAGTGAAATACACACTACCTAAGCCAAATGCCAACTCGAAGCTAACTAGAACCCCCCCCAAAAAAAAACCCCACAGACAATAATGAAGCTTAAGTAAAAACTAATCTATCACGAAGCTTTGAAAATAACCTGAAGTTTTCCTCAGATGTACTTGATTCTTTCCATCCACAATTAGAAGCAACATTAATGTGAATAAAAATATGCCCCCTGGAATTTTACTGGCATGGATCCTATGAGAAATCTCTGCTGATCAAAAGGATTTTAATGAGCAAACATGACTCCTTGCCTCTCTACCTCTGTAGCCACACTGCAGCCTGAAATGATCCCTGAAATATTGCCCCCAAACAGCGCAAGGGAAGAATCAGCTAAAATCCCCTTTCCATTAGCAGAAATTTTCCATGGGATTCAACCAACTCTGTTTAAGCCCTTTAATCTAAGCTTCTCAGAACATGTCAGCAAACTTATGTTGTGCTTTTTCTTTTTTACTCAACATGGAATGGTGGATGCAGCATCCAACAGAGCTCAAACAGCTGCTACTATATACATGAAAAAACTGAGAAACACCAGCATATGACTACTATTTGTTTTCCTCCAGCAGGGTCTCTTACACCTTTAATATCTGCTAAATTTCTGCATAAAGCAGACAACTGTTAAAGGCACAGTAGCATCACCAGCAACAAGTTGCCAGTGCCGCTAAGCATGCATGAAAGCCTTTCCATGAGCTGAGAACAGTGGAGGGATTGTGTCCCAATCTACACCTGTTTCCAAGGGCTTCTATTACTCCCTGAGAAATGTCATTTCAAAATATTTTACCTGAAAAGAGGACACTAGCAATCCTATGAACAGCTACTCCAGTCCAAGCCCACTGAGTCAATCGGCACAGGACTACACTCAAAGTGTCCTACGTTGACTCCAAATTAAACAAACAGTAATACAGGTTCTCTTGCTCCTTGACAGTCAATCTAAACATCAGAAAAGAAAACACTACATGCTAGTTTACAGGAGACGGTATTTGTCAGAGGCCACCAGCCTCCATGGAAATGTTCAGCCTCAGGAAAGTATGGGATGGAGTTCACTGATCTGGTTTGCAGCCTTCACCTCTTCCATGATTGTGAAGCACTGGTGCCCTAGCTATTCTGCCCAAAAAGGCTTACTGCCCACTAAACAGAGGTGCAGCCTGGATTTTTTTTCTTCAGGGGACATTTAAGTAAGTTGAGGGTACCCTCCCCCCACAACCCCCCCATGAGCCAAACATCCCCAGGATCCCCCCTTGACTCACCCAGCCATGTCCTACCCACAGGGCTACCTCTACCAGGCGCTGGGGCTTGCTGGCACTCGCAGGGCAGGGTGATGGTTTGGTAAAACATAAAATTTTCAAAAATTCGGGAGGCCTAGGCGGTAATTTGTGTGTGGGGGGGTGGCCCCGAGATGCCCCACTGTAGCTATGGGCCTGCCACTAAACCAACAATACATTTTTTAATTGGCATTTAATTTACAGCCACTAACAAGCTGCAGTTATGCACAAACCCTCTTTACCCAGATACTGCCCAATGGCACGCAAGGGTGGACATGAGCTACTTCCAAGGCCTTAGCGTAACACTAGAGTGCAACACAAAGTGATGCTGCACATAATTTGAAACTCCATTTTTCTCTCTAGTTTTTAACAAATGAATGATGAAAAACTGAAGACTGTTTTCTCTATTGCCTCAAAGAACCTTTATTTTTGGTTACCCAGGAGATTAAAAAAAAACACCCAGCGGGCAGCAAAAATAGGCTCTCTCAGTTTTAACCACTTGGAGTGAGACTTGCAGGAGCTAAACTAATGTTTTTCTTCCATCATGTCGATTCTTACTGGAAAGAGTACAATAATTCTGGTTGTAATGACAAGATTTTCTTGACAAGCTGTCAAGTTTCATCAATAGAGAACAACAGACGATTGAGAAAGATTATAATCTTTCTTTTACAGCACAGTACGCGTCATAAATGCAAGATAATTCTCACAGCCTTTGAATTACACATCCACTTTCAACCGAAACCTTCCATTTGAGGAATTACAGTTCTGTGCAACCATTATGTTTAAAATCCGTATCAGTGAAAAACACACAGCCCAATTCCTTAAACAAAAGACTACAAAAGCAGCCTATCACTACAGGTTGCATTGTGATATGCCCAAATCTATTCATTCAAGAGCAAACCTGTCCTATAAGGAGGGAATAAATTAGGATGCCCATTTCTACAGCCCTGTTCAAACACACACCAGGTCAATGGGAAGCACACACTGATGCAGCCATTTTCACGCATGAATATGGACTTGTGTCAGAAAGATATGAAAGTACCAGATTATATTGTAGGAAAGTTTCACATGTGTGGAAATAATTATAAACCAGGGCAAAAAGACCACCACATTTTAATTCTGTATTTGGAGTTATTACAACCTACCTTAAATTTTCCAGTTCCTGTTTCCTGAGAGGCGAGGATGGTGGCGCAGGGACAAATTTGTCTCCTTCGTGACTCTTACTGCTGAAATGAAAACAAGACAGCATGAGCAGTAATGTCCCCAGCTTGGATAAAAGGGTATCAGCAATCAGGACATTAACTTCTTCTAAACAAAAACAGCACAAGTTTAGCATGCTAAAAAGGTGAAAGGAGAAGGAAACAGACCAGTATTTAGGACTGTACAAAAGTAGAAAAAACACTATTAAAAGCAGTACTAAAAAGGGGATAGCGTGACAGCTGTTGCACAGTAAAATAAAAATAGCTTCTTCAGTAGGTTATAGAAAGAGGCACTGAGTAGGCTATATTTCTTATGAACATCTTTCATCCAACTTGCCATAAAACAAAAATAGAACCACTTTCATCCTGAAATGGACAAAGAGGAACTGATTTAAATAGGACAAGTTCTTAATTCCAGAATGTCATGAAAATCAGAGGAGAAGGCAACTCGGTTTTGTGGACTCCGATCTGGTCAAGAAACTCTATCACCCCCAGCCAGGATCTTCTTAGTCGCTTCGGGCTTTCAGTTGCTCATCTTCTGTCACCCAAGCTATAAAGATTTAGCAGGATCTTCATTCCATATAACGTATAGGTGGATAAGGTCAAAGGCAAGAATTTAAACTAAGTCATTACCAAACAGGGAAAACTAAATCTTAGCGACAGAACACAGAATCCCTGTCTTTCATACACAGTAGGATTGTGTTCAGACACATAACAAAATGAGTACATCTTCTGATGGTAAATTTTAGCATCTTTTTTCAATAGTACTTTTGCTTACTAACATGTTCTTTCTACTATCTCAACCTTCCCCTTAACCTATATAGCACCATGGTTACGAGTGGAGCTACCATGGGCAAAAGAGACGGGCAAAACAAAGGGCATGCCCCTTCCTTGTTGCCCTCTTACCTGCATGCTTCACTGTTCTCATTGTTCTCGTTATTTCCTCCCAACTGGTTACCGACTTTAGATCCATTTTCCTGCTTTGATTCCTGCTGATCTTCAGGAAGCAGCAATAAGGCATTTCTCAGACAAATTGCTGCAAACTCCATGCTGGCTACAGGTATAGCTGAAGACTGACCGTCACTTTAAAAGAGAAAAAGCTTACTGGCATTCTTTGTACTCTATTACAGTATATAAAGCTTTCAGAATTAGAAGTAAAAAAACAGCAGCTTATTTATTGGAAATATGTTCCTCCTTGAAGTTGTACTTGCACTGATAATGTACAAAGGCAAATTAATAGAGAAGCCTCAGAGGAGGCTTATGTATACTGATTCCTGCCAGTCTGCCAAGGAAAGGCAGCATCAAACACATATGCCAAGCTGTGCAAGTGCATGGCACATTAACAGTGCTACCAAAATGAGGACCCTTAGGTTCTGCAATCAAAATAGCAGCATCATTAGTTCTTGAGACCACAATTCTTTACACAAAGCTGGGACACTTTTGTTGGGAAATCCCCCCCAATACATTACTTAACAGGTTTGATGAGATTCTAAATTCAAGTTCCCTTCCTACTCCAAAGCAAAATGCATACTCAAGGGGACAAAATTTTGGAATATCTTAAACATACAAAAAAGACCTCTGCTGGACATATTAATTTCATTATTGCCAGCTCCATTTGGGGAAAAACAACACTGGCCCCTGTCACACGGGCAGGAAACTGCAGAGGAGAAGTGTGGCTGTTTGCCCCGGGGCAAACTAACATGCAGTAAAGCGATCAGACCTACTGTGGAGGTTCTGTGGAGGTACTGTGGAGGTTCCATGGCAAGGGAGAGGTGCCGATCACAACACACGCCTGCGCGCAATGAAGAAGCGCGCGGCGCGGCGAACTGGTTTTCTTTTTTTGTGTACACTACGAATGCGCATGCTCCGTTGGGTGCGTGTGCGCATCCACGGAGACGTGGGGAAAAATAAACCCTTTTCCGCAAGGGGACATGGGCGGGCGCCGGATACCACCAGAAACGCGATCAGACGCCCGCCCTTGCCCCGCAGTTTCTGGAAACTAGTACCTCCAAGGTACTAGTTTTTTGCTGCGCTTTTTCGGCAGGAAGCCTCAGTTGTGCCACGGAAGCGCTACGCTTCCCAGATGTGCTGGTGAGATCGCGACCGGAAACTCCGCTTGTCTTCCGTATCTCTTGCGTGGCTAATGTTGCGTGTGACCGCAGCCACTGTATACCAAAGTATCTGTATTACCATGATTAGTACTAAATCAACTGCTGGTAAGCAAGGTATCAGAATAACTTGCTTAAGTACTGCAGATTCCTTTTTTTTCCTAGCCAACCAATCGTTTTTTCCCCTTTTGAAGAACAGCAACAAAAAATCCACAAAGTAGCACTTACTTATAAACAACGTTCTGTACAGATTGGGATGCTAAGACTATTTTACGATGATATCCTTGGCCGACAATAGACTGTACAATGCCCTTTTTGCTTGGGAGGCCTTTTGTCTCTTGTTCTGAACTCTAGAGGGAAAAACATCAAGAGTCATACATACTGCATAAAGGCTGGAATTTCTCTGCCTGTTCATATTTATTCCTTCCAACTGAAGTTCTGTACACAGCAAATCTATATACTGTAGCACTATCAACTCTTTTGGAGGGGAGACCTCTTACTCTGGGCACAACAGGTTCTTCCAGTAGGTTAATACTCAACAGCAGAAGAGTAAGCCAGTTTCTCACAGGGACACAAAGAATTCCAAGTTCAGCTGATTCATTGTTGAAAGTGATCTGCTCCTATGCAATTCACATGGTCAAAGATGGAACAGACCACGGCCTTAGCACCCTGAAATTGCACTTTTTTGTCCTTTCTCTACTCAGAGTGATACCTACGAATGGGGGTGAGCACACTATACATGCCTCATACACCTTTCCTTCCTCCTCTGTTTTATCCTTTCCTCCCTCCCCTATTTTATCCTTTCAACAACCCCAGGAGCTAGCTTCGGCTGACAGAGCGTAATTGGCCCAAGGACTCCCAATGAGTTTCGGGGCCAAGGGGGGACTGGAACCCAAGTGTTCACAGTATTAGCCTAAGACATTAAACACACTGGCTCTTCAGATCTCAAATAACCCCTTTTGTAAGAAAGAAAGAAATGCTTAGTACCCCAATTTATACTCCAAGCCTCCACTATTCTATCAGGCTCTTACAGGAAAACGGGATGGTCCTCATTTTGTTACTAGCACAGCTGCTCTGTGCTACTTTAATTGAACTGGGTTTACTAGGCCAAAACATACATTAAGCCATTCTTCAGTCTGTTTCACTAGATTATAGATACAAAGACTCTCAGCCTGAATAATACAAACATTACTCCTGAATTGTTTATCCGCCTAGTGCCCAATTTCACTCAATTTGACTAAAACCTCAACTCCCATCAGGCATTAAGTCAGGGATGTTCCCATCATTATATACAGAAGCCGTTCTATATACATAGTAGAAAGTGCAAGCCATAGGCTGCATTACAGGCTGTGCTGGGGATGGGGGCGGTGTTAAGGGATAAGGAAATTGCCTAATAGTTTACCAGCCATTCACATTTTTAGTTCCAATACACCCTTTTAATAATTACCCAGTGGATTTGAAAATATTTTTTCCTCAGTAAGAAACCAGAACAGCAGGTTGTTTACCTAGTTATCTAAGCAGCAAATGGATGAAGGGACTGTAGGATCCAATGCATACAACCCCCTTCCTTTCCCCTAGCACTGCACTCATTACTTCCTCGTGCCTTTAAAGCCACTTCTGATTAGAAAGAACCTTACTCCTTTATTGGCAGCAATGCAGCATTCTGCTATCCTCAGCCAGAGGCGGGGATTCGAGTGATAAACTTGCACGGCTTCTATCAGACATTCAAAAGCAGCTAGTGGCCTCCCAATGTGTAAAAGCTGAATGCCACAGTTATACAGCAACTCGTAACGTTTGTTGGTCAATAAGGTGCACATGGGCCGCCCAGAAAATTTTTTGCCTGTGAAAAGAGGATCAGATATACCAACTTTAATAAAAACCAAAAGAAAAAAGATACTGCTGAACAAGGGCCATAAATGAACAGATTAAATTAACCAGCACCCAAAGCCCAACCACTTCAGAGCTAAGTGAGACACACTATTAATAACTGTCAACATCTACCGCTTTACACTGTTTGTCCATACAGCTACCCCAAAAGGATATTTTGCATTAATTTCTGGGATAAGAAATAGCGACTTATGCTACATTTTAGGCCGATTTTCGTTAATTGACCATTTCCCTTCCCTCTTCCATCATAACAGCAACTCTTAATGTATTTAGCTTCAGTGTCTTAATTAAATATGAATGCAGTAATTAGGACTGCTGGAAACTGTAATCTGGACAAAGCCCCAAGCTCCTGGGGAACTGCTGAGGCCTCTGGATGCAACTTCAGAGTGTTTCTCTACTCCACTGCAGAGCACATGTCTGATGCTGCTGACAGAATCGCCAACTGAAAGAAACTGTGAGGCATGCAACAGCCCAGAGGTATCACAGCAGCTCTCCATCAATAAGGATGACATCTGCTGCTTTCCCACAAGAGGCTGGTGAAAGGAATAAAGGCGGCAAGGAGGGCAACACATCACGTCTTCTTACCCTCTGTTTAGAAGGATGGGCTGATCCTGCATCAGTCCTACTCTGCCTGAACATCTTCACATTGTCTTAGGGGTGGACACACCTTTGCCTTACAGTAACACTTAAATGTGGTGAACTTTCAAAGTAATATACTAAATTACTGTTTATATTTTAAAAATTACTGTTTATATTCAAAATAAGTGTAAGCACAGAGTGTTCAAACAACTCTCCTCACAAGTTTGAGGCAGATGTGGCTTTTTAACATCTTTTCCAGGGAGGGAGTTTCTATTAACATATGAAACGGAGAAATAATGGGATACTGCAGCAGCCACATCTGGAAAAAGAAAAATTCTACCAGGATAGAATAATAGAAAAAGACGTCCATGTGTCCTCTTTTCAGATATGGTACATTGATGAACATAAGAAGAGCCCTGCTGGATCAGACCAATGGTTCATCTAGTCCAGCGTCCTGTCTCACACAGTGGCCAAGCAGTTCCTCTGGAGGGCCAACAATAGGGCATAAAGGCCAAGGCTTTCCCCTGAGGTTGCCTTCTGGCTCTGGGATTCAGAGGTTTAGTGCCTCTGAATGTAGACGTTCCCCTCAGTCACCATGGCTAGTAGCCATTGATAGATTTGTGGAGGATCAGTCTATCTAATCTCCCTTTAAAACTGTTTATTCCTGTGGCCATCACAACATCCTCTGGTAGTGAATTCCACATTTTAATCACTCCCTGAACCACTTGTATGAATAATTTCTTATTGGGATTAGCTGGCTATAGAAACACTTGTACTAACTTGCAGATTCTAACTTCTCTGAGAAGAGTGTATTTACATTAATTTTTGTTAATTATTTAAATTAAGTTTACTTATATTAATTCATCCAGATTAACATATGCTCTCTGTATGGGGCGTACATCCAAACCATAATAATGTCACACTCACTACCTATTTGTTTCTATTTCAAATTACAGTTTAAGATTACTATTAAGGATTGACTGTCTGCCCAAGAAAGATATTCTTCTGTGCAGTGACTGGACTTCGGCATAAATATATATATATATGTAGGGCATATATTTGGCACTTACACAGCAAGCACACAAATGATGATACTTAGGTAAGTATGGAAAATCCAACCACTTGTAAGTCTATTTGAATGAAATGAAAGCAGTGCATAATCAATTTCTTTCAAATATTAAGACACCCCACTGCACACAAACATTTTAGACAAACCACTCTCTATTCTTCAGGCAGACCTCGGGTAATCTCTTATGTAACTGAAGAGCATGCTGCATGTTAGAAGTGCATCCCAAACAATTAATGAGAGGGCCTGACCTTGACAGGAATGAGGAAGCAATTTCTCACCTATTTTTGCAGCCCATAAATCCAGTCAGTGGCCCAGATGGCAAGTTTTTCTCATTGCCCTACTTTACCTGGGTCTGTGCCTCCTGTTCCAAGCTGCATACAGGCATTATCGTTTTCCTGTAAGGCCTTTTTAAAGTAGAAAATTCCTAAATTGTGTTTCCCCATGGCAAAATGGATGCACCCAAGATTATTCCAGAACATGCATCGTAAGCATTCACCTAAGAAGAATTAAAGGGAAAAAAGTGTCGGGATAGAATTTATCACTGATAGGTATTTGATTAGTCATTTCCAGAGTGTGGAATAGGTAAATATTGTCCCAAATGAAAGGTTATCTATAACTCTGAAATTAGATATTCAAATTGAAATAAATGACAACGTTCAGTTAACTGGTGCTTGATTGTTTTTAGTCACAGATGCTGTTTCAGTATTTGCAGTTTTTTCTTTGTCAAGTACTATCAAAAGACTGCTGAGAATCATAAATACATATGTGCAGGGAGAGGGAGAATATGGAGCAACAAAGGAACCCAACAGCATCCAGTGTGGAAACCATCATCTACCTGAGTCACCAATCCTTTAGTTTCCAAGGTTTAGTGGGGGAAAACCCCTCATTCTTTCAGATTTCTCTTTCAACAGAAGGGGAACCTAAGCCTGCTAAGCTTGCGGGCACATCTGGAGTTTTGAGAAAAGGCAGGTACCATCACAAACTATCTGCCACAGAAGGTGGGACCAATCACAAAACAACTCCTATGGTGAAACAACTGCAAAATGCTGGGAAGCTCTAAGCCAAGCATTGCCCTATGAAGGAGACAGCTGTTTCTAAATGGGTGCTCTCTGCAGATCCCAAAATGATGCCTCATGGGGTCCTCTGAAGTACTTCCTGCTCCAATGAGGATGGAGAAATGCCTGGTCTTGCTCTTTGCTTTGAGGAAAAAACAAGTGAGCTCCAGGAAGTAGATCAGCAGGCACAACGGCATCCATGGATGCTAGTGGAGATCACTAATCTAGAAAGATGTTATTTTATGAACATATAAAGCTATCTCATATGGTCACACACTGATCCATCTAATTCAGCACCGTCTACTCTGATATTGGCTCTTTGGCAGAAGACAGAGAAAGATGCATCTCAACACCTGATATTCTTTAAGAGGATTTACCAGGAACTAAAACCTGGAACTTCTGCATGGCAACCACATGCTCTACCACTGAGACACAGTTCCCCCCCCCCCCCAAGACTGTTTGCATACTGCTGCCAGGTGTGCTTGTATTGCCAAGGGATTAAAATCCCAGTCAAAGGGAAGCCCCGGAGCCAACTGCACCTGTGGCTGCAAGTGCATCAGTTAGTGTTCTCCTAATCAACACACCAAGGGAGGCTCTGATGGGATAGCTTCTTAAATCACAAGTAAGTTTTCTTTAGATGCCATATTATGCAATTTGCAGTTTAACTGTGGGCATGCAGTCATGCCCACACTCAACACCTGTGCTGGTTTCATGAAGTAATTAAAGTAATCCACTACCAAGAAAAACTATTTCATTCACAAAGTGTCCACCTTAAGTTCTTTAACTAAATGAGTGACAAAAGTCTGGAGAATATATTGTGCATCATGCTTTAAAACAGCAGAGTATTTTGACTCCTTTAAGCACACTAATCTGAAATCTCCCTAGATACTTCATGTGTAAACATGTGCAGTGTGATGACAGATGGTTTTTGCAAGAAAAAAAATTCTTACATTGTATAAACTAAATGCAAGTTAATCCAGTTACACGCTGTGAAAAAGATTAACTAGCTTCAGTAGTGGAGAGTGCATTACCAATATAAATTGTGCAGCTTAAAAACCTGAGTGTGTGTAAGAAGATCATCAACTATATAGGCAGAACAGCAGCTGCCAGTCAACCCAAAAAACAGGGCTTGGTATTTTAGCTAAACCTTCCCAGGATAGAAACGCTTAGAATATGAAGATTCAGTGAAACAAGACACCATCCCTCCACAAAAAGTAACTGGAGCTAGTCCTTAACACAATTAAATTCACTGGGGTTAGCAAGAAATTAAATATTTGTACAAGAAGTAAAAATATAAGTTGCTCTCACCAGAAAGCATCGCTACAAAGGAGCATATTTCAGAACAGGCTTTCAATAATCTTATGTTGACTAGTACAATGCTTAGAGATCTTAGTTTTCAAACAGTATTCAAAATTAAGAAAAAAGTATATGTTGAGAAACTTGTATCTATAAAGAGGGTTGATTTTAATGGTTTTAAAACAACTTAATCATGTATGTTTTGAATTGTTAGCCACTGAAAGCTTGTAAGGGCAGGAAGGTGGGACACAGATTTTGTAAACAGAAACAAATAAACATAAGAGCACTTCAAATTGATGCAAAGAAAAGGAATAAAAATACTGCATGGTGTCCTGTTTGTGAACATGAAATTTATATTACCTGTCTTCATAAATCCTGGATGCTCAGCAATGTTTGAGCTGTTCAACAGCTTTACCGCTTTCCGATAGTTCCCTCTTAAATACTCAAAGTTGCTTTTCAGAAACAGAGAAGGAGCAGACTGGGAAGGGAACAAAATCCAGTTACTGATATTTTGAAGGAAGGAGCTGGCAGCGTAGCTTAGTGCTTCAGTTACTAAATGGGAGAAGCGGGGGGCTGCCTATGACATGGCATCACATCTGTCAACCAGAAAGCCACCAGAGAGGACATTCTACACAAGCATCAAAGGAGAAAAACTTTACCAGGGCAGCAAGAATTCAAAACCACACAAAAGAGAAGCAGCTAGGAAATAATAAAAAACATGGCATAGGAGGGGTAACCCAGGGTCCCAGCCTCTCTAAAAGGATGCTAGATCATAAAGGACTTTGCAAAACTGCTCATATACCACTATCAGAACTCTATGAAGTACTAGGACTAACGTTTAAGTGTAACATTTTTGTGGCAAAACAATCTACTAAATGTAATTGATGGAAAATGTCTCCTAGCTCTGCTATCACGCATCATCATTCTGGTCACAGGAAAAAGAGTCAGCAGCTAGAAGCCCCTCCATCCATCCCCCCACCTGGATCTAGCACAAACTGAAAGCTCCCTTCCTCCTACATAAAAAGTAAAGGTAAAGGTTCCCTTGCTCGCAAGCCAGTCAAATCCGACTCTAGGGTTGTGGTGCTCATCTCCGTTTAAAGCCGAAGAGTTAGCGCTGTCCGAAGACATTTCCGTGGTCATGTGGCCGGCATGACTAAACACCAAAGGTGCACGGAACACTGTTACTTTCCCACTGGAGTGGTACCTATTTATCTACTTGCAATTTCTTGCTTTCGAACTGCTAGGTTCCTCCTACATATCCACTGTCAACAATGGGACCAGAGGGAGAAACAGCAGCAAGTAAGAGCCCTTCTCATCATGTATGCCAGGAAACCTCACTGAAAACCCCTTCTACTAACACCTTTTAAACCAAAACAGATTTTAATTTCTGTAAGCAGCTTCAGGACCTTGGGTTGTTTGTTTGTGTTTTTGGGGGTGTGTGTGTGAAAAGCAAGTAAAGTTATAACAAATCAGTCAAGCTACCTTGAAGTGTCAAGAGCTACAGTAGAAGGTTTACAAACTTTAATGAGTAAGAAGAGTAGCACAACAATCCAGAGTGATGGACAGAAAACAATGGCCCATTTTGAACAGATAGTCCTACGTAAATCCATTTCATAAGGAGATGTCCCGCTCATACCCCTTTTAGCTCAATTGAGAAAACATGCTGAAGCGTGTTTCAAGCTCTTGTTGATTTTATAATCTACGCATTTCTATGTTCCTGAGGGACCCAAAGAGGGTTAAAGAAATTTCCAAGAAACATTAAGAATGTAAAAGATGCAGAAGGAACACAAAAGCTTTATTAGGTTGGCAACCATAAGCCCTTCGGCCATGCCCAACCCGTGTACCTGCAGGCCAGACAAATACACAGGTGAGTTGTGCTGCTGCTGGCAACATCTTCCCCCCCCCCCCCAAATTCCCCTCCTTTCTTCTGAAAGCCTCTGGCCACACCCAGGCCTCATGTACAGGCAGGAAGGAGACTGAGCGCCTCAACTTAAAGCTCTGCCTTTTTAAACGCTATAACAGATCAGTTATAGGCTTGCATTTCTCAAGAATTCCCTTTTCCAATGTTAACAATTTGGGGTACTTACATTTCCAGCAGTATTCATGACTGACTTGATCTCTCTCTTGCATGCTTTCAGAGATTTCATCTGAATATAGGCTCGCACCTTGTACTGTAGAAAATTGAAAAGCCATCTTAATCGTACTGTATTAAAGGCATGATGGCTACTTTGAAATTATGTTGCTTTGAATACCATACTTGGAATATAATATATTGTAATTTTGCTTGCTTGATAAGGTTCAATTCAACAGTTTCAACTCTTCTGAACTGGTAATTTAACATTAATTCATAACTTTTAAATGAAGAATCCAAGAAACATATCATAAGCAATGTTGGTAATTAAAATTAAAATCACAATGTGTGTGTGTGTGTGTTGTGTGTAAAAGTGCCGTCAACTTGCAGCTGACTTACAGTGACCCTGTTGGATTTTTCAAGGCAAGAGACATTCAGAGGTGATTTGCCATTGCCTTCTTCTGCATAGCGACCCTGGACATCCTTGGTGGTTTCCCACCCAAGTACTAACCAGGGCTGATCCTGCTTAGCTTCTGAGATTTGATTAGATCGGGCTAGCCTGGGCCATCCAGGTCAGGGCTAAACTCACGCTAGCACTTTCTAAAAGACCTCACTGGAAGGCTTCAGCCTCAATGCCCTGTTTTTTGGCTGTTCAGGACAACTGGCTGGCCGCTGTTTGAAACAGGATGCTGGAATATATGAACCCCAGGTCTGATCCTGCAGGGCTCTTCTTTTCTTATGACCATGTGTGTATCCATTTCAAGCACTGTGGCATAACCATTTCTTACTAGTCTGTTCCCAATCTGGGGAATCTAAAGAAGTATAAAACAAAGAGATGACATTTACAAAATGTACAAATACTCAGGTTAAATATGCAAACTGGCAACATTTCATCTATTTGGCAACTTTTATATACAGTATGATGAGAAACTCTGAGGCAAATGGGACTAGATGCAGATATGGTGAATAGAAGCTGTTTCTGCAACCATAGTGGCTAGTAAAAGTGCAAGCCTACTAAAAGTGCAGCAGCCAGGCATCAGTGGCCTGAGCTGTATGAAGGTCAATCTAGTCAAAACATAGTAAATGTATAGGAAGAATTGTGAAGATAAATTAAACCTCTAGTTCATGTCTGTGAACTATCCCCAAGGCAATTAAAAGAATGCAAAGCAGCAAGCAGCATCTTTCAAAATGACACCCATGTTTAAGTAGAACATGTTTAAGTGAAACAGCCCCAGATTGGGTCCTACCTGATGTATTTTAGATTTAGCAGCCTCTGTAAGAGTTCCACTTTCAGCTTTGTGATTGGAAGCTTCTTTACCAGTGTTATTACCTGTCTGATCACAAATTGAAAGGTGAAACAACTGTCAGTTTGCAAAGCCAACTAACTCATTACAGAAAAATACCCCATAACTCTTGAAAGTGTAACCGCCACCTTTAGTAGCATTATTGAAGAAAACGAATAAAGACTGATTCACATGGCATTTACAGTTTCTTGGTTGATAGTCCAAACCAAATTATTCATTTAAAATGCCCATATCCTTTGCCCCAGATGACTTAGTATTTGGTTTACGAAAAAGAATACCCATCATGTACAAGAATAAAACCACCAATCAAAAGCAAGATTACATCAATTCCACAGTAATTTCAAACAGCAGTCAAACGTTAAGAATTACAAGGACTTTTAAATTACCACGTATGTTCTGCCTTCTGCCAGACCCACCTCATTTTTCCCATTTTTGTTGTTGCCTCCTTGTGAAATCATTTTTTCTAGCACAGCCAGCAGATGCAAGGCTTTCTCAGCTTGCCAAGTCAGCAGGTACAAGTCAACAAGCAGGAAACACACTGCCTGGGCAAATTTCTCTTCTACACAAAAAGACAAGAAAACACAATAAAGCCATTCCAAAAGGGTTCTAGAATTCTACCACAGGAAAAAGCATATCCTGGAAGCACATTTTTGACATCAAACAAACTCAAAACAGTTTTAGTTATCGATTATGAAAAACACCCAGTGCAACAAAATACCACTTGTACAAGTGATTAAAATAATAAATTAGATCCTGCACATTTCTGATCTCTTTACGGGCACAGGAGTATGTGAACATAAGGTGGCTGCTTATCCAACAGCATATTTGCTTCTGCGATTGTGGCATTTTATTTACTTACATTTTTACAGAAAAACAGATGGTTCTACACTTGTTATTGTACAGCTTCTCTTAAGAAGAAATTAATGCATACTGTATACTTTATTTGGGAACTGGCCAAAAGGACCATAGGCTGTTGGACTTTACCATTACAGGTGATATCTCTCTGACACTAAAAGAGTTTTAAGTTTAGCAGTGAAATTAAGACATATTAAATGCTTCTCATGGCATTAATGCATTTAACAAACTAATTAGGATCAACAAAAATATCTGAATCACTATGTTGCTCACCAGCTATTAAAAGTTAAATTAAAACATCTAATCTGCTCATTCATTGAGGGGGGAAACTCATACCAGGAACCTCTCCCTTTCTACCAACGTACCAAAAGGCTCTATGAACTGGTAAAGTTTCTCTCCAACAATTATGGCTTCAGTGTATTGCCGAAGATGATACAAAATAACAGCCTGGTTGTAGTAGAGCATGCTGTTTTCAACATCATCTAAGCCATCCATTTCCTCAACAGCTGAGTGAACCTGTAGGGGACAAAAAGTACAACACAGCTCTGTAGGATCCAATCTGCCTGCACTGTTGACAAATGAAAACAACACCTGGCTGGTGACACAAATTGGTAACCATAAATGTTTACTACTAAGGCCTGACAAAGGATTTCAGAACGCACCAATACACAAAGACAAATTACAAGACAAAGAATTAACATTAATATATGACATAGAAGTTTGTCTTCTGTAGACTTTCTACCCTCAACTTAAAAACGAAAGTAACAGGTTTTGATTTTGAGTGATCACCCTGACTGATAACTAGTTTTGCTGAAGTACCTTTTCAGGCAGTGAGAAATGATGGACAAAAGCCTCTATTTATATACACACAGGTGACAAGTGTCCTGCCAGCATGCCAAGGGATAAGCATTGCTGCCTCTGGTTCACCAACAAATAAGGTAGAAGCATCACTTAGGGGCCACCAATTGCAGATTCCTACTTTAGTGCGTTTCTCATCCCAAAGGTTACAAAATAATTAAATAACACATCTCATGACATGGCAAGACATCTAAAGACAAACATCCGCTCTTATAAAAGGGCTCTTCTTTTATTCCAAGTGGGCTAGTTCTCCATTTGTCACATGTAAAGGCTTTTAATATAATGAATAAACCCGATTCTTATTTATCACAGGATTAGTCCTGTAAGTACCTGAACATGCAAAATGCAGAAATGATAAAATGCTACAGACACAAGGTGCATCTGGAAGTGTGCACAGGACTGCGTCCTTCAATAATTAATATTTATATCACATTTGATCTTATCAGATCCATCCACCATGCAAAACAGATTGAAGAACAAGTTAGATGTTACAGAAAATCACTGTTTTTGTACTCACCGGGGATACAGGGCTGACTCTCAACTCATTTAGCTACCCCAAGCAATGGGAGAGCAGTGGAAGTGGTGGCATGTACTCGCCACTGCCTGCCCACCTCCATGATGGCCCCTCTTGAGGCCAGGAAAGAGGAGGTGAGGGAGGGGCTCCGCCCATGTGCCACCACCCAGCTTCAAGGCAGGCTGCCCAGGACCTCTCCAGCCATGCAACATGGGCAACGATATAAGCAGAGGAACACACTCCTTCCTCAGTTATAATGTTGGGCCCACAGGACCCCAGAAAATCTTTGCAGCCCACTGGAGGAGGACAGCAGCAGTAAAGGAAAAGCCTAGCATTACCCCCCCACACACACACACTTTGTGCCCTTGCAGCTTCAAGGGGCTACAGAGAGTCTCCCACACAGCACCCTCAAGTGACTGCTTGGCCAACGAACCAGCCCTGGGGAGAAATAGATGATTGGGAATGGCAGTTCTGAGCTGCAGGAATTAACCTGCCTTCCCCACTACCTTCTCTTTCCTCCACAGAGACCCACAGTCTGCTTACACTATTTTTGGTTTAAAAAATTCCAAGGAGGAAAGAATCACAGAGGTCCCTATAAAGTCTAGTTGTGCAAGACCATTCTAGTCCCTTTTGGAAAAACTGCCACCTCTGAGAAGCATCTCTACAGAGTACAAGGGGTGCAACCAAAGAAAGAAAAATACTAACACGAGGCAAAGCTTTAAAATATACCTGGTTTTTCAGCTGGTTTAATGTCTGTCTCAAGTTATCTGTTGTTGTCTGATTGCTTTTACAGAACTCTGCTACTGCCATGTTTAAAACTATTTTGTAATCATCTTTGTTTATTTCTTGCAGGCAGCTAAGGTGCTGCAGACATGTCTCATAATTTCCAGCCTGTAAACAACACAATTGAAAACATAAGATTTGAGACAAAATACGTTATTAAACCTAGAATTTCAAAGCAATCGCTGCTAATTTGGGGAAAGTGACTTTGGCCCCAATCACAAGGGCCGGATATCGCGGGGGGAGGCGTGGCTAATTGCCCCGAAGGTAACTAATGCGCGGCCGCCCGAGCGCACATCCCGGTCGAGGTCCCGTGGTTTGGGGGAGATGACGACCAGACGGGTATCCTGCAGCGCAGCACAGAAGCCACGCCACGCAATCGCACTAGCTCTTTGTGCGCATTCGCTGTTGGGTGTTGTTCTGCAACCTGTGGAGATGAACAGCGGCGGGCGCCGGATGCCACGTAAGTCCACCGGGAACGCGATCAAACGCCCACCCTTGGCCCAGGGTTTCAGGAAACTAGTACCTCGTAGGTACTAGTTTTTAACTCCGCACCTTCTGCGAGGAGCCACGGGAGCACTGCGCTTCCCAGATGTTGGGGTGAGATCGCGCCCGGAAAATCCGCGAGACTCCCGTGCCTCTCCTGCAGCAACTTTGCCTTTGCTCATTTTTTCCCCTTCCTAAAATGGCAAGCAAGTTCTTCCAAGCTGACAGCCTGAACAATATTGATTTTTTTTAAAAGGACTGCTACAGTAGAAAGCTCAGCAGACCTGCACTTTTCTCACATTGTCAGACCTCACCCCAATGAGTGGGGTGTACAGATTTGAGAGGAAATTCATAGCGTAGTTCTATGCCGAAAGCAATTTTACACCCTTACATTGAAGATTCTTTACAGATTAGTTTTACTGATCTCAAGATGGAAATCTGTATACAACAATGACTTAAGGTGTTGAGAGTGAACATTCCTTCAGTTCTCTTATCTGTAAAATGGGAACACTATGGTGATCTAACTCACAGGACTACCTAGGATGGAGTTATTACTACAAGGTATTTTTCATGCAATTGCTTTAGAAATAATTAGTATAGTTTAAAGCAAAAAGCATTATTCTACTTTTCTACAAACTGCATACTTCCTTGCCATAAACGGAAGCTCAATAAGCCTCAGAAAAAAATCCATAATAAGTATACATCAGTAATATAGTAGAACATAGCAAACATTAGCATAAGTACACCAAATGATTATTGACCCTTTGATCTGCGGCCAAAAATAAGTCAGCAGCAAGCACTGAGTCTCACATGTTTCATTACTACTCCCAATATGTCACATTCTCCACTAGCTATGTCTCAACAGAAGGCTCATTTAATGCCCACTGCAACAGCAAGTTCTGAGATTATAAAGGTGAGAGTAATTGGGGCCTTGTTCTCTAGAAAGGGGCACAGCCAATAAATAAAAGGCACTGCTGAGCACCATCACCAACTGAGCTTCCATAAGCAAAGCTGGATACAAGAGTGCCTCAACAATGTATCTCTAAGGATGCTTCACAAGTCACTGATGTCAAGTACATTGTGAAGTAACAGTAATTATTCTATTTGCCCTCCACAGGCTATCTTACGGTGTTCTTGCAACTTTACCAAAGATACTTAAGTGTAGAGAGAGTGCAGAAGATCTAACATCTTATGGTAAAATATGCCAGTATAGATTGTTTTAATATGCTAACATTTTTTAAAAAATTATTTACCACCTCAAGAATTACCTTACCATAAAAGCTTGCAGTGCACTATTTGATAGCTCCTTTTCTTGGTCAGTGATCCCAGAAGTGGAACCTGTACCTTCATGTTTCTCTGCTCCCTGATCTACAAGAGGGGTGTTGAGAAGCAATAATTAATTCCAACTATGTTTTCAAGCCATTTAAAGAAAAAAGTTTGTTCATGTTGCATTCTTCTTAATCATACATACCAAATACAGCAATTCTAACTCTCTGAACTGTAATTTGAGATAATTTGGAATGATTCTATTTTTATGGCATTAAGGACTAGAGGCTGAATGAATACTTCAGGAAGCAACTTAAGTGTTTGGGTGGGGGATGATTTGCTTGGTACAGTAGTGAACACACGAGCCAATTAGGCAAAACATATTCTGTATGAATACCTTATGTGCACACCAATGAATGAAGGCAGAACGATTTTGCTGTAGTTGTTATGTGCACTGAAAGGTAGGACTTAAACAGCAGTATGGTTAAAGTTACACACGTTTAAGATTTAGCGCCACTAGAATCAGAACTGAATGCCACACTTAAAATAAGCTCTGAAACATTTAAATGGGAGGGAGGGTGGGTAAGACAGACGGTGAGCTCTCTTGACTTCAGCCTTTTATTTAAAAGATTTGCACCTCGCCTTCTACCAATTGAGCTTCAAGGTAGCTCCTTTTGGGAAAAAAAAGAACTACCACAAACACACGTTGCAAAAGTGTTTTTTGTTTTTAAATGCTTGGAGAATTCCCACACCGGGCAATCCTCTGCTGGAATGCGCGCCGGTCTTTCCAGAGCCACGCGGAGGAATACGCTCTTCCATCCAATGGAGACGGACTCAGACCTACGCTTAACGCAAGTATCGTTCCGCCACTACATCAAAGAATCCCCCCTCCCCACTTCTCTCGCCCTGGAGGGAGAATGAAGAAAGAGCCCATCTGCGAGAGGCGGAGAACCCTCCTTTGTACTCACCTCCTCCTTTGTCGGCTGCCATTTGTGCCACCGACCCCGGCGGAAGCGCGCACGCGGTATTAAAAACACTCTCCAGGGACCTCAGCGCCCGGCCTCCGTCGCCTCAACAACGGCCCTGCCTCGGAAACGCAATAGGGGGGGCTGCGGGGATCGGCTAAGTTTTACCCCCACAGCTTCTGACAGGAACCACGTTTGCTTCCGGGTTCAAAGGGAAGGGAAACCTCTATCCTGAGACGTTCTCAGCCTCGTCGCATCACACTAGGCAGAGGGGCGGGCTCTTTCATCCAAGCATAGGGGCGGAGCCACAGTGGAGGCGGGAGAAGAACACCTCGATGCACGTGATTGGTGACGTGAGATGAATGGAGATAGGAAGCGGTCGGTCACCGGGACTCAATTCAATCGTGCACGCCGGACCTTTTTTTTTTTATGCTAAATCTCCACCCAAAAATGATTTTAAATAAGACATAAATTTCGATTTATTTTCCCCTTCTGCAGTTTCTTTACTTTGAATAACCGCGGTGGGTTTGTTTGTTTTTTTAATTTTAAAAAGCCACGAGAACTCAGACAAGGGTGTGTCGATTTCCTTGGTCTGCAGATCTGTGCTATGCTTTTCCCACGGCTCCTTTCTCTTTTTCTCTGGCTGAGTCGAGTGGGCTGGGGCACGAAGCCAGGGCTCGGGAGACCCCCGCGAAAACTGCCCGTACTCAGTATAGTTGAGTGCTGTCTTTAAAAAGCCCTGACTAATCGTAGTTTGAGTCACTGCAGCTGAACTAGAAAGCCTTGTGCCATGGTCACTATTCTGACTCAGAATCGGTACCCTCGAGGAGGACTCAAGTCCTAACTCCTTTATTTCATTTCAGAAAGGGCTTATCTCTGGTTTATGGCTGCTTGCAGTATAGGGGCAGAGAAGAATAGTGCCAGTCAGGCCTCGGTTCCTGCCAGAGCGCACCAGCACACTGCTCCACCAGTCAGGACCAGGGGGCGGGTTAGGGTTTTTCCCCACCATAGAGAACAATGGAAGGGATGGGGGCAACCTGTTTGGGGGCCGTAGAATTGGACCCCCTGGTTCAATATTCCTGAAACATGGCGGGTATCTTGGGGAGAGGCTCCAGCAGCTACCCTGCGATTTTGGAGCCTCTCCCTCAAACCCCCTCCCCTCCAGCCCCCAGAATATACCCTTTGTTTTCGCCATTGACTTCAATGGCCCATAGGATATAATGGGGCCGAACTGCGAGAAGCCGATTCAGATCAGAGAATCTGATTTGGCCAACAGAAGCCTGAAAGGGGCCCAAATGGGCCATTTTCGGGGGTGCATTCGGTTCAGACGAACACATCCCTCAAGCAGCCGGCTTGCTCAGGCTCTCTGCAGCCACGGGGATCCTGAGCAAGCCAAGGGAAGGGAAGGTGGTTTAAACTGCCTCTCCTTCCCTCCAGCAGCTGGCTTGCTTGGGCTCCCAGAGCAAACCAAGGGAAGGGAAGGTGGGGGGAGCAGCTGGTGACATTGAGTCTCAGCTCCACAAGTAATGAACACTCCAGCCCCGCCCACAGCAGCCCTCAGTCCGGAGCACCTGGAGCAGTCTTGGGAGGTGGATTGGCAAAAAGCAAAACCAAAAGCACAGGAACTCGAGAGAACTTCAGGAATGGAGCCGGTTCCTCTTCCACAGTCCAAAATGCGACCCACGAACCCTGAGCTTGCTTTTTCTCATTTGCGAGTCTGGCCTCCGCACTCCATTAACGAGGCAGCCCTGAAGCTTGGGGCGGCAGGAGTCTCTTTGCACGCAGCTTGTGCGGCTGGCTGAGTACCTCTTCTGCTTGCCCACCTCTCGCCTCTGCACCTCATCTTCTGCCAGGCATGGAGGAGCCCAGCTCGCCCAGGCTTCTTTGCCTCCTGCTGCCTTGGCCCTCTGGTGCACGGGTGAGTCCCCAAAGTTTGACTCTTCTTCTACAAGTCTCTGGCGCTGGAGGTATTCGCCTCCTTCCCTCCTGCCTGCTATGGCTGCATAATTGTGAGAGATTTCTTAACATAGTGTTCCTGCCAGGGAAGCTGGGGACCCTGCCCATGAGTCTCCATTTCATCCTCACAACAACCCTGTGGGGTAGGTTAGCTAGAGAAGGGGAGATTTGGCCTGGGGTCACTCAGCCAGCAGAGTGAGAATACAAACCTGGGTCTCCCCACATCAATCTGCAACTCTGACCACTGTGCAGTGCTGCCTCTACTGATCTGTAATGTTCCAGAGGTGTTGTAATGTAATACTCAGTTTCTCAAACGAGTGTATGCCTGTCTGTTGGTCCACTTAGGAGTCTTGATCGTGGTTGTGTCGTGGTTTGGTGTAGTGGTTAAGTGTGCGGAGTCTAATCTGGGAGAACCGGGTTTGGTTCCCCACTCCTCCACTTGCACCTGCTGATGTGACCTTGGGTCAGTCACAAGCTCTGGCACAGCCGTTCTTGAAAAAGAGCAGTTTCTGTCAGAATTCTCTCAGCCCCACCCACCTCACAGGGTGTCTGTTGTGGGGAGGGGAAGGGAAAGGAGTTTGTAAGCTGCTCTGAGACTCCCTTGGGTAGTGAAGGGCGGGGTATAAATCCAATTGGGGTTGGACTAGATGACCCTGGAGGTCTCTTCCCACTCTGAGTCTATGATTCTATAATTCACCCAGGCTGGCTGTGGGCATGCCAGCACCTCTGTCAGGCAGAAGCGCCTGAGATCCTCCCCCTCCCCTTCTCCTTCGCCTGACTTGGAGGCGAAGGGAAGGGAGAGGGGGGAAAGAATGGATCCCAGGTGCTTCTGCCTGTCAGAGGGGCTGGTGCACACTTCCGGTGATGTCAGGGGGTGTGGCATATGCTAATAAGTTATGCTAATGAGCTCCTGCAGCTCTTTTTCTACGAAATTACCCCTGCGACTAGGACAAATTAAGACAGTTGTGGCAAAATTGCCCTGATCTTGCAAAACTTTGATAATACATGGGACACTATACAGTTAGTGAACAATGCAGACACTAACAGTGTAGGGCAGTTTAAAGACCTAAGTGAATGCTGGCAATGTGGCAGTAAGCTTTTATTACCTCAGGTATAGAGAGGAAATTTGCTTTCAAGGGTATATCTCTAATGAGAGCTGGGGAGAAATGTTCAGGGAATCCTTGCAAAAGCAGTCTTCTAAGGGAAAGCTTGAAAAATATATGATTGCTTAATCTGTAGAAGTGTTTAATAGTAATGTGAAGTTGGCTGGTCCAATATCTGATAATGGGTCACGGATTAGTGAAAACAATGTGAATGTTTCTCAGTGGCTGGTTGGTCCCCTAAACAGGTAATACTCTTGGCTCTGCTCAGGTAGGAGCTAGAATTTTGAAGAGAGGGAGAGGTGTGACTTTCTCGGTTGAAGTATCCTTGGGGTACAGTGGGAATTTGCCCCCACTTAATGCTCTTTTTTCATGTTGGTAAATAAAATAAATACTACAACAGCACTGTAACAGTGTACTCCTAAGCAAAGTTCTAACCTTCTAAATCCATTTACTTCAATGGACTTAGAAGAGTGTAAGTCCACTTAGGGCTGCACTGTCAGTCTTGACTCTTGAGTACCAATTAATCCTAAACATGGTAATGCTGCCTCTGGAATGTATTGCATACCCCCTGGAAAGGTAGGGGACAAGAAGCCATATTTTATTAAACAAGATCTTGCCACTAGGTGGTGGTATGTTGCAGTTTTACTATTTAATGTAACAGGACATTTTCCTTTTGAAAATAGATATGTGATTAATGAAATAGGACATGTAAGCATTAATTGTAGCCAATAAAATCGAACTAATTTATCTAACCCCTGCAACCTAAAAAACATTAGTCTAGCAGCTAGCATCTGAATTGCTGCAGAGGTGGGGAAACAGAATTGTCCTATCAGGCTCCAAAGCTGGGGAATGATGTACCATGGTTTGTCAGTACATGAATGAACCTGCGCAATTGTCACTGGTATCTCATGTCTCCCCCCCTTTCCTCTTGTACAGATCAATAAAAGCATTAGCTTTTACAGGAAACTATCATTGGTCATTATCTAAACCATAAACTCTGATGTATTTTAAACGGTTTTGGAACCTCTGGTTTGGAGTGAATAAAACCAGAGGTCATTTCGGGGGGGAACGCGGGGGAACACAGTTTCCCCGGGTGAGGTGCAGGGGGGCGGGGCACATGATGAAGCCCCGCCCCCTGCTTCCAGCCGCCCCGCTTCCAGCCCTCATTCAGCCAGGAGGAGGCAGGAGAAGAGGGAGGGTAAGTTGCTTCCTCCCCGCCTCTCCCCACCCCTGCCTGCCTGGGGCCAGGGAGGGCCTTGGCGGGGCTTCCTCGCACTCCCGCTGGCCTTGCAGGTCCACCGCCGGGCCCCTGATGTCAGGGGGTGTGGCATATGCTAATGAGTTATGCTAATGAGTTCCCCTAGCTCTTTTTCTACGAAATGACCCCTGAATAAAACAAACTGTAGTTTATGGTTTGGGCACAACGAAAAACAATGGTCTTTTGCAGAAACAATGAAACTTCAAATAGGGTTGCCAGCCTCCAGGTGGGGCCTGGAGATCTCCCGCTCTTACAATTGATCTCCAGCTGACAGAGATCAGCTCTCCTGGAGAAAATCGCTGCTTTGAAGGATGGACTCTGGCATTGTACCACGCTGAGGCCTCTCCCCTCCCCAAACCCCACCCTCTCCTGGATCCACCCCCGAAGTCCCCAGGTATTTTCCAACCCAGACCTGGCAACCCTAACTTCAAACCACACACAAAGAAAAGGGGAGAGCATACAAAAACCTTAGCATTCCAACTGCAGTCTGGGATTGAGTTCCTGTCACGTCTCAGTACAGGATATGCTGCAGTGGCCAGCTTCACAGAGCAAAGGGCTCTCAACCTTCCAGTACCCAGTGTAAGGGAGGGGAAACTAAGTAGGAGGAAAGTGCTAGATATCAAGTGGGATTGAGGTGTCAGAATCATGATAAACCCAGGTAAGGGCGGACTCTACAGCCTGGTTCACCCACACAAGGCACTGAGATGGCAGAGGCCTGAGGTGACAGAAAGCACTGTGCCACTTCAGGCAGCAGTTGAAGGATCACAGAGCATCACATTTTGTCTTTCCAGAATATGGACTGCCTGCTGCTTACCTTTCCCAGATTACCCCACCCCAGTTACGCCGCTCTTTTATGTTAGCAAGATTCAATGTTTTACCCTCAGCGGTATTGTCTGGGAGGTTTGCCAACACTCCCTATCAAGAAAGACTTTGCCCATGTAAAGGAAGGCACCCAGAAACGGTAGCCCATGTTCTACTTCATTGTGATTTTTATGAGGAAGTGCGGGACTGTATAATTAAACCGATTGTGTTTAACTTTCACGGTCTACCTGAGGCAAAGTTAGTATCTCTTTTACTATCTGACTGATGTTCCCACATTACAAGTTCAGTTGCAAGGTACCTTCTGGTTGCCATAACAATCAGGGAGCAAAAGTCTAGCTCTTATATGTAATGCTTGATGGTTTTTATAATTGTAATTTTCTGTAAACTGGCCATGTTGTACCTTTTTTCTTTTTGGATTGGATTGGCATCACATTTTGGAATGGTCTCCTAAAGCTCCCTGTAAATAGAAAATCAACACAACAAGTAAACAGAGGGGGAGAACCATCCTTCAGGTCTGCATGGAGCATTCTGTGGCAAAGGGACATTGAAAGGTAGAATATTCCTCCTGCTGTCTAAAACGGTGCAGTCCACTCTGCTACCTAAGCATCCTACAAGCTTCTTATCTCCTCTTTCTCTCGTGCGTGAACAAGACCACACATGCTGAGTGCAGAGGAATGGTCAGTCAAGCCCATAATTAATTAATTATCGTATGGCATTGTGTGTAGAATAGCCAGGAGATCCGAAGATTGTCTGGCAGCCAAAAGGTCTAGCTCTTAGCGTTATGCTAGTGGTGAGCTAGACTTGTTTTTAGGGGCTGAGAGAGCTCTGAAAGAACTGTGACTGGCCCAAGGTCACCCAGCTGGCTTCATGTGGAAGAGAGGAGAAATCAAACCCAGTTCTCCAGATTAGAGTCCACCACTCTTAACCACTACACCAAACTGTCTCTCTTGGCCTCTCCCCAGAGAGAAGCTGAGGACCAAGTACTGACCTGTACTGGGCCTGGTGGGAAGGGACTGGCCCTCTATGTCAGTTGAGCAGAAAGAGCTGATGCTGTAATTTGGATGGTGTCCTGTAGTCCACTGACTGGGGACCAAATGAGACATTATGATTTTTTTTATCCTGACAACCACCCCGTGAGGTAAGTTAGGCTGAGAATGTATGACTGGCCCAAGGTTTTTGTGTCCCTATGTGGATGCAGCCTTAAGCAACTTTTTCAGTGCTACAGATCTGAAGCTGAGATAGGCTGTTTACTTTTCTCCCCATTAAAAAAAAAATACTGTTCACAATATAGGCCTAGATATTTTTATAGAGAGGAGCTGCGGTGGCTCAAGTGGTTAAGACGCTGAACTGCAGGCTGTGGAAGGTCAGTAGTTCAGCAGTTCGAGACCCGAGTTGCCGCATGATGGAGTGAGCTCCCGTCTCTAGTTCCAGCTCCTGCCAACCTAGCAGTTCGAAAGCAAGAAATTGCAAGTAGATAAATAGGTACCACTTCAGTGGGAAGGTAACAGCGTCCCGTGCGCCTTGGTGTTTAGTCATGCCGGCCACATGACCACGGACCACAGCGCTGGCTCTTCGGCTTTGAAACGGAGATGAGCACCGCAACCCTAGAGTCGGATTCGACTGGCTTTCGAGCAAGGGAACCTTTACCTTTACTATTTTTATATAACAGTCATGCCACTTGGCATGATGGCATTGGAGCCTTATAAAAGTGTTGCTGCTTCTGAAAGACAGAAGAAGCTTTGTTTCATTATTTAGTTTACCCTAAGGACAAAACACCATCTCTGCATAATTCAGTGCTTGGCAGTTTTATAACAAGTCCAAACATCATATGAATGTCTCGGAGGCGATGAAATGTTTACTTCTTTGATGATTTGCTTAGTCTGTCGGTTGTGTTAGGTTAGGGCTTCATCCAGGGCTGGACTGGCCATTTAACTTACAGGGAAAGTTCCTGGTGGGCCACTGCAGTAACGGTGTGCCAACATCTGCCTGGAGAATTCCTAGAAACTTGGGGGCAGAACCTGAGGAGGGCAGACTTTGGGGAGGAGAGGGCGCTTAGAGGGTATATGATTCCACAGAGTCCACTCTGGTAAGCTGCCGTTTTCTCCAGGGGAACTATAGTCTGGAGATCAGCTGTAATTCTGGGGAAATTCCAGGCCCCACCCGGAGGACGGCAAGCCCCAGTAACATCACAGGGCTACTTGGCCTAGACCCTCTGGCAGCAGCAACGATCAGTGTCAGCTTAGCCGTTGCTGCCTCTTGTACCCCCACAGGAGGACACAATGGCTGAGCCAATAAACACAGTGTATGCCACTGTCTGTGTTTGAGCTGAGTGTCCTTTGCAGGGTTGATTTGCACCTCCACAAGGGCCACTCTGCTTGTCTCACTATCAGGCTATTAAAACTTTCCATTCTGCCAGGGTATTTATCATGTGCCCATGGGCACATTTCTTGCTTAAGTGGCCAAGTTGCTACTTGGGTTGCCATGACAAGGCAAGGATGCCAACGTACCTCTACCAGCTGCTGGCAGTGTGGGAGAAGGTGGTGGGTGTGGCTTGCACTTTTTCTTACCTCCTGGACCCGTACCTCCACTGGCCAGCAGCATTGGCTAGGAATATATTATCTCTTATGGTTATGGTTTGGGGCAATTATAAAACAAAAGGCACTCTATCAAAAATACATAAAATAATTTTGAATGTAGACAGCAAGAATATCAGATTAAAACATCAATACAGATGGGAGGCCCCCTCATGGATCACTGCCTTGTCATGGCGAGGGGGCTTGCGCGGTTCGATAAAGTTGTGGGCTATGCCGTGAAGGGCCACCCAAGACGGACAGGCTGCAGCAGAGAACTCAGACCAAGCGTGATCCACTGGAGAAGGAAATGGCAACCCACTCCAGTATTTTTGCCAAGAAAACCCCATGGACAGAAACAAAAGGCTAAAAGATATGATGCCGGAAGATGAGCCCCTTAGGTCGGAAGGTGTCCAATAAGCTACTGAGGAAGAGCAGAGGGCAAGTACAAGTAACCCCAAAAAGAGTGATGCAGCTGGGTCAAAGCCGAAAGGACGCTCAGTTGTGGATGTGTCTGGTGGTGAAAGGAAAGTCCGATGCTGCAAAGAACAATACTGCATAGGAACCTGGAATGTAAGAACTATGAATCAAGGTAAGCTTGACGTTGTCAAAAATGAGATGGCAAGACTGAACATCGATATCTTAGGAATCAGTGAACTAAAGTGGACAGGCGAATTTAACTCAGAAGACCATTATATCTACTACTGTGGCCAGGAATCTCGTAGAAAAAATGGTGTGGCCTTTATAGTCAACAAGAGAGTGCAAAAGTCAGTACTGGGATACAATCTCAAAAATGACAGAATGATTTCAGTCCGATTCCAAGGCAAACCATTCAACATCACAGTAATCCAAGTCTGTGCCCCAACCACTGATGCAGAAGAGGCTGAAGTGGACCGGTTCTATGAAGACCTACAACACCTCCTAGAACTAACACCAAAAAATGATGTCCTCATCATCATAGGGGACTGGAATGCTAAAGTAGGAAGTGAAAAGGTAACTGGAATAACAGACAAGTTTGGCCTTGGAAAGCAAAATGAAGCAGGGCAAAGGTTAACAGAGTTTTGTCAAGAGAACACACTGGTCATAGCGAACACCCTTTTCCAACAACCTAAGAGGCGACTCTACACATGGACATCACCAGATGGGCAACACCGAAATTAGATTGACTATATAATTTGTAGTCAAAGATGGAGAAGCTCAATCCAGTCAGTAAAAACAAGACCTGGAGCTGACTGTGGCTCCGATCATGAGCTACTCATTGCAAAATTCAGACTTAAACTGAAGAAAATTGGGAAAACCACTAGGCCATTCAGGTTTGACCTAGATCACATCCCTGATGAATATACAGTAGAGGTGAAGAATAGATTCAAGGGTCTAGATTTGATAGATAGAGTGCCTGAAGAACTATGGACGGAGGTTCGTGACATTGTACAGGAGGTAGCAATCACCACCATCCCAGGGAAAAAGAAATGCAAGAAAGCAAAGTGGCTGTCTGATGAGGCTTTACAAATAGCAGAGGAAAGAAGGAAAGCGAAAGGCAAAGGCGAAAAGGAAAGATTTACACAACTGAATGCAGATTTCCAGAGAACAGCAAGGAGAGATAAGGAGGCCTTCCTGAATGAACAATGCAAAGTAATAGAGGAAAATAATAGAATGGGAAGGACTAGAGATCTCTTCAAGAAAATTTGAGAAATCAAGGGAGCGCTCCATGCAAAGCTGGCCATGATAAAGGATAAAAACGGTAGGGACCTAACAGAAGCAGAAGAGATTAGGAAAAGATGGCAAGAATACACAGAAGAACTATACAAGAAAGACTAAAGTTGTAAAGGAGATCTCCAGGCCTCCCCTGGAGATTGGCAACTCTGCTGCCCCACCCCACGACAGAGGGAGTAAAAGCAAGTGGCCACTAGCTCCACTGCCACTGGGCTCTGCACCCATCTGGCTTGCAAGGTGGTGGCAACTCTTTGCCCACCTGGGTCCATGCGAGCCTGGACTGTGTTGGCTCCATGCACACCCAGTCTGCGGTGAGGAGGGGTTGCCAGGTTAGTGCCTGGCCTAGAGTGCCAAAAGCCTTGGGAACAGCCCTGCTTACAGTTTGTTTTCATTTAATAACCAGGCCCTTGAACTGGGCTCATGGAGTGATATAAGGAACACTTAATTTTATGCTAGGATTCAGCCATAGAATCTCTTCTGAATGTCAAGGTTCACTATGCTGTCTGTACAGGGCTACTCTTCTACATCTGTCGAAATCAGTGGCCTCAGGTGGATGTCACTCTGCTTAGAATGGCACTGTCCACCATGGAACTTCACAAGTCCTGAAAGAGAATGCCACCAAACATGTGTTGGGGCACGTGTCCCTTACTTCTGGTAACCATAGTGAATCCAAATGCTTCTGGGAATCGAAAGCAAGACTTTCAACGCAGGGTATTCAAGCAGGCTAAATTATTCTTTTTTTAAAAAAAATATTAACCGCTGAACACAAGGGACACAGATATAAGTATAAACAGGCTAAGTATGGTTAGAGCATGATACAAACTGGGCCTAAATTAACAAGCAATGAAAGTGATGAACAGAGGCTTGTCGCGGCTGATAAGGCAATCCTCACACAAAAACTTATAAGTACATTTTTATTCTCCATTGCAGAAAGCTGGATTTTGCTCTACCAGCATTACCTGAGTGACTGCACATTTACATAAATATTACCATGATCTTTTACTGCCTCCTCGCCTTGACCCTGAGTGCTTGTAAAAGATAATCAGGGAAAGGCATTTAATGAGTCATTTTCCTTGTCTTAGTCTGTCATCACAATGAAAAATGTTGGGGAAAAGGAAGACAAAAGCATCTGGCATGATTGGTTTCCAGAGCCAAAAAATGCAGCCCTGGAGAACTGTGCCTCTTCAAGGGCTATTATCTGAGCTTTGCTTAAAGCTTCCTTTATAACTGAGCTGTCTGGTGGTTATTGTTGACTGCTCCTAGAATGTCATTGCACTCTTGGATAGTTGGCAACTTGAATTTTGCCTGTCTTTGGGGACCAGGGTTTTGTCCTACAAATAGGGAAGCAGACGAGAGCTGAACTGAAATGTATGTAAGTGTTGATGTAAATGTGGGGAATCCCAATTGGGATATAAGAAGAGTCCTCCCCCCCCCCTGTTCATTTGGTGTCCTGCAATCTCTTGTAAGAGCCTAAAACACAAAGCTGCTTTCAGACAATATTGCTGTGCTGTTGGCTTGACTTTACTAGCCTTGCCACAGTTAATTGGCTTTGTGAGGTAGTCAGATGTTTATGTCTTCTTTCCCCTCCCCTCCTTGCTATAATACGCAGGAAGTAACAGATGTGGAGTCCTGGCTTCTATTATATCCCATACAGGCATGCAAATACAGGCAATGAGACCCAGTAGAGTTAAGTACCAGTTCAGCTAGCTGTGCTTTATATTGGTTTAATTTAAATTTTGTATGGAAGGCTTAATTTGCCTGATAGCGCTTAAAACCAGAATAGCAGATTAAGCACTTTAGGCAAATATTTGCAAGGAATGTGATTGTGGAATATTTATTTATTGTAGGAAATTTCTATGCCATCTCATCAGAGTCCTGCTCAACACCACTTACAATTAAAATAAGTTACCAATATACAAACAAGCTATTAAAAACAAATCTAGGCATATAATCAGCATTAAAGTGTCCATCAAACAGACCTCAGGTCACAGCAGGCCATAAAAAAGCTGAAAATAAAACCCCTAATTAATGGGGTAGAAAATGGCCAAATAAGGCTTGGATGTTAGGAGCAAACATGTTAAATTCACACAGCTCTGCCTACAAGTCTACCTTCAGTGGCTTGGCCAGATCTGACCTGCTTGGAAAACTGAGAGGAAAAGCAAGGCTGTTTTTGGGGAATGAAGCTGTGACATTTTATCTGTAAGAAAGCCCCCATCTACCCCTTCCTTTAGAGAAAACCACCGAGACCATGCGATCCTAGGAGGAGTTACACCCTTCGAAGTCCAATGGATTTAGAAGGGCATAATGCAGCTTTGGTTTATGCTGAAAGACTTTGTGACCTCAGCAGCCAGTAGACGATTCCACACCACCGTATTTATTTACATAACAGAAAACAGCTAAAAATGGGTTATCCTAGTGGAGTAGGTCTGAAAGAAAGAGCCTGGTTTAAGAGAAGGCTGCAGACAGGAGCAATGGGAATGAGGAAAACAAAGAATGGAGATATAGAAGAATATCAGGTGGCCCAAGAAAGGTGGTAGGGAGGAAGCAGAAGCCTGTGGAAGGGAAGTATCAGCTGGTGGTTCCCAAAAGAAGGATACAGTGGGAACAGAAGGAGAGGAAGGATGGCAGGAGTCTGAGGAAACAGGTCTAGGGGGACAGCCACAAAGGGGGCAATGGAAGGGCAGATAAAAGAATGGAGGGCCCAAGACAGGAAGAAGCAGAATAAAGAAGAGAGGCACAGTCAGAGAAGGAAAGCAGAGGCAGACAATCACCCATCCATTCAACTACATATAGCCCATTTTTATTGGTCAGAGCAGACTCAGCTGAGATCAAGGGGACAAGACAGAATCACTAACCAGAAGCGCAAAGTTGAGAGTTCAGTCCAAGAGTCATACACCAGGGAAGCCAGCTGAGGCTCCAAGAAGCAGAGTCTGAGCAGGTCCAAGAGGTGTAGTCAAGCAGGTCCGAGGTTGAAGCCAAAGGTTCAGGAATTGCAGACAGGAACAGGTCTGGGTGGTGTGGTCAAGCATCTCCAGAAAGGTGACGAGTTGCTCCCACGCCTCCCCCATCTGAAACCCCATCCTTTATTGGCGGCTCACAGCTGGGTCTCATTGCTTGCGAGAGAGCCATCCATTTGGCCCCAGGTGTTCCTCTTGATTTGGCAGTTGCCGGGCAGTGAGGCATGCGCTCCACCTCCTCTCGAGGAGCTCTAAGCGTGCCCGCCTCCTCCTGCGTTCCCCATGCTCCTGGGAAAGGGGAGATGAAGCAGCCTGTGAAGTCTCCCCAAGATCTTGGGTTGTTGAGGCACTGCCTCTCAGGGTTGCCTCTTCCATGTTCCTAGTGCTCATCGGGCTGGAGTACATGCTGTTCTCAGCAACTGGGGCACTAGGACCTGCCTCCACCGTCTCAGGGTTGCTGACAGCATCAGCTGGTTGAGTCTCAGAGGTGCTGATGGGGATGTTATCAGCATCAGCTGAGTGATCCTCAGCTAAAGCAGACTGGCCCACAACACCATCCCCCCTCTCAAGGCCCTCCTCCCTCGGAGGCTTCAGCTTCAGCAGGTACGTCTGATGGAACTGATATACCAGATCTGGGGCATGGAGGTGATGGGTGGGTTCCCAGGATCAATCCTCCAGTCCATAGCCCTGTCAATCAATCAGGCATTGTAGCTGGTCTCTACAGTTACAAGAGTCAAGGATATGGACTACTTCATATTCTGGGTTTCCATTGGTGAGGATGGGCAGTGGAGGGTCTGTCTGTCGTCACAAGGGGTCCAGTGGGGAAGCGGGGATTAGTAATGATATGTGGAGCATGGGGTGTATATGGAGAATCAAAAGTAGTTGCAGTTGGTATGCTACAGGGTTCACTTGTTCTGTGACCAGATAGGGTCCAATGAATCGGTTGTTCAGTTTGCAGATCAGCCGTTGGCTCTGAAGGTACCACGTGGACAACCATGCTTTCTCGCCTACTTTTAGTGGTTGGTCTGGTTGACGATGACAATCCACAACATTTTTGTAGGTGTCTTTGGCATGTTGCAGCTGGTCCCATAATAGCTCATGGATGGCTTGGAGTTCCTGCACACACTGATTTGCTGCTGGGACGTTGGAAGCAGGAGTGGTGGCCAGGAAGAAGTGAGGATGGAATCCATAGTTGGCCATAAATGGAGTCTGCCACGTTGAATCAGTGTTATTGTATGCAAATTCGGCCAGAGGGAGGAGCGATGCCCAGTCGTCTTGCTGGTGGTTGGTATAACATCAGAGGTACTGTTCTAAGGTTGCATTTGTATGCTCCATCTGGCCATCTGACTGTGGGTGGTGTGCTGAGGAGAGATGCACCTGCATGCCTAGGTGGGTGTGCAGAGCCTTCCAGAATCGAGAAGTAAACTGTGCCCCTTGGTCAGTTCTGGTACGCCACGGAGCTTGAACATATGCTAGAGATACAGTTGTGCCATTTCCTGAGTGGAGGGGAGACCAGCATAGGGAATGAAGTGGGCCATTTTGGTAAATAAGTCCACTATGCCTAGAATTCCCATATGGCCCTGTGAACATGGCAGGTCTGTGATAAAGTCCATGGATATGGTCCTCCAGGGCCCAGATGGTTTCATGAGTGGGTGCAAGAGCCCAACGGGTTTCCCTGGGGGGGTCTTTTGCCCATCTGCAGACATCACAGGATGCCATGTAGCAACTCACATCAGCGTGTACCCAGGGCCACCAGAACTCTTGGGTGATCAGATGTGTGGTCTTGTGACACCCAAAATGGCCAGCAGACTTCGAGTCATGGAAGAGTTACAGAATCTCTGCTCACAGTGGCCCAGGGGGAACATATAGACAGTCTTGATGCATGAGCAAGCCATGGTGCTCCGTAAATCCCCATGGTATCAATTGAGAGGCATCCTGGAGTTTCTGCAGTTGTTCCTGGGCAAATGGACTTTGTGCCTGCTGTCCTTGGATTCTGTCCATGACTCCTGGGCGGTCCTGTGTGGTGGCCAATGTTTCTGGAGGTAATATAGTTGACAGCGGTTGGTCTTCCTTCAGGATGGTAGCATATTCTGGCTTTCGAGAAAGGGCATCAGCCTGTTTATTTTGAGAACTAGGAACATAAGAGATCCGGAAATCAAACCTGGAGAAGAACAGAGATCAGTGGATCTGTCGTTGGTTCAGCCACCGAGCTGTTTGGAGATGTTCAGGTTCCAGTGGTCGGTCTACACCTGGATTAGATGCCGTGCTCCTTCCAGGTGGTGGCGCCAAACTTCGAAAGCCACTTTGTAAGTAACTCCCACTCCCGGATGGTGTAGTTTCATTCTGCTGGCCCACGACAATTCCATACCTCTCTACCACATGGTCAACATTTAATCCATGTTATTCATTTACATTGTATATCCTGCAGTTTTCTTAACTGAAGCATATCAGGCAACTTACAACCAGTGAATTCAAGAATAATTTTTTTAAAAAAGAGAAAGAAATATAATTAAAATCACAATAAATCAATTAACCCATTGCGATGGCCATTAGCTACCATTAAAATCCTGGAATAGCCAACCCTACCTGCAAATAGTGAAATGACCCACTGACAGCCCAAAAGCAGTAACATCATTTTACCACCAATCTTTTGCATAAAGCTTTCATGCTAGGCTTCTTCAGCTGATCCCATTGAGCTCAACTGGATTGACAGAGAAACTATTAAAATTTATAACGTACATTTTTAATGTAAAAGTGTAGAAATAAAGGCTCTCATTCAGTGACTGCAAACTTCTCGTGGTTTAAATCTACCATGCTTAGTTATTAAGCTATGAATATCTGCAAATCCTTTAATGGATTAACTGTATCTGCCTGATAAGCTTTCAGGAGTTGTTAAAAATAACTAGTGGCTGATTCTACTGACACACTTTCAAAATCAACCTGCTCTACATTTTTTTTAAATTCTGTGTTCTTAAAAAATTTTTAGACCATGAAATGGCACCCACATCTTCCTCCTCTCTGGAACGTGCTAGAGAAACAAACCCAATTCAATTGTCTTTTAACTTTTCCACCCACCAGGCAGCACAAGAGATTTGTGTGTGAATAAGAAGCCTTCCATGTATGTTGCTAATGCAGATACACTTCTGGGTATGTGAACTCTCCACACTGTGATTCTCTCATCTGAGTTATTACATATGATTAATTGGCTGCAAATACAGCTGGATCAGTTTTGATAATAAATACCTAATAGGTTTCATGAATAAGCAAAAAGGAGGAAATCTAAGTATGAATAATATTAAAAAATAGAAAATAATACACAAAGCATTCTGCCTAATTAAAACTGTATGTTTATTTGGTCTGAGTTTTTCCTATAGAGCAATTGTCTTCTGTTTTGTATAGAGATTAGTTGAGAAATGTGACATTTCAGCCCAGAGTTGCAAACATTCTTGTCCTGTGAAGATTCCTGCCTTAACAGAGGGAACCCTAGGGTCAGGAATCCCTAAATGGGAGAAAAGAACTGAGCCACTTTCATACAGGATACTAAGGAATGTGTGTGAGCCTCTCTTGTGCTTTCCCTGTCATGTGTGAATGCTGTTACTATAGCAGAGAATTCAAAAGAAAAAAAAGATCACCTAAGATCAAGAATTAGCTACTGTGAAACCTCAACAATTACAGGCTTCCAGAGATAAGCACCAACAGGTAGGGACATAACTACAGAATAAAAGGTGCCAATTTTTCAAGGGTGGGGATAACAAAACTAATTTCGAAAGGTGAGGTGATGATGAGAAAAAGGAGCTGACTAAAGTGGGAAAACAGTCACTGGTTCTTAAAATGTATGGGTGAAGCCTTGTTCAAGTTTATGTCATGTCAATACTTTGGTGCAGTTTTACTGCAGTTTGCTGACCTGATCTCAAAAATGCAAAGTCTAATGGAGAGGAAAAATCAGAAGAGCAAGCAAGGAAGATCTAATGTTTCCACTTTATTCTGCTTTTTCACAAAGATACTTCCTCCTTTATACACAACCCATTGTTGTTGAGTAATCCCCGCCACAAAATACTGGCTACCATGGGGCTAAAATCTGCTAACCCAGTCAGTAAGCCTGTTGCCTATTAATGATCCCTGTTGTCCCTTGCCACTGTACACTACAGCGTTCTGAAGCAGACTTCAAGTTCTCTGCCTCTGACCTCAGTGATGTCCAAGTTACTGGCTTGGTTCTTAAGCTTGCTTTGAATAAGGGAGGTCAAGGACTGAGAGGTGTCTGAATGTGCCTACTTGTGGAAAGCCATAACATCACAAAATGTTGTTTATCATACCGCTTTGAGCTGGTATACAAATGTATAATGTTTTAAGAAATAACCTGACAGTCATCAGACTGGTCATAGTATACTTCTTATATTCTTATAGCAGAGGTCATTTCGGGGGGAAACGCGGGGGAACACAGTTCCCCCGGGTGAGGTGCAGGGGGGCGGGCCACATGACGAAGCCCCGCCCCCTGCTTCCGGCCGCCCCGCTTCCAGCCCTCATTCAGCCAGGAGGAGGCAGGAGAAGAGGGGGGGTAAGTTGCTTCCTCCCCGCCTCTCCCCACCCCTGCCTGCCTGGGGCCAGGGAGGGCCTTGGCGGGGCTTCCTCGCAGGTCCACCACCAGGCCCCTGATGTCAGGGGGTGTGGCATATGCTAATAAATTATGCTAATGAGTCCCCCTAGCTCTTTTTCTACGAAATGACCCCTGTCTAATAGTCTAGTGTGGCCTAATCTGTGTATACTTAAATCTGCAGAAAAATCTGAAATCATTAAAAAATTACACTGGGGTGCTTTAAATCCCCCCTAAAAACAACAATCATCTGTGCATGCCTGGCAGTGTCACTGTTCATGGTGGTGGGTGGCTGGGAACCACAGCAGGCCTGGCAATGTTTTTGTTGGGGGTGGCGGCATGGACCTTTGGCAGGCCCAGCAGCAGCCCCAATGGTGGTGGGGAGGAAGAAAACCATGGTGGGCCCAGTGTAGCAAAGATGGGGGGAGATCTAAGAGGGAAGATCCCCCCCATTGGTATCATGGGTCCCCACTTATACCAATCTAATAGGCTGTTCCTGATTTGCTTCTTCATGTGGGAATAACTAAGTATTGATATTACATGGTGGGGTTAGGTATTTTTTGTATTTTCCATATGTGCGCATGAGTGTGTGCGCACCTGGAAGTCATGACGACCTCTGGTGACTGACCCCTATTGGAGGCCTGGAGGATATTCAGAGAGGTGGCTGAATAAAACCTGCCCCCGCCTGCCAACTACTAGTATTCCGAGGAGGTCTCCCATCCAAGTACCTGCCAGAGTTGACCCTGCTTAGCTTCTGAGATCTGACGAGATCAGGCTTGTCTGGGCTATCCAGGTCAGGCCTGATATTACATGGTTTATAAGGGTTCGATGGACACTGCGTATCAATCTGTGTAAACAATCCCATGATTCACACATGGATATACATAATTAGAAATATCTTTATTGGACAAATTCCGTTAAGGAAGCTGAAGTCTCTCCATTGGTAATGTTTTTGAAAGGTTAGGAGATAGGAAAGTTCTGCCTGTGGTAGGCTGATCTGTGATGGCCATAATTTGGTGTCATGGGCAGTGAACAATGAACACTTAACTGCACACACACACACAGACACACAAATACAGCCACACAGAGCATTTACAATATGTTTTATTCAAAATGTTGTTTTCCTTATGTCGTCCCCTAAGTAAGGTTATTAAACATTGTTTTGTGCTTTTACCTTATTGTCTACAGGAGCCTTTGACTAGTGTCAGTAAAGAAGCTTTGCTCAGATTCTGTGATTAAACAGGAGGAAAAATTAAAGGCTCTGGAAAGAGTCAGCTCACTAAGATAAATTCTACTAGGGTTAAGGTCAGAAACTGTGAAGGTTGGTAGGTGTGAGAATATGTTGGGACAGAGTTGTCAGTAACTGCTTAACCTGAATTGACTTAAAAATAATAGTGGTTATTGTACATCATCTAGTTACTGAGCTGGATCTAGTCACTCACTTGCCCAATTCTCATCTATACTACCATTCCATGTGTTATTTGTAAATGCAGGCCCCATGATTCTCAGCACAGACATCTTGGGTGGTCATTGATGATGTCTCTCATAAGCAGAAAAGCTGATTAGATTCAACCCAATGGTCAGTAGTACTCAGAGGTCATTTCGGGGGGGATCGCGGGGGATCGCAGTTCCCCTGGGTGAGGTACGGGGAACGGGGCACATGACGAAGCCCCAACCCCTGCTTCCGGCCGCCCCGCTTCCGGCCCTCATTCAGCCAGGAGGAGGCAGGAGAAGAGGGAGGGTAAGTTGCTTCCTCCCTGCCTCTCCCCACCCCTGCCTGCCTGGGGCCAGGGAGGGCCTTCGCGGGGCTTCCTTGCACTCCCGCCAGCCTTGCAGGTCCACCGCCGGGCCCCTCATGGGGCTCAGCAATGGAGCTGCAAGGCTGGCGGCGGCAGCCAGGACCGTTGGGGGCGGGGTGTGTGGCCTTATGACACACTTCCGGTGATGTCAGGGGGTGTGGTGTATGCTAATAAGTTATGCTAATGAGTTCCCCTAGCTCTTTATCTACGAAACGACCCCTGGTAGTACTACTAACTAGTGCACTTATACAAGAAGAAATTACAGTACATGGATTTGAATTACAGCAGTTGTGTTCATAGTATGTATCTGGAAGTGTGAGTTGTCTCTGAAAAAATGGAGAAGGGAGACTTCCCTGTACCTAAGTGGAACCCTCACAATATCTATCGTATGTTGAGCCTGTAATCATCCCTGTCAGCAATGTCAGCAAGAGATAAGGGCAAGCTAGAACCTTTAGCAAATAACGGTGCATCTGATCCTTGAGCAGTGTGGACATGCTCTTAATAGGCTTAATGTGTTCTGTGATACAAGGCTGTGCCTACTGCTGCAGTTGGGACTCTACCACTGCCAGCTGCGTTTAGTGCCAGTTAAGATTTGATTCACATTAAAGTTTCTAGAAATCAGAATTATTTGGACTGTATTTTCCTCACCACTAAATGACAATGGCCAAGTCACCACATACATAGCTGAAGCATCTGGGATAACGGCTACCCTGCAGATTTGAGCTCAGCAGCTTTTTTTTTACAAAATAAACATGATCAAAATCAGGACTGGGCATCTTCCGCTCTGCATTTCTAGCTTCACTTTCTATCTGTCCTATTTTTATCCCGCTCTTCATCCAAGACAGACAGGGCAGCGCTTCCCTCTTCCTTGAGTGCTTTATCTTCGGAACAACCTTGGGGATAGGTTAGGCTGACAGTGACAGGCTCAGGATAACCCAGTGAATTTCATGACCTATTTCATCCCAGTCCTTGTGATACTCTTGCACCACAAAGGCTCACAAATTGTTTGTAAATGTGGAAGTAAAACTACAATGCTAATTGGCATTAGAAATCAGTCTTACAGTGGTTGAGCACATGTTTTGCATGTTCCCTCCTGGGTATCTCCAGCTGAGAGGATCTCAAGAAATTGGAATGAGAACGAGACATTTGAGCTGTTGCTTGCTGAGGTGGGGGGAAAATGGGTTAGACACAGGGCTATTTTGGGGCAGGAACAGGCTCCCGAGTTGGCCACGCCCAGCAGGAACTCATTAGCATAATAGGCCACACCCAACAGCAGAAAATCATTAAGATTGGCTACATTAGGGGTGTGTGGCCTAACATGCAAAGAAGTTCCTGCTACAAAAAAGCCCTGGGTTTTGACAACAAACAAGGTAAACAGAATAAGAAGCAAACAATGGGTGTGGCTGGATGACCACACTTCTGGTAATGAGGGGTGTGTGGCCTAATATGCTAATTAGCTGTACTGTCAGGGGTGTGGCCTAATATGCTAATTGGGTTTGCTGTTGGGTGTGGCCTATTATGCTAATGAGTTCCTGCTGGGCTTTTTCTACAAAAAAAGCCCTGGTTAGACAGACCAACTCTTTCATTGTATCTCTACAATCGTGTGGAGAAATACGGCAGTACAAGAAGCCAAATCAAGAGTGCTAAATATTGTGGCTTGGGATGGGGTTTCTGAGAGTGATCTGTTAGAGATCTCTGGTCCTTTCCCCCTTCTCACACACACACACCCCTTCTGTGGAGAGAAGGAATGACTATGCAAATGATTTTGTGGCATACATATACTAAGTGTAGAAAATGATTACACTGTGTGTACCTGCTCTCCTTCAGTATTGCTTGCCCCAGTTTTGTTCGTACTTCCTTGTTCCTCAGCAATAATAGATATAAAGAACATTCTGAGTGGTATGTATATTTTTTGTATCTGTCAGAAGAATGCTAGAGAGATTGCTTTCAAGAATGGCCTCCTGCTAATCCTGGGAGTGTGAGTTGGTCCCTAAATCTGCAAATGACCAAGCATTTCCTGTTAAGTCGTGCGCTTAACAAAGAGTCGGAGAGTGATTCAGCAAGAATTGCGGTTTATTCTTCAGCTTAGTTACTATCGCCAGCCAGAACCATCATTCAAACCACTCGAGCCAAAGGACAAGTACTGGCTGCTCTGTATTTAAACATTCCCGGCTAGTGTAGCCACACCCTCTGTACAAATAACAACCTATGAGGTTGAAGATATAAAGTCCAATCACAAGCGGTCCCGCTTTACAGCGTGATTGGTAGACACTCTCTGGGCTAGGGCTCCTATTGGTTACATTAGGATCCTAGCCCAGCATGAAGCTCAACATGGCATCTCAATCAGGCGATTCACATATCAGTATTTACATTCACATAGCAGTTATATATATGCAATACATAACAGGTACCGACAAAACTAGGCCAGAAGCATTGGCGCATTTCAACAGCAAGCCCATCCCTCTCCTCAATCACTCACTCACTTAACCAAAAGTAATCGTCGTGTCGCAGCAATGTTCCCAAAGAACTTCCCTGACGCGGGCTTCAAGGTCTCGTTCAATGAAACGGAGACTCCTTATTATATGGTCCATTGTTTTTATAGCCCCGGCTACAAATGACCACATAAAATACCTTGACTGCTGTGGCCAAGCACTGAGTGCCCCTCTTCCATCAGCTCCGATTCAACACTTCCCTTGGAGATTTCCAACACTGCGGAGGAGGGCAGACACTATATAACAGCCTCTCCTAGCAATATGCACAGTAACGGGGTTGGAAAGGCTGCTGAGAGCTAAAATAATGGTTCACTGAGATATGTAGGGTGTGTGTCCTGATTCCTAGTCAACACAATGGGGCTGGGTTCTTATGTGGAGAAATAAAATGGCTGCCATCTCCTCAAGATTCCTGTGGCCTTAGGGAGAAATGTTGGGGCCAACCCATATAATCCAGTGTTCTGCTTCCAACAGCGGATGGAGAAATGCCTCTGGGAAGGCCACCACACTTACAGCCCTCCCCCATTCTGATTCTCCAACCTCTGGTAAACTGATGTTTATCATGTCTTTTGAAAAGCCAACCAGTCCAATGGCTATCACAGTATCATCATCATCATCATCATCATCATCATCATCATCATCATCATCATCATCATCAAGTTTATTGTATTAGCCATTGGCCATAACAAAACATAAATACAAACACAATCCTTATACATCACATTAAATTATCCCTTCACTAACTTGCGCTGAATCCTAGCCTTAATCTTATCTTTTTTGCCACCAAAGCAAACAGGGACATTCTGCTGGTAACATATACGTCCATATCAGAGAGCAAAAAACCAACCAACTCTTGTTTGGAGAATCCATTATGCAAAGGTAAAATAGGGTATATAAATCTCCGCCTAAGTGATTCGTGCCATGAGCATCTCAGTAAATAGTGCTCAACAGGGGTCATTTCGTAGAAAAAGAGCTAGGGGGGACTCATTAGCATAACTCATTAGCATATGCCACACCCCCTGACATCACCGGAAGTGTGTCCTCCCCACAGCCGGCGGCGACCTCCAGCGGGCACCAGCAGGGA
>NW_015170890.1:1702821-1748418 GCF_001447785.1 Gekko japonicus | reverse complement strand
ACGCTCGCGCCGATGTTTCCCGCCACAGCCGACGCATGCTGAGCCCTCGGTAGTTTTCCGTTGGGTCCGCTTGGACGCTCCCGCCTTTACCGCGCAGACGTCGTCATCAGAGTCTAGGTTTCCGTTGGGTCCGCTTGGACGTTCCCGCCTTCACTTTGCAGACGTCATCATCGGAGTCGCTGCTTGCGTCGTTAGCCCTCTGCTGGTGGACGCGTTGATCAGCCGTTGCGACCCGTTGTCTCACCTCTCTGGTTGATCTGTCAGCAGCTTCCGCGGCGACAGCCTCAGCATAGGCGATGGCCCACGTCAACGTAGTTCGTGCGAATAGGCGTTGCTGCAGTCGCTCGTCTCTCAGCCCACAGACGAGGCGATCACGGAGGGCCTCCTCCACATTCCCGAAGTTGCAAGGCCGTGCTGCCTTGCGAAGAGCTGCAACGTACTCAGCTATGGACTCATTTGCGTTCTGGCCCCGCTTGTAAAAAGCGTGCCTGCAGGCGATTTCCGACGGCTGTGGAGAGAAGTGTGATTTCAGCTTGTCTGTCAAGCTTTCAAAGGATACGGTTTTGAGGTCATCTGGTGCCACCAGTGACCGGGCGATGTCAAAAACGCTCTTCCCACACGAGCTGAGTAGAGTCGCCCTCTTCTTCTCCTCCGTCGTGATATCATTCGCCTCCAGATGGAACTCAAACCTCGTGAGGTAAGAGTCCCAGTCTTCAGTAGTCGGGTCGAAGCATTCGAACTTCTGGCTGCTCGCGGCCATCGTTATGCGCACAGGTGGAGCCACCAGAGCGGGTGGAACCTGTGGCTGGCCGGCCTCGGCGATCTCCTCGTTGTCCGACATGGGGTCCGTTCTAGCGGGGCTGCCTACCCGCACTAGCATCCCATCCTCGTCGCCAATTGTTAAGTCGTGCGCTTAACAAAGAGTCGGAGAGTGATTCAGCAAGAATTGCGGTTTATTCTTCAGCTTAGTTACTATCGCCAGCCAGAACCATCATTCGAACCACTCGAGCCAAAGGACAAGTACTGGCTGCTCTGTATTTAAACATTCCCGGCTAGTGTAGCCACACCCTCTGTACAAATAACAACCTATGAGGTTGAAGATATAAAGTCCAATCACAAGCGGTCCCGCTTTACAGCGTGATTGGTAGACACTCTCTGGGCTAGGGCTCCTATAGGTTACATTAGGATCCTAGCCCAGGATGAAGCTCAACATGGCATTTCAATCAGTCGATTCACACATCAGTATTTACACAGTTCACATAGCAGTTATATACAATGCAATACATAACATTTCCCTTTTTAGTGAGAATGTTTTGTATGCATTGAAAGCTGAAGCATCCATGGCAAACTGTGATATTTCAAGGCAATGACCATCTGAGCAACAGGATGACAAGACATATAAATAGCTGAGAAGAATCACAAATGTTCACAGGCCCCACAAAAATCTCTACTGCAAGAGGGCAAAGCAATGAGACTAATTTAAAAAAACCCAAAACCAAACGCAGCAGGATGGGGAAAAAATGGTTTGTGCCTTCAGCAAAATGAATGAAATCTGGCAGATCTGTCAGCAACAATACATTTTCAGTAAGGACTAATGGTTTGTAAAGATACTGGAGATTCAGGAAACAGCATTACTCTGCACCTCTCTTTCTTATCAAGACTCCCTTTTCATTATTATCACATGTTCTTCCCTAACACTTCTGTGTGCTCACTTCAGGCAGCAGTGCATTTTAAACCCCCTCTCCCCATATTCTCCCCCCCTTCCCTGCATTACCCATTCATTTATTTTTAAAGTTGCTTCTTGCAGTAACCTTTTCAAATACATTTTTAATTTTTATGAGGATCCCAAAAGGGCAGCATGCATAGCACGCGATGCAAATAAGGAACGCTAAAATTCACAAAAATGGTAGACTTCAGATATCTCAGGGTGACCAAAGGAAGCATTCTCAGTGAGGTTAAATAGAAGGGAGTAGGGAGACTGTGATTCAATTAAACAAACTAAAGATTTACTTGCCTAATTTCTGAAGGCTCAGGGTAGGGAACAGTTTGAAAAGAAAATACGGAGTAAGCATACAAATCTACATGCAAATCATGGCACTTGCTGTGTTTTTTCTCCTGCATACTGGCCAGCAAATTGAATGCTGAATTGCCCTTCTCACAGCCCTTAGGCAGGCTTTCTGATTTTTTATATTTTTAAGTACCAGATGTACATTGAATACATTCATAATGCAACTCTATGCAGAGTTACTCAAGTCTAAATCCATAGGATTGCACTGTTGCAGTGCATCCCCTTTATAATTCTAAATAGGGGAGTCAATTTATAAAACATTTAAAATGGCTTCAGGGAGGAGTGGGGATTAGTACTAGACTGGCCAATCTTGTACAGCTGGCTTCATCTGTCAACACAAAGAAACAGTGCCCCTAGCTCAATCAGGGAGAGAAGATTGTATCTCCAAATTAAAAACAACAACAGTGTATGTGTATTTCCACAGTGGAATCAGTGCTCAAATTATGTTATCTATTTAAAAAAATCCAGATTAGACAAGAAGTCATAAGCTTCCTAAATTAATGAGGTTTTACACTGCTTTTAGAAAAGAATAAGATCTAATACACACATGATAGTTTTCCAGCCCAGATATCACTTCTGTGTGGGAAAAGCACAATACACTATTACACGGCATCTTTCAGTGCCTGCACATAGTGTTTGAAACCACAACAACCCATGGCTTGTCATTAAGTATTTGTTAGATGTGATTTGTGCATGTATTTCCATATACTTAAGTGGTAACCTTGTAGGAAAAAAAAACTTGTGGGGAGCAGACTTTAGTGTTCAGTTTTTGGGGCTTTCCCTAGGGAGTTCCAAAACTGAAGACAGTGAAGGCTCTCTTTCCCAGACACTGTGGTTTATCATTGAGGACCGAACTAGCCCAATGAGGCTGCCCAACAAACACTTTCCTTTGGAAGAAACAGCTGTTTGCCACCACTTTCTGGCAAACTATGCCAGGGGAAGGGCATAGGAATGGGAATGGCCAGTTGGCCGAGTGACATGGGCTCCGAGTAGATGGTACCGCTAATATAATCTCAAATCATATTACAATTTTGTCTTACCAGCTGCTCCATTTTGAATGTTCTGACAATTTTAAACATGTTCTCCTTCAGTACCACTGCTTGCCCCTTGTGGTATGTAAAGCACACCCTCACTTCAGTTAAAACAAAGGATGCCATCCTAGCCAGAATATGGCCATCATCAGCAATAATAACCCCATTTCCATTATAAGGGGACAGATTTTTTATTTCTTTTCTTTTATTGGATTTATATCCCGCCCTTCCCACATAGCACGCTCAGGGTGGGTTCCATCAAAATACCATATACAATACACAAACAATTAAAGACAGTTAAAAACCTCAGATAAAATATAACATTCTAACAGTTCTAATCCAAGCCTCAACAGATGAGGTCTCATTCAAGTTTGGGTTCCTAGAATGATAATACAGATCTGACCTGCTAGGGGGAAGGCCCACTAGAGAGGAGGGACGCCTGCCCCCTCAACTAAAAACCTAGTGGAAGATCGCTGGATATGAACACTATTAGTAATGTGGTACAAGAGTACAGCACTACCCCCCCTTTAAAGATCTGGAAAATGCCAGAGGGAACAGCAATTACAAATGATCCATAAAAAGAGGTCAAGGATAGGCCTCACATGCCTCAAGATCAGCATCTGCCCCAAAGCAAATTATTACCATACTGTGGTGCATTTGTTGAAAGGTTTTCTTTCGAAAATAGGTCACAAAAGGCAGAGCTTGTTTATGGTTTTAGATGTTGACTTCTAGGATTCAGCCAGCTATTTCTATATGGATGAGTTCAGCTTTATGGGAAGACATTTAGGAGAGGGTATCTAGGGTGGCAGCCGGTTGACAGTCAACATAATCCAGCTGGCAACACCCTGGTTCTAAAATGAACATTGTGTCTGTGGTTGCATATCTGCTATTAGAGGGGAGCCCCATGCATTTAGTACTTTTGAAAAATCTTGCCATTCTTCCAAGGAGCTCAGAGCGAGTCACAGTTCTATTTCCTCATTTTATCCTCACAACAACCCTGTGAAGTAGGGTCAAGCTGCCTGCAACGGGAGGAAAGTCACCAATCGAGTTATAGGGCAGAGTTAAAAGACCTGCAACAGAGTCCTCCCACGGAGCTTAGTCCAGTACTCTAACCACTGGTTCATCACTGCCACTCAACAAACGCAGACTGGATCACTGGCATTTCTCCCTCTTTCTAGACAGTGTAACAGATAACGTAATACTCGAGGCGGGCGAAAAGGTATCATATTCAGGGATGTTTTGCTTGGCTTCCCCCGCCGACAACAAAGCCGCATGAAGGCCTGAAAGGTGTGGCAAAGAAGTCGAAGGCGTGGCGCCGCCGGCGTGCGTGTGTTTGTGACCAACGCGCCAAACGACCTTTTGTTTTCGTCACCCACCTATGCGTGACTGGCTGGGGTGGGGGTAGGCAGACATCACTGGCTGGGGCGGCGGCCGGGACAACGACAACCACGGGGCAGCGGGCAACCACGGGGCGCGACCGGCAGCCCCTCCTCGCCCTTCTCCCGAGGCCCGCCTCCTCCGCGCTCAAGCGCCAACATCCGGGTTCCTGTCAACGCTGCCGGTTCCTCTCATTGAGGCCCGCAGCGCCATAGCGGAGCTTCGCTGGGCCGGGGAAGGGAGGGGAGCCGAGGCAGGGAGAGCGCGCCCGCCCGCGCGCACAGGCGAAGATGGCGGCGGTGGTCGGAGGGAGAGCCGGCTCCTTCGGTTCCTCTTCTTCGCCGGGACTGGGCTCGGGCTACGGGGGTGCCACCTTCAACGCCACCAACAGCAGCAGCGGTCCTGACCCGCGGGCGGGCGGCGATGACGACGACGGGCAGAATCTCTGGTATAAATGGGAGCCCCCCCCCTTTCTTTCTTCCTTCCTTCTCCCTCCCCCCTCCTTCTCTGTAGGTCCCGCCTCGCCTCCATTACTTGCCTCTGGTGCCTCCTTTCCTCCCAGCTCCCTTAGAGCGTCCAGCGTGAACCGAGACGAATGCTCGCCACCCCTTCTTCCGGGCCACTCTCCCCGTTCGGGGAAGGTATTTCGTCTCCAGCCTCCCACCCACCCCCCACCCCCGCGGCCTCGCTCATCAGCACCTTTTGGGGTGGGGCTTGCAGAAGGTCCCGGGTTCATTCCCTGGCATCTTCAGTTTGAAAGGGACCGGGGCGTAGGTGGCGTGAAAGATCTCTGCCTGAGTCCCCGGAGAGGCGCCGCGAGTCAGATAAACAACGCTGCCCTCGCTCGACCAAGGGTCTGACTCCGTGTAAAGCGGCGTCCTGGGTTCTCCGACATTATTCTGTCAGGTAGATGGACAGGTGTCTCCCTTGCCACCGACCTGCCCTTCTTCATTGGCTTCCCTGTTCTTTTCCTCGGCAGGTCCTGCATCCTCAGCGAGGTGTCCACTCGTTCCCGATCTAAATTGCCTTCAGGGAAAAATGTCTTGTTGTTTGGTAAGTGGTCGATCTGCCTCTGTTCTCCTTCTCTTTTTACTTATTAATCTGAGGGCTGGACCTCTGTCTCTGTTGAGCTTAGACAGAGGGCGGGTGCAGAATACCGTGTTGTGTACAGTTGTGCCGGAGGGAGGGGTAGTGGTTCATTGCAGGCGTTCATTGAGCTCTCTGTTTCCCGCTCCTGCCGGGATCTGATTAGGAGCTGGTGGGTTCCCCTGTGCTGAATGAAAACTGCAATGCTGGTGCTTTGTTAAAGTTCACCCTTTATTCTCTTAACACAAGCACGAATTAATTACTTGCAATTCTTGAATTCTGGTTTCCAGGGTCTATTTAATGGACCCTGCCGTTTGTTGGCTGGCAGCCTAGGAGGATGAGCTCTGCCCACATGCATAAGAGGGCATTGCTGTCACAAATGTGTAGCAGCACCGGTCTCTGTGAGCTAGCCTGTGTAATGCTTTGCTGTCCCCATCCATTATATACTGTTTCTTATTTTATAGAAGTGGTGCTGTTGTTTGGGTGTCTTGAGAATACACCTGAATTTCAGCCTGCTGTGATGTATCTGCCTAAGCAGACTCTCTTTCTCTTCCCCACCCCCAGTGTGTCTGATGAACAGCTGGTGCAGTCTGAAGCTCCTCTTGAATGGTATCTCTGAATTCTGGGCTTTGCTATTGGGAAGTACATTGTGAAAAATATGCTTGTTTTTCCAGGAATATCCCTGCCAGTATGTGGGTGTAGTGCTAGGAATAGTACCCCAGCAAGCCTATCTCATGACACTCTCAGTTAAGGTGTTTTCTTGTAAGTAAATACGCTTGTGGTTAGGCACTGTAGTGGCTAATTCAAGTAGCTTCTGACCCAGGTGAATTTTACCTTTTGAGGGGAGTGCCCTGGTTTTTTCCCCACTTGAGAATGAAATACTGATGTTATTGTGTTAGGATTTTCCTGTCACACATTGTTGCTGTCTGCCATATCAAGTGGCAGGCTGCTTTTCCTGCCTGCTGATCTATTTATGTGTAAGTGCCCCAGACTGCTGCTTGACACAGCAGTCTGAGCCACTTTATTACTTACTGTGCTGCTTAGTGTGCAGGTAATATAGGTAAGTCAAGTGAAGCACAGCAGCTTGCAGGGGGAATTGGTATCTCCATGTGATGGGGAAAAAATCTGAGAGACAGTTGGGACACAGACTGCTTTAGTAGGGAATGATGGACAAAATTGAGATAGGAACCCCAGGTTCTGTAAAATGCAAATAGTGAAAGGATCAGAGAATTTGTAGTAGTTTGTAAAGTTACAAATATGCAATGCTTGAGTTCTGCTACAAGGAAATTGTGCAGGAGGGGAGAGATTTTTGGCTGAGTGATGAGTTTTCTATTTATCAGAAGTACAATAAAAACTGCTTTGGTGGCTTTCGTTACTACTTTGTCTTCAGCAGTGCTACTTAGATGTTCCTGGGAATCTTGCAACATGGCATGATGGGAGATTCTTTAGCATCTTGGTGGGAGCTGTCACTGTGTTCTTAGCTGTCATAGTTCATAACCATTAATAGATCTAACCCCTCCACCTTTGGCATTGATTTATCGGTTTTTTTTTTAAAGCTGTATGTGCTATCCTTCCATCATTCTGTGGCAGTGAATTCCATATCCCAACTGTGTGTGTGCCAGGCAGTTTCACTGTGCTGCTAGTTTTAAGCAAGATAATTTCTGTTTACTTTCAGTTCCATTTATAACTTCATTACATTCTATTACATCTTAGTTGATGTATTTATTTTGCTGTTCTTCTAACAAGCCTCTCTATAAGAAAGACCGTTCCCTCTCTGATCCCAGTTGTTTTTTCTGTAAAGTATTCCATGGCACTTTTACTCATTGGGTGTCTACTGTCTATAACGTGACTGGGTGAGTTAAAAATACAGTGTGAGAGTAGCATGAAGATCTAACAAACTGTGGCAGTCAAAGCACTCTGTCTCCGTAATAACTGTTAATAGCTTGGTAACAGGTCATAGGACTGCCACCCGATATCTTCATGAAGAAGGACCAGGATTTGAAACATACCTAAGAATTGTTCTTCTGCTTAGCATTGGTGCCAATCTCATGCTTAGTTGTATTTAAGGGACGATGAGTGAATTATGTCTGAGAGAGGAAGAGATGCCAAGGGAGGTGCATGGAATCCCATGGCCCATTGTCAATTTCTTGGCTATGACATAGAACAACATTTTGTATGCTGCACTGATGAGCTCCCTTTCTGCTTATTGTTGCTCAATATCTTGCATTGACTGAGGTTACAGTACCATATGACCTGTGAATGTAAGGCTCATCTTGCCTTTAACATTTTGGGAGTAAAAAGTACTGTCTTAGCAGTTTCATTTATTTTACAAAGTATCTGGCAATTCTGAGTTCCATTTCAATGAGTATAGCTTATTAATTAAGCTATGGAATGCCAACAGGTGCATCTTCTGCTACTTTAATGCAATATATTTGTCTTTATTTTATATGTTACATGTCTTTTAGCTATTTTTACTTCTTTCTGTGTGTTTGTGTTCATTTAAATATCATAAGAAAAAAATTAAGAATTGTATGAGTGCCTGCAGTTCTGAATTAATTTGTTGTGCAGTCCACTCCTACTAGTCCCTGTAGAGACACTGTTAATATTAATAATATTGGTTTTCCAGGAACCCAAGCATGTCTGTGAAGTATAGAACTCCCAGTGTATATGTGATCCAAAGTCTTCATGGCAGCTGCAAGGACTTTGCAATGTGTGAATCAGCCCTGATTGGATAAAAAGCCATATATATATTTTAAAAGTCTGTGTTCAAGACTGTATGGTGTAATGTAAAGGGTCCTAAGCATATACCACTTCCAAAAATACTTCAAAAGTGCATGCACAGAAGTGTAAAAATGGCTGAGTAGTCACATTTTTAATGTGTGAAAATAGACACAGTTCTGAAATGTTGAAATGGCAGTGAAGCTTTGCCAGATGTATATCTAATTTTTTCTCTGCTCGTCTTATTGGAGGCCTTTGAAGTAGTCACATAAGATTGCAAATAAACTTGTACCATGGAAAGGCAATTGTATCAGTTAAGCTAGATGGTGGCATTCCAGTGTGCTGTGTTCCCTCAAAGTGGTGTACCATGTGCAGTTGTGTAGGCTGTATGCCCCATCTAAGGTTGTTTATAGTAAATAACACTAGTGGGGATATGCCTTCCTAAAATTGGGTCTTTACTTCTCTGGGCATTCTCTAAACACACACTCATACACAGCTTACATATTTATTTAGATTGTTCTCTTTTTTGCCAAGACCATGGCCATACAGCCCGGAAAATCTACAACAACTAATGAACTCTAGCTGTGAAAGCCTTTGACAACATATTGTTCTCTTTTTTTCTTGATGGGTTTCTTACTGAGTCTGGGGTGACAATTCTGCTGACAGCTTGGCTTAATTGTAATTGAGGAAACTCAAAAAGAATGTATTGTTTTGATTTATTTTGTCTCTGGTTGTGCAGCATTGTCACATTCAAAACTCTGTGCCTTTAAGTACTTGGACTACGTAACATATGTTTACTGCTGCTGGGTATTGTGGACAACAGATATATTTCTTCCTTGCCAGAGGCATTAAGATTTCTCCTAATGGGCTGTGTTCATACAATATTTAACCAGAGCCCCACACAGGCATACAATAATTGTAAAAAGAAGCCAATTCCGTTTCTTAAAAACACTTTTTAATTCAGAAGTTTTGAAACAGGCCTTCTTCAAGAGCTATTGGGGTGGGAGAAGAGTCCGAAAAACATAATTTAAAAATATTTAACACACCCCAGAAACAAAATCTTAGCAACACCTGTCTCATGGTGAAATCCTGTTAGGGTGTATTTTAAATCTTTGTCCTCTTTCTCCCCCCCATTCCCTTGTTTGAATTAAAACTCAGTCTGTGGGAGTTCATTCAGCAGTCGAGGGGGGGTGTCAGTTATTCCTCCCACAATTATTGCTTTTGAACATGGGGAGTGGAGAAATAGAGAGGGCAATTCTGAACTGATCTGGAAGTAGGTTCTTTGGTTTCTCATGGTACTTCATGTGTCAAATGAAGTGAGCTCTGACTCACAAAAGCTGCTTGACTCCTGTTTTGTTCTGCTACTTCAGACTAACATTTGGAACTATCTAGGATGAGTGGCTGTGTGTTGTTAGAGAGAATGCTGCTGCATTTTCTTGTGAAACATTAATGCTGTCTGGTCACATTCAGTAGGCTGTATTTTTTTATAGTAACGTGTTACTGTTCTTGTGTAGTAGAAACGTGGTAGGTCAAAGACATATTATACCCTGTTCTAAGATGCTTAAGTTTGTCATCTGTCCCATTCTTCATTGGTTAAGAAACTGGAAGAGGCTAAGCCTAGGTCTTCTCTATGGCACACAGTGTCTTTTATCAGCTTCAGTTAGTAATACCGACTATCGACTATCACTGTTCCTTGTACTTGCTGCCTGTGCAATTCAAACTTTAAGGCCTAAATGGTATAGGACCAGGGTACCTTAAGAACTGCCTCATTCCCTACAGTTCAGCCTGCCAGTTAAAGGTTTTCATCTGAAGTATTACTTTCTGGCTGGGAGACATTATTCTCATACAATTCTTACATATCTGAGAAAATCAAATAATTGTTTATGCCTTGTAGCATGCTGCTAGAAAATAGATATTTATTGAAGTTTACAAATAATTAATTAGCATACTTGTATGTATTTTATCTTGGTAGTTGAATCAAATAGTAGGCTTTAAAAAAGGTTGTGGTGTAGATATTACTGTGGATAGGCTGCTGAAAAGCAGCTGAGTGAATTTGTGGATAAGAGACCACTACTAGAAACTAGGACTGCAACATTTAATTGATTCAGTCAAATGATTAAAGACCTAAATGATTTGAAAAAGTGCATCTCAAAAGGATGCTATTTTAGAAGCTAAAATGACTAAACTGAAGGTATTGTACTTTGGGCACAACATAAGAAGACAAGACTCACTGGAAGGAGAGTATTGCTAGGAAAAGCTGAAGGGAGTAGGAAAAGAGGAAGACTCAACATGAGATAGATTAACTCAGTCAAGGAGGCCACAGCCCTCAGTTTTCAAGACCTGAGCAAAGCTGTTAATGATAGGACGTTTTGGAGGTCATTAATTCATAGGGTTGCCGTAAGTTGGAAGCGATTTTATGGTACATGACACATACAAGTTAGAAGAAGTGTTTCCCTGTCTCCTTCCCTTCTGAATTGGCTCCTGCCATCTCTCCCTTTCTCCCCCCTCCCCCAACAGAATGGGGAAGATGACTTAGGTGCAGATTTATAGAGTTCACTAGCAGGCCAGTACCACTGCTGGGCCTTACTCCCCTGTTGGAGGAGTCTGGTCAATAAGAAAAAAACAGGATGTGTGACCTAATCCTCGCAGGAAAAGTATTTCCCTGCAGACTGTGAGGCTGTAGTTTGGTTTTGTAGGAGAGAACAGTATTAAAATCAGTGGGACATTTCCCAGTAGCCTGATCTAGAAAGCATATCCTATTTTCTTTATAACTGTTGGCTTTATGGATCAACAGCTCATATGAATTTTGATTGGCTAAGATTTCTTGGGCTATTGTGTTTGGCTTTTTTGGAAATTAAAATGTATGTTCCTATTTGGAATCAAGCTCAGCCTTTTATGCTCTTACTGTGTCTGTTAGCCTTATGTCAAAGCTACTATCAGTAGCTGTAATGAGTACCTCTTAATCTTCTCTTGTTTTTGATTGCTTTTAATCTGTTTTGCCTCCAAGGTGGGTTGACTTTAAATAACAAATTGAATTGCCGAGAAGGAATGCTGAGATCTGTTGCTGGATTAAATCAAGTTTCCTACTATCTAATTATTACATTACTTGAACGAGCATGCTTACTAATCAGTTGACATAACAATTAAAATATACTTCTTTGTGACTATTCCCCGAGAGAATAATGGGTTATAGAAGATGGTGCTTTCTGAACTTTATCATTTATTAACAACAATAGACAGCCAGCTGAAGTAATTTTGGACTGGAAAGTTTCCTTTATGGGCTTTTCTGGTGCTTTTTTAAAAAATGCTGTAACTAGTTTGGGGGGAGGGATTGCTTGTTGTGGTTTCTCTTCAGTAATGTGAGGCGGGGGTGCATTAGGGGCAGGTGGAAACTACCTCTAAAAACTTTTGGCCTCAGTAAAAAAAGCTTTGAGTTGTGGACTGGCTGGACCAATAGCTTGTTGGGGTGGGCTGATTACTGTGGTGCTTTTCCCCACAAACACTGTACCTGCAGTGCTCTCGGGGATTTGGATAGGCTAGTCTTCCCAATTTCTCTTTCTCTTGACATAAATCTCCTTTCACCATTCTGTGCTTAGGCGTCAATAAATTGCCTTTTGTTTTTAATGTAGTAAATTTACAATGTCATCTTTCCCCCATTCTTGGAGTCTGAAGAAACACCTACCTGGTCTGTGGGTGGCTTGGTTTTGCTGCTGTTGTGATTGGCATTAGCTACCCAGTTTGCTATTAAGTGTGGTGATTTCATTTTAAAGCAGATTAGCAAAAATTTGATTGTAACTTGTGATGAACCTGTGTTTAAACATAAGCAAAAATAGTTTTTAAAGAACAGTTTTAAACATTAAAAAGAAATCCTGAGAACATCAATTAAATTATGTTATTTTTTAATTACCACTATATTTTGCATTTTTGTTGGTTGCTATATGTGGCCTTTTGATGAAAAATCAACTTAGGAACTTAAAGAGATATCTAAGTGGTGGCTTTAACATGAAACTGAAATCACACTTAAAAACCATTTACTTCATAGCAAGCTATTGGTAGCAAATAATGCACTCAGGATTCCTATAGCATGATTTTCATCTGACCTGTGGGTTAACCTGGGTAGTGGTTTGCTTAATAGCTTCATTTACAACCACTTGGCCTCTGTGGGACTCATTGCTTTTGAAGCTAGTATTTTTGGACTGGACTTAATAATGAACTTGCTAGACCAAGCCAAGGTTGTTGGTGTCTCTGTATACTAATATTTTGTGCAGAGCTTGGAATGTGAGAGGATGGATCAACAAAATATGTATTTCAGCTACCGATCCTCAACTTGTCAGCATTTTTGTAGGGAAGCTGCCTCTGGAAACTGGTTACTGGCTGGGATCCAGAAAGGCCCATGTGCTAATTTGTGTATTTTGCAAATGTTCTCTATTAGCAGCAGTCACTGGGTGCCTCACAGGCTTTGGGAATGGGAGAACCCAGGGAGTTGTCCTATATTGATGGAAACTGTAGGCTGGTATTGTCTCTCCAGGGTCTCAAGCAGAGATCTTCCACATCATCTGCTACCTGATCTTTTTTAAACTGGGGATGCCAGGGATTGGACCTGGAACCTTCGGCATGCAAAGTAGATAATCTGCCCTGGAGCCACAGTCCTCCATTGTGCAAGGCCTGCCTGCTGGGGTCATGAATTGAGAAGCCCCTGTCTATACCGGCAGCATTACATATAGTGCTTTGGATCTCTTTGGTCACTGTGTTTTGAGACTTTTGTTGTTTTGTGTTGTTAGCCTGACTAAAGAGAAAACGTGAAGTCAACGTTTTATTTATCTTTTGATCACTGTGTAAATTTTCTACCCACGTCAGTGACGTTAATTTTTTTCCTTTGCAGTATAAGTTTTCAAAACACTTTAGCTATTTCCCTCAGTCAAGAAATGCTTTCAGATGTCTTGAATGCTTTTGTCTTTTTGCTTAAGTTTCTTTTATTTGTAGTAAAAAAACAACTGCACAGTTTGCTTGTGGCTCTCAGAATTTCCCTTCATTTCCAGATTATCAGGCTGGCATTTTCTTTGTTCCTGGGATTTCTCTCATTAGCCTGATAGCTGCCTCTTAACAGTCTTGGGGTCAAGCTACGCCAAAACAGCTTTGCTCATCTGTTCAGGGCCTTCTGCTAGTGCCACCCTGCAAATGGGCAAGGTCAACAATGGCCCATACATGTGCTTTTTCTGTTGGCCCCCACCTTCCTGAGAAGGTTAGGAAGGCTCCCACATGCCTGTCATTCCACACACCATGGAAAATGGAGTTGTTCAGGAGAACTTTTCTACAGAGATAATAGAGCTATACTGTAACAGGATAGTTTATGAAGGTGCTTTATAAAGGGAAAGGAATTGTAGATTATACCACTGTGTATAACATATTGCCCTGAGCCGGATAGCCCAGGCTATCCCGCCAAAGTTGTTACACAGAAGCAGGCAATAGCAACCCACTTTTGAATGTCTCTCGCTTTGAAAATTCTACAGGGTTGCCATACATTGACTGCAACTTGATGGCAAATCATGCTGATGATTTAAACCTTGGCCACATTTTGAAAAGAAGAAGGTATATGTAACTGATAATCACATGGCTGTTGTTCCGTCTTCTAAGGGCTCATAGATGGGATGCTGGGAATTCCATGAACAAAAGCTTCCACTGCCCCCCCCCCCAAAAAAACCTCAAGAACGTGGGAGTCCAATTTTGATCAGGACTGCAGTTTAAGGGGAGGGTTTTTGTAATGTATCCACCATGACCACGTGTGCGACCGTTGGACCACGCGGTCACACACAGAGCCAAAAGCTTCGTCCCTGAAGAACAATAGCGGAGCGGATCCTAGCCCGCACCAACCAGAGGGCCAGGTCCGCGGCCGAGAGCCTATGGGACTCTCGGCCACTGTAAATAGCCAATAGGGTGACTAGTGGGTGTGTTTTGGTGGGGGGTTTCTGGGCATATATACCGGCCTGCGTGCCGGGGCTTTTCGTCTTGTTCTTCACTAAATAAAGTACTCTTGCTGAAATCACTCTTCGTTCTGAGTACTTTTTAGTTTTTTAAGCTGTCAGCACTATTTCAGATCAAGAAGATAGTGGAGTGAGGATTAACTCTCCTTCCTGCTGCACTGTGGTCCTGGTTTCCCATGCATCTGAGTTTCATTGCACTCCAAACATCATGTTTGTTTGAGCGCTAAGGGTTTGGATAATTCAGTGGCCTCTGAGGAGTGATAGCATCATATTTCCAAAGACCTTTCAGTAAGTGGTTTGCGTTTCATCTGCTTTGCTCTTATGGGAAGGGAACTCTTTTTTCGAGCATCTGTCCTAGCAGGCCTGTAGTTCAGGGGGATGCACAATTTAAACTCTTACATGAATCTTAAGGGAACTTGACTGGAAGTATGTGGGCTACTTCTTGACAGTGCTTGACTCTACCCTGTGATATTTCTTGGCTCCATTATGACCCATATAGCTGTTGATAGTAAGAACACTGCCTTTCAGCAGTTCTTGGGGCTGAAAGGTGGCTTTCTCCATTGCATCTGAGGACCTGCATTGAACCCTTCCCCTGAAGTTCTTGCCACTGCCCTGAAAAACAGAGAGAAGTTGTGGGTCAGCACATTATCTCTTGGTGTTCTCTGCCCACCAGACTCTTCACTGATGCCAGAAGAAAGGAAGGACTTCAACTCCCAGGTGATAGCATATTCATCCCCCCCACCCCACCCCGAAGTTTGAAGCCGAGATTTAGGGAAGTCCAGGCACGGGCCACACAACAAGGCTACACTAGATCACATAATGTGCATCCTGGCTATAGCTAGTCAAAGGTTATATACATATACTGCTTAGCAGTAGCCCGTATTGGTGCTCACCAACTTTGCATTAAAGCATAAAGGAGAATATCAGTACGTATGCTTTCACTTGTCTTCTCAGGATAGTAAGTTGGGTATTCTCTAGATGAACATTTGAATCTACTGTATGTTGAGTCAGACAGCAATGTTTCCTTGGTATTTGAAAAGGAGCGGGGACTAATTGATTTGTCTTCTGGCCTTTACTGTTGTAGCACATTGTAGTCTATATAAAGCTGCTCCTTGACTGCTTTTGGGTACAAAAATACATTAGACTTGAGTAGTTTGTGGGGATTATTTCAACTTTATAGGTTTCTAAACCCATATGCTTAATGGACAATTGTAAGAAATGTGCTCAGTCTACAACAAGAGAATTCTTGTTGATGAGTCACTCTTTTAAAATAGATGGAAAACCCTGCTGTTCAAAAGAGTGAAGCATACAAAATGGAGAACTTGACAACTGAAATCAGTAACATTGTGGAGTAAAATGTGTTAATGATATATCATGGTCTTAATATTTGAGAAGGTTATATATAGTAAGCGGGAGCACTCTTAATTCTTATTCTTCTTTTAGCACATAACGAAACCACGTGACCACTGAGGGCTGTTTTCTGCACTTGCTCGGAGACTGCTTGGCAAAGCAAACCTCAAAGTAGCGGTTAACTTTCTAAGGACTCCAAAGCAGAAGGGGGGAGGGGGAACCCAACCTTAAGAAATAACAAAGTTGGGTACCCAGAGGTTGGGTGAGACTGTGAGAGATTTTTATTTTGGAAATAAACAAATATCTGTATTTATTACAAAATGCACTAAAATGATGGTTTAAAAACATGGGCACAATCCGCCCTTGAAGTGGTGAACTCAAAAGTCCTGAACCTGTATAACCTGATACATTTCAGTATTTCTAGGTTAAAAGCCTTGAACCAATAAAACAGGACCAATAGTTCAATATAGGCCTAGATATATTGAATTATTGGTCCTGTTTTATTGGTTCAAGGCTTTTAACCTAGAAATACTGAAATGTATCAGGTTATACAGGTTCAGGACTTTGGGGTTAAAATATTCGCCACTTCAAGGGCGGGTTGTGCCAATATTTGTACAGCACAGTTTCCGTGCACTTTGTAATAAATACATATATTTTGTTTAATTTATTTCTCAAAAAAACCTCTCAACCTTTGGGTACCAAGCTTTCTAAGGACTCTCCACGTAGCTCACTTTTAAAGGTTTTGACACTGTGATAGGTTGTTTCTGTGTTCAACTGGTGTGGTTAAACATCTAAGGTGGATGGTGGCAGTGTGTGGACTCTTCCTTCCTTTCGGTATTATTTCAGCAATCTATTTCCCCATTTCCCTTCTCTGGGTGTGGGGGCAGAGACCAGCCTTCCCCTTCTCCTGCTCTTTCTCTTGCTGGAGATCAACAGTAGTACTGCTGTGTCTAGGCTTTGCAAGGCTGCTTTATGATCCTGACATTTCCCCAAACAGAAAGGAAGTGTTGAGGCACCTTTTCTCCCTCTACCCTGGTAGGCTTGTCATGTCCCCTACATGTATGTGGCCCTAGGTTTAGGATTGTATGAATTGGAACATGTAAGCCACTCAGAGTTCTTAGGGGGTGAGCGGGATACAAATTGAAATATAAATAAATAAAATAAATAAATACCAGTTTCTATAGTAGACACTGAGGTTGCTAGGGCTCATGATGGGTAGCAAGAGATTCTGATGGTAAGGAGGAAATATCTGACCAACTCAAGGTTGTAGGTGTCGACGGGTAGGCGAAATATCAAATTTCACAGGAAAATGGTTACTTGAGATGTTTACACAAAGCTTCCTTAAACAGAGTTAGACCCTTGGTCTCAGGGACCAGGTCTTTCATAACACCTGTGTCTGATCCCTTTAACTAGACATGTCAGGGATTGAAAGTGGGACTTTTTATATATAAAGCAGATGTTCTGCCACTGAGCCATGATCCTTCCCAACATGTAAAGAGAAACCCTTACTATAAATCAATTATAACATGTTAATTGTGAACCATATGTTCATTGTTTAAACATGACTAATATCGAAAATATGTTCTTTATATATACATATACTACACACTGGAATCACCATTATCTAATACTGTAGATGTTTTACATAAAAACATATTATACATTTTTAGTAAGTAACACCTTGTCTTTAGAAGCATTTTACTCATTTCAAAAGAGAAAATATTTAATAGGTGTTTTTTTCCGAACATCCCAAAATTTCCAATTTTTTGTTGAAATTTTTTTGAAGTCATTTCCTACCAAATTCTTCCTTTTAAAAAAATGGAGTTTTCCATCTCTGCACGAGATGCTGGACTATAAACCCAGTTCTCATACTTGTGTTGCTGATGATCCAATAAGTGTGATAGATGTCTCTTACAATATCTGTGGCTTTTAGTGGGCAACACTGGTGTGATGTGAGCAAATTCAATTTTTCAGATATTCTAAATCCAAAATAACTCTCACAAAAGGAGTAATATTTCTGTTTGAAAATGATACTATGTATGCAATGTTACTAACAAAGGTCAATTTTTAAAATTTCAGGGGAAGATGGAGCAGGTAAAACCAGTTTAGTAGGAAAACTTAAAGGAATTGAAGAATATAAGAAAGGAAGAGGAATGGAATATTTGTACTTAAGTGTACATGATGAAGACCGAGATGGTAAGTGCCCTTTGATAACTGATCAATACTGTTGACTGTGTGCATTTTTGCCAGCCTTTAAGAGGAGAACAGTTTTACTAGTCTTAGTTACAGATGCCATTAGGTAACAGTTTCTTACAACTTCTTTTCACTTCTAATCCTTTCTCTGGCATTGCTACAAATAAAACATTTGTTCCGAACCATGTTCTTGGCCTAGGAATTCTCACTTCTGGTCATAGGCAACCACAAACCAGAGTATCACAAGAATCTCTGGTCCATAGGTTAAACTGTGAGGTACAAGAATTGTAAATGAGCTCCTCTGTGGATCCCACATACTTTTTCAAGAACTGCAATCTACTCAGATTGTTGGTTTGGAGTTCTCTTACTGAAGCTGACCTGAAAGAGACCTAGGGCCTAGCTGTATTGTAGGTGTGATGCGAGCCCAGGACAAATGGATCCCAAGAAAAGGGCAAACAGCCCCCCATGGCTGTTTCCTCTAGGGAAAATGGCCCAGGAGGTAAGGCAGAAGCCCCTCCTCTCCATACACAGTGCTCAAAGCTGCACAGATTAAATGAGCAGTTTGTAAGGCGAGTCCTCGATGGTATATGTGTGTGCATTAAGTTGGGGAATCCCAACCCATCACATCTTGTCATTGTATAGCTAGCCTAGGTTTACCAGACCCCTGGTTGGGCTGGGACTCCCCTGATTTCCGGGGCTCCAGCCTGCCACCAGCCAGCTGGCTAGTGGGGGGAAGCCCCACCCCCAAAACAGGCACGCTGCCCTGCGATGTTCCTGTCACTATGACATCACCAGGCAGTGATGTCATCGCTCCAGGGGGGGTGATGCTCTAGTTTTTGGGCAAACTCTTACAGTTTTGAAAGAAAAAAGCCATACAGTTTTGCTCAAAAAACTAGAGCTGCATTCCCCCAGTGTCCCTGATGTGATGATGTCACTTCTGGGTGATATCATCGCACTTTGCGTGCGTACCAGGAGATCCCAGAGGAGAGGCAAGATCCCCTGCACCGGCAGCCAGGTAAGGCCTGGCGACCCTAAGTCAGCCCCTTATAGTGCAATCATAAGAGTTACACCCTTCTAAAGTTATTTCACTTCAGTGGTCTTTCAGGGGTATAATTTTGCTCAGAATTACACTGTTGGTTGTCTTAGGCAATGAGCAGGCTAGGGAAAGGACTTCTTAGGGGGGAGGTTGATTGTAAAAGACTTACCTTGTATTTACTCCCCCCTTAACTGCTATTGTTTCCAATCTCCAGAATCTTTCCCTAGCTTACATCTGTATGGTATACCTTTTTCCTGTTTCTTTTGCTCTTTTTGATTGCTGCAACGAACTGCCCATTTTTCCATATCTAGAGTCTTGCTTGCCTGCATTTTTCTACTTTCGCTCTGCCCTAAGTTCTTCCCCTTCTCTCACCCTCAACTTTTCCAGCACCAGCCATTTTAATTCTTACTCCCTTCTAACTTTCCTTTTGTTTCTCACTTTTCTCCACTTCTTGTCTTTTTCCCTTTGTTGTACTCTATTTTTCCATCAGAACAATCAGTCTACTTCTGTGCATAACACTGCAGATGCTACTGAATTCTTTGTTGTAGTTATTGCTGAAACTTTTTCTCAAGGAGTACAGCTGGGCTTGATCTGGCCAGTATCAAGATTGTACTCCAGACACCTTGTTGCTTTGCTCAGCAGCTATTAAGTAGAATCAAGGAAAACAATATCCATAGTTTGTTGATAAAAGGAAAGTTATTAATTCCACTTTTTAAATTATGATTGCTTACTGAATTATAACTTTTATATTTTAAAAGCATGTCTGAGAAAACTGGGAATTTTTTAGAATGCTGAAGTAGCCAGGGACGCTGCTAAAATACAACTTCCAGACAGTAATAGTCATCATATCACCTTCCAGAGGGCTCTGTGTTGGTTTTATCTATTGTTTATTTATTTAAGCCAGTTTGGTGTAGTGGTTAGGCGCTCGAACTCTAATCTGGAGAACTGGGTTGGATTCCCCACTCTTCCACGTGCAGCTGCTGGCGTGACCTTGGATTAGTGACAAGTCCTTTCAGAACTGTTCTCTCACGAGCACTCCTCAAAAGAGCTCTCTCAGTCCCACCTACCTCTCAGGGTGTCTGTTGTGGGGATGGGAAAGGAAAGGAGATTGTAAGCCACTCTGAGTCTCCGAGTGAAGGGTGGGTATAAATCCAATCTCTTCTTTTTCTTACAGAGCTCAAGGTGGGCCGTAGCATAGATAAAATGCATACAATAAAAGGCATACAATAAAATACATTAAAAACATAAAAAACAAGATTTAAAATTACGTTTAGGCCTGCTAATAAACTTAAATGCAATCCTAAATAACACCATCTCCAATGGTCTTCTAGAGCTCGGAAGTGAGGAGGAAGGTTGTTCCTTCACTAGCACAAAAGATTGTGATATGGAATTGCTCCAAATCCATTTTCATTTAGACTCTGAAATATTAATATGCATATTTATGTCCAACTCTTTTCCTCACTTTTTTGGAGCTAATCTTATTCAAATAACATTTGATAAACTATAGCAACTTATTTTAGCAAAAATCCTTCCTGTTCTGCTCGTACCGGTAGCTACTTGAAAGATTGATCCCTTAATGGTCTTTGAGTGTTCAAAAGTGCCCTCTAAAAATACTTTTGAAAATATTGGCACAATGGTGGTTTTTGATGGTTTTCTGTTATCCATAGATTGATTGCATGAAATTATTCTTCCATCAAAATAGCAGTGTTCTTCTGACAATTTATTTTTCCAGTATGCTTTCGAGTCTTTCACAACTGAATTTATTTATACCATTATCATAACAGGCCAACAGGGAAAATTTTATTTTTGCATGTAATACTCCTTTACAAGTGGATAAATTGAATCTTTATGCCTGACGTATTTTATGCTCAATATTTATTTGGATTTATAAATGCCTTAAGGTGGCAAGACCCAAGTCCTATTCCAAAAAGTAAGATATATCATTGCTGTATCTAATAATAAACTACATCTAATAAACTACATCAGACATCTGATTTGACATCTGGATCTGATTTGAAATCAGATATCTGTTTTTACACGGTATTTTATTATTTTATTCTGTGTAAGTTGTCATTTTAACATTGTTTTAATTGTATTATATTAACTGATGTAAACCGCCCTGAGCCTGTTTACAGGGAGGGCGGTATATAAATCAAATAAATAAATAAATAAACTGACTGGCCCTGTGTGTGTGATGAAAACTTCAAAATCATGGTATGTATAGATATGGTTTGTGTTGGGGTGGGACATCGCTACACATGGAACTACCCAGGCATGCAGGAAAATATGGCTTTATATTATAAACTAATAGAAAGAAACCCAGTCTGATGAGGACTAAATCAGCTCCAAAATGGAATGCTGAGGACAGCAATGTCAATGATATGGAAGAAGGGGGAGAGAAATCAGCCTGTGGAAGCCCCTGAGAGCTTAGGCAATTCTTGGGGGGGGGGGGGAGTTCTTGAGGAGTGAGATGAAATTTCCAAACTGTTCTCATCTCCTACAGTGCCTCATATTCCACCAGCTGCTTGTCTTAGTATTTCTGAATATTTTCAAGCAACATGATTACCATTTTAAATAATGGCTTTCAAGTTCTAATTTAAATTAAATCAGACAAGTGGATTCTCCAGTGCAATTTTGCTGATTTAAAATTTTTCAGAATCCCTATATGTTCTATTTTTTAGCTCCTTGGAGAAAATGAAAGATGGTATTACGTTTCAGGACTGTTTGCCAAATGTAAACTTCTTATTTCAGGGAAATGCTTTTAGTTTCTCAGCAGTATCAGCCACAAACAGTACGGGAACAGCATCCGCCCCCACACACACACCCCGTTTCTGAGTTGCTCGTGGCCGTCCCCACCAACTGTACTCCTCTGTCTTTTCCATTGTGCTTGCACAACTCTCACATTTCCTTTACCTACTGAGCTGTGCTGTAACTTAATGGTGCACTTCATCAGTGAAAGGGGGAAAAGCCCTATAAGTCTGAGAGGGGGGCTGAAGCTTAGATCCCCCCCTTTTGTTGTTGTATGGATCATCTCCCGCCAGGCCCTCCTGTCTTCCGCCGTCCTCCGAAGTTGGCTCAATTTCATGTTCGTTGCATCGATGACACTGTCTAACCATCTCATCCTTTGCCGTCCCCGTCTTCTTTGACCTTCAATCTTTCCCAGCATCAGGGTCTTCTCCAGGGAGTGCTGTTTAGGTTCGCCATCGCTTTCCTCCCAAGGAGCAGGCGTCTTTTAATTTCAGGGCTGCAGTCACAGTCTGCGGTGATCTGGGATCCCAGGAACGTGAAGTCTGTCACTACTTCCACGACTTCCCCTTCTATTTGCCAAGGAGTGATGGGGCCGGATGCCATGATCTTAGTTTTTTTGATGTTGAGCTTCAAGCCCACTTTTGCGCTCTCCTCTTTTACTCTGAGCAAGAGGCTCTTAAGGTCCTCTTCACTTTCAGCCATTAGAGTGGTATCATCTACATATCTGAGGTTGTTGATCTTTTCCCCCTAGTGGAGGCTATAAGGCAGTATCCAGATAGAAGAGCCATCTGAAGCCACCTCATAGCTTCCCCTTTGGAGAAAATGAGGTTTCTATTTTATCTGCAATAAAGGGGGCGGGGGGAGCAAGAGCCACATGGGTTGGGCACCAGTTGGTCTCAACACTGATTGGACTCTTCTGTTTAGTATCGAGGCTTTCAGCTGTCCAAAAAGGGGGAAATCCCTGTGCGGAAGCAGCCTTATATTGCCATGTATTTAATATGTTCTGTAGGTATATGTCTTGTTACTAATATTTCTTAATGTCATATTTTCTTCTGTTACAACCAGTAGTGGAGGAACCTATCTTTTAGTGTGAAGTCAGTCTGATTTTAATTAGAATATCTGTCTGTTGTGAGAATTGATAGTATCACTCTAAGGAGCTATTTGTAAGGCATCTATGTTCTGAAATATTTGACTCTAAAACTTGTGTTCTGTATCACATTAGTAGGATGTCACATGCTAACAGTGAAAATAAACTGTGATTTTAAAAAATCTGTAATACACAAAGTAAGCCTTTTTCTTTTTTCTTACAGATCAGACAAGGTGTAATGTCTGGATCTTGGATGGTGACCTGTATCATAAAGGTCTCCTGAAATTTGCAATGGAAGCCAGCTCACTTAAGGACACTCTAGTTATGCTGGTAGTGGACATGTCTAAACCATGGACTGCTTTGGACTCTTTACAGAAATGGGCAAGTGTTGTAAGAGAGCATATTGACAAATTAAAAATTCCTCCTGAAGAAATGAAAGAAATGGAACAAAAAAGTGAGTATTTAAATAGTGCAGAAACTTGATTGTTGTTGGGGGGGAGGGATCCCAAATTCCTCTTTGTATAAATGCCCTCTTTTGTCATTAGCATGTTTCTTTTATGGCATCCCCTGCTATTATCAATACCCAGCGTTGAAGGAAGTGTAATAAAAACACCTCTTTCCCAGACATCTGATTGGTTATACTTGCATTTGCCGAGCTTTTAAAAAACTTTAAAAATACCTTCTGTAGCCCATTTAGAATTTCATTATAATGTAGTTGTGTACTGTACATAGCTGTATAGTGTGTGTGTGTGTGTAAGTGCCATTAAGTTGCTTCCAACTTATGACAGCCCTATGAATTAATGTCCTCCAAAATCTCCTATTGTTAACAGCCTTGCAAACTGATGGCTGTGGCTTCCTTGATTGAGTCAGTCCATCTCATGTTGGGTCTTTCTCTTTCCCTGCTGTCTTTTCTCATGACTCTTGTCTTCTCACGCTGTGACCAAAGTACAGTAGTCTCAGTTTAGTCATTTTAGCTTCAAAAGAGAGTTCCAGCTTGATTTGATCGAGAACCCACTGATTTGGCAGTCTGTGGTATCTGTTAAGCTCTCTTCCAGTGCTACATTTCAAATGAATCAGCTTTCTTCGTTTTCCAACTTTCACATCCCTACATAGTAATGGGGAATACTATAGCATGAATTAATTAGATCTGGGTTACCAGTGATACATCCTAACACTTAAGAATCTCTTCTAGATCCTTCATGGCTGTCCTTCCTAGTCTCAATCTCCTTCTGATTTCCTGGTTGCAAGTCTCCCTTTTGGTTGATAGGAACAGAAAATCTTTTAACAATTTGTTTCTTCATCATCATCCTTAAAGTTGTGTCCTGTGTAACACATCCCTTTCTAAGCCAGAAGCATCTAAAATGGTAACTGCAAAGATTACTGAAAGTAGTTCATTACATCTGTCCGGGCACCAGCATATACACAGATCTTGGAGATCTTCTGTACTGATCTTCAAGTCAGACATGCTTCCATTACTGATTCTAAAGGGAATTGAGAACTCTTGGCTTGTACACAACCTTCTCTCACCCTTATTGTTACCCTTTTTAGCAGATTAATATTAAACTTTACATCTAATGTTTAGAGAAAAGTATTGATCCAGCTTTTCTTCATTAGTTTCATAGTCCTCAAATATGGGCAGAAGCTGGAGAAATGCACTGTGGAGGTATAAAGTCAAAGCTGGTAAATAATGAGACAGGCTGTGTAATGATTCCTTGTTTTGTGTGTGTGTGTCTCTTTAAAAGTTTGGTTGCATGGTTGTGGTAGATAGACTAGAGTGGTTGAAAGAGGCAACTGTGGTATGATTGGTGGTTGGTAGAGAGGGGGAGGGGTTTTGGAAGTGATTCTGAATGGATGAGTATGTGTGTCAGTCAAGAGTTTCAGTTAGATGTGGACAGTTGATGTTCAGTTAGCTCTGTGTTGAAGCAGTTATAAACTGACAGCTGCGGTTGTTCAGTGAGACAGAGAGAGAAAGCTGAAAGTTGAATGTATAGGAAACAGTAAAGTTTAAGTGACCAACAGTTAAAGGAAAGTCTGAGGGTCATAACAAACGGGAGAGAAACAGTGAACACACATATGGCATTGAGATAAACAAGTGTTACAAAGTTACATGAAAAGATCCCTGTCAGTGAGGGAGAAGATTGTGTGTGATACCAAAGCAATTGTTCATCATTTACACATTACTAGTTACATTGTACCACCCTCTTATTTAGTATTTGTTTCAATAAATCCTCTTTTATCAAAGTTTATACCAGCTCTGAATGACATACTTCCCAGGACCACATAGTTCCTCGTGAGCCTTGAACTCGGTCTACCAAACCAGTAAGCAAAAGTAAAAGCATAAAGGTTTGGAAATCCTTAAAATTTCCTGGTGGCAACAGATTCTACCCAGGTAAACAAAATACAGAACACTTTTAAAGTGAAACTAGTCCTCCCCAATAAGGAGGACGTCACAGGCTGAAATTTGTGAAACCATCTGTTATGTTTGGAGGAGGGGGGAGTTGAAGGAAGAGAATGTTGCTAATCATTGGCAGCCCCCCCCCCCCCCCCCCCCCCCCGCTTCTGTTGAGTGTGTCACCGTTCTTTTCTAGTAATTGGGGGAGGGCAGAGGGATAACGTCTTTAGATATTCAACTGCCTAATAGGCAGAACACCGAATTGATTCCAGAGGAGCACTATTTCCGGTGCTTCCTTGCAGGCTTTAGCTGGTGATGACAGAAAGCCTAATAATCAGCTGTAGAACAGGACATGTTTTCCAAGGACAGGATGCTTTATCTCCTCTTTATAATGATGGAAGAAAGAGCTCCTCTTCCTATTTAGGCTTTGATGCACCCTGGCTCTAGTTTAATTGACATTAGCTACACTAACACCTGGCTTTGCTTAGCAGATGCACTAGAGTCCAGTCTGTTACCCTTTCGACTTCTCCTGATGGATGGATCTGTACTGTTTGCCAGAATAATCCAGGCCACTTCTGTGTGAGGATGGAAAAAGGCATCCCCTTTGTGGAAGCCACAGCAAGAGGCATGGAGGTGGGCAGGGATGGCATCTGTACATCCCATCCCTGTGCTGCTCGCTGCTCTCCCTGCCCTTGGTGATTCATTGCATCAGCACAGAAATGCCAATTGTGCAGCCTCTCCTCACGACTGAGTCATGCTCAAAGCAGCAGAGGTCAGCTGGGAGGGGGGGAAAGCCACTTAAAGGTTTTAAAAGGGAGAGGGAATGCAGAGGTCAGCTCTGGCATTTTGAAGCTTTGGTCCTCCGCAGATTGGCTGCAGACAGAGCATCCATAGTCACCCCGCAGTTGGCCCTTCAAGCTGGATCAAAGGTGGGTTTTGGGGGGAGGGGCTTGAGCTGGGTCAAGGGGGGAAAGCATAGGAGCCAAACATGTCAGGGCCAAAATAAGCATGATGCTGTATGAGCCCTCCCCCCCTCAAAAAAGGTGGGGCATCCAGCTGACCACATGGAAGCCGCCCTGGCAATGAATGGTATAGCATGCTTGGCCCTCTAACAACTTCAAAAACCTTTTGCCCACACCCTTGGTAAGTAGTTATATCCTGGCTTTTCTCATTTTCTCCCATCCTTGATACCCCAATGACATCTCTAATTGCTACAGCATTATTATTATTATTATTATTGTTGTTGTTGTTGTTGTTGTTATTAAATGTAGATTTGTATCCTGCCCTCCCCTAATGGGTTTTAGTTGTTGAAACTTTTTGTATTTAAAACAGACTTCAACTTTTTTCCAGCAAGCCTGGAGATTCCCTTGCATTTGAAGACATTTCTGTTACAGCTCTTTGTTGCCCCCCCTCCCATTTGTGAGTTAGGGGATCCAAATTTCCCTTAATCCTTTCCCCGTCCTCCTATTCCAAATCACCCCCTCCCAAAGTCACTTTAAAGAAACAAAGAGAACATTGAGGTTTTAACATGCCTTTGTGCACAATGTGTCGTTATTCCTTTATTATCATATGAGTTTTTACTGTATTCTTTGTGCATGTGTTTTGGACATAGAAACTTCCTCATGTTTTGGGGAGGAAATTACTTTTTAAAGTTCAATATAGATACTTTTAAACCAGACTCAAAAGAAAATCCTTCCATTGTAATGCGGGGGGCTTCCAGTTAACAGGTAGTAGTTGAATTTCCTGCTGATTCCACTAGGCAAAGTCTCCTCTTTGAGAAGTAGTAGCCAAGAACATACTTAGGAAAATAACTTTTTCTGAAGGAGTCTCCTATTGTCTTTTACTGTCCTTTTCACCTCCCAGCTAAAATGTGATCTGCTGAAACAAACAGGCAGAGACCAGAAGACACTATCACAGGGGTACAAAATTGACAGCGACAAGATGACAGCATTTCTCCACATATAACTCCTCCTCTTGAAGGGCTGAGCTGGATGAGGCTGGCATTTAGGGAGTCTGTAAAATATTTAATCTCCTTAATGCAATTGTCTAAAGTTTTAGAATAGGTTGTCATCAATATGATGACACCCAAGCTATATATACCTCTGAATAAGCCACCAGCTGATAAACCCAGCATCTGAATCTGGTGTCCTAAGGGAGAATAAATTGAAGCTCAATCCAGATAAGATTGAGCTGATGCTGGCTGGATGGACCACTGCTTTTAAACAGGGTGGCTCTTTCTACAGTCAATGATATGCAGCTTTCACTGAAAGACTGTTAAGAGTTTGAAAGTCTTACTAGATCTTGGTTGCTTTTTGGATAAACAGGTGTCTCTGATGGCAAAAATACTTTTCCCCCGCTACACCTAGTTTAGTTACGAATGAATGAATGAATAGATCAGTGCTTGGATGGGAGACCATCAAAGAAGACTGTGGTTGCTACACAGAGGAAAACAATGGCAAATCACCTCTGCTCATCTCTAGCTTTGAACACCCAGTGGTTGGGGTCACCATGAGTCAGTTGTGAATCAAGGGCACCTTCTTCTTCTTCTGGATAGGAAGCTGGCTCCCTATTTATAGATGACTGACTTGGCCATGCTGATGCATGCTTCAGTAACCTGAAGGCTAGATTACTGTTAAACACTCTACATGGAGCTGCCCTTGAACGTGATCCTGAAGCCGCAGCTAGAACAAATCATGTTTTATCATCTGGGGCCAGCCAGCAGAACCATGTCACTCATTCCAAGGTCCCTTCTCTGGGTGCCAACTAGTTTCTGGGTCAAGGTTTTGTTCACCTTTAAAGCCCTTCATGATTCAGGGCCCACATAGTTGAAGGACTGTATGTCCCTGTATGTTCCTCTGTGGCAGTTTCATTCTTCCCAACCAGGTCCTTTGCCGGTGCCCACTTCCTTAGCTAAGGCACTTCCTGCAACAGTCAGTGCTCAGGCTTTTTCAGTGGCTGCCCCATGCCTCAAATAGCCTCCCAGAGAAGGTTGTGGAATGTCTGTCCTCCTGGTTTTCCAACAAGACTGCAAAACAGAGCTGGGCAAAGCGGGAATACAGTGCTGGTGGGGGTCATAAGGTGATTTTTAGGTTGGTTTTTAATAATTTTATATCTGTAGTTTTAATGTTTGTCTTTATTTTGTTGTTACCCACCTTGGGTCCTTGGTTGCTGGGAGGAAGAACAGGTGTATGAATATTTTAAATAGAGATCTTCTTATTCAGAATTCCTACTATGTAACATGTTTGCTTTTTTGGAGGTATTCGTCACTGTTCAAAATGTTGTCTTTATTCCAACTTTGGGCATACTGGAACTAAATCAGAAATGGGCTAAAATTTTAATGGCAAGGCTCCATTGGGACCTTGGGCATGTAAAATTAGGTAATCACTTAATTTTCAGAAAATTGGTTTTATCTAAATGAAAGAATGCAAGTAGTCATTTCCATTATAGAACTCCTAATTGTTTAATCTGATATCTACATATTTTGCATATCTTTTTCTTTTACAGTGTAGTGCAGTATAGAATGTGTGTGTTAATCTTGGTGCATACATGCAGGACAAGGAAGTGGCACAGAACTAAGGGGGTAGATGTGGCACTTGAGGAGTGCCACATGGAAGATCCTGTTGTAGAGTGCTCCCAGTGTTTAAAATCTCTCTGCAAATAAGAAAACCAGAACAGTAGTCAGAAGCTTTCTGCTTGCTGTGCTAGTCTTCTCTTTGTATAGTTTCCTCTGTGAAAGGAACATTCAAAATCAGAATTTACCATTTGTAGTCTGAAATAGCGCAGTCCGTTCTGCCACCTCAGTCCTCTGCTATTATAATGCCACATTATTCTCCAATATATAGTTAAGAACATGCAGAATTTCTATCCCAGTACCTACACATTTCCCCCCTCAAATTATTCCTATTATTTTTGACAGAACACCAGCCATTCTGTTATTGAAAAAGGAAGTAGGAGTCCTCTCTGGCCACCCAAAAAGGCTATAATGAGAGTCATGGGACTGGCATAAACTAAGGCCACATTTGATGGAGACTGTAGTAGGGAAAAATTGTTTGAATTTTTTAAAAGCTGGCTTTTCATTTTTGAATTTTCTTTGTTGAATGATTCATACCATGTTCTGGTATGAATGTTGTTTATTTAGAAAAAACCAACATGAATGAGGAAACTAGGAAAGCTGTATAATTTGGTATTAATACAAACTATTTATTTATTTATTAGTCCGATTTATACTGTCCTTCCCGCCGACTACTTAAAGAATAAAGTAACATTGGTAAAGGGGCATGATGACCCAGTTTTTCTGTTCCCCCCCAGTGGTAAGAGACTTTCAAGAATATACAGAACCTGGAGAAGACTTCCCAACTTCTCCACAGAGGAGAAATACTTCACTACAAGAAGACAAAGACGACAGTGTCATCTTACCACTGGGTGCTGATACGCTAACATGTAACTTAGGCATTCCTGTAGTAGTAGTTTGTACAAAGGTATGTTTCAGATGATTTTTGCATGTCCTTAAAGGATGAGGTTAATGGAGCTAAATTACTCACTTGTGTGTATTGATAATTATTCTCCATATTTTGCTATCTTCTCCATATCTTGGAGATAAATCTTGGATTTGCCTTAGGCTGTGGTCACATTGACCTCTTACCGCGACTTGCTCCTGCTGTCGGTTTATCCGCAACTTTTTTTATAGGATGAAAACTGGTTACATGTCCCTCTTGAATCGTGTGATGAGTCAGACAGCCGCACCGCCCAAATGGCCGTGTGGGAATTTTTGCATGCGCAAGGGATCATGTACATAACTGCACATGCGCATAATGGCAGTTACCGGGGGGGGGGGGGGGGGCGACCAAATCGCACTCATTGCAAGAGAGGAGTCCAGATAGAGGAAAGTGCGGAATCACCTGGAAAGTACTCATTTTCCCGGGTGTAGGAAAATGTGGGAGAGAACCGGGAGCATTGCGTGAGTGAGCCTGCTTTGGGGCGGGAGGCGGATTGGCCTGTCTGATCAGCGATTTTATATGCAAGAGGGAACAGCAGTGAATCCCGATCAAAACAACCATGTGACCGCATCCTTAGAGTTTGCTAGAGCCTGTTACAACTTAGACATGATGTCTTCTGCCTTGTATCCCAAAAAATAATGTTTTGTGCTTATATTTGTTAGTTTTAAATTGGTTATACTCAGGGGTCATTGGGGGGGGATGCGGGGGGACGCCATCCCCCCGGGTGAGGTGCGGGAGGGTGGGGCCTGGAGCTCCCTGCTGGTGCCCGCTGGAGGTCGCCCCCAGCTGTGGGGAGGACACACTTCCGGTGATGTCAGGGGGTGTGGCATATGCTAATGAGTTATGCTAATGAGTCCCCCTAGCTCTTTTTCTACGAAATGACCCCTGGTTATACTGTAAAATCTTAACATTGGTCAGGATCAAAAGAGCCACATGACTAGTTCTGTCTGTTCAAGGAGCCACTGTGCTTTGAGTTTGTCGAATATCAGCCTCCTGTATCACATGGCAAATCACTTTTGAAACTCATGGCACCCAAACAGTTTGTGGGGGGAATCATGCTGTTCAAAGGAGAATAAAACCAAATACCACTGGACCAGCTCATGTTCTTGGACATGCCTAAAATAGTTCTTTGAATCCTGTCTGTTAAAAGTACATTTTATGGAAGAAAAAAAGTGCCTCCAAGATATATTATCTAGATCTTATACATATCTGAAAGTCTGTTTATAGAATACAGTGATATAACACAAAGAGTATGTATTTTCTATCAAATTTAATCTCCTAAAGTTTAGTCTTGGACTGTGTATTTTTAGACTGGTCCAAACACTTACTTGGACTAGAATTACTGAACCTGGAAGTAGTTTTCCTTTAAAAGATGCCAGTGATGGAGATAACTTTTACAGTCCATAGACTGGGTTCTGATTGAAGGCAATCAGTGCCTGCTGGAGGAAGGCAAATTGTTATATGTGAGATACTCAAACAGCATCATTCTTGACTGAGAGAACAATGTTATTAAATATAAAACACTACCTACTGTTTTCAGAGAGTAAGAGTTTCTAGAATTGCTATTATGATATGCTGTGAAAATACGGTACTAATCAAAATGTCTCCCTTTACTTCTTTGCAGTGTGATGCCATTAGTCTTCTGGAAAAAGAACACGATTACAGAGATGAGCACTTTGACTTCATTCAGTCACATATCCGGCGGTTTTGTTTACAGTGTATCCTTTCAAAAATGTAAATGTGTATTTAGCATTTTGACCTGGATTCAGATAATCTGCATATCCTCCTAACTGGCTGGGTAGCTTTTATTTTGTCATTGTTTGCCCTCAGATTTTTATGTGATACCTGGCTAATGATGGGAGTCTAAACAAAAATAAAAGCTGCAAAGTAATAAAAGTTGCATGCTTATGCATTGGGATACAGAATTAAGTTATTTATTTATTTTTCCAATGTATACCCTGCCCTCCCCGCCAAGGCAGGCTCAGAGTGGCTTACATAAAAGTAAATACATAGATAATTAAATTACCATTAAAACATCTAAAAACAGTTCATTATAAAACAGTGCAGTATCATAAAGTGCTAGCAGTGTTGTTTTAATTTCATAGCGATGGCATTTTCATAGGAGTGCACTCAATAGATTATCTAGATGCTCAGCTCACTGATCTTTCCCAGATATTATTGGCAGGCACAGACTGTCAATAGCAAACCAAGGGCCAGGGCTCTATAAATTGTAGTTGTTGTTGATAATGGTGGCGGCTCCTTAATTGAAGGCCTAGTGGAAGAGTTCCGTCTTACAGGCCCTGCAGAACTGTAAAAGGCCTTACAGGGCCCTGATCTCTTCAGGGAGCTTATTCCACCAGTATGGAGCCACCACCAAAAAAGCCCTGGCCCTGGTTGCAGCCAGCCTGGCATCCTTGAGACCCTGACTGTAGTGCTTTCTGGGGTACATATGGGGAAAGGCCATCCTTCAGGTATGTCAGACCCTGGCCATAAAGGGCTTTAAAGGTGAGAACCAGCACCTTGAAACGAATTCAATATGTTATCGGCAGCCAGTGCAATGCATGCAGGACAGGCTGGATGTGCTCCCACATGGGGAGGCCCATCAGAAGCCTGGCTGCAGCATTTTGCACTAGCTGCAGCTTTTGGATTTGCAACAAGGGCAGCCCCATGTAGAGAGCGTTACAGTAGTCTAATCTCGAGGTGACCATTGCATGGATCACTATTGCCAAGTCGTTGCGGTCGAGGAAGGGAACCAACTGCCTAATCAGCTGGAGGTAATAAAAGGCTGGTTTGGCCGTGGCTGCTACCTGAGCATCCATTGTTAAGGAGGCATCCAAGAGCACTCCCAAACTCTGGCACTGGCACCAACGGTGCCCCATCGAAGGCCGGGAGTGGGATCCCTACCCATGGACTGTCCCAGCTCAGGCATAGGACCTTTGTGTTTGTTGAATTCAATTTCAGTTGACTCAGTCTAAGCCAACCAGCCAGAGCTTGTAATGCCCGGTCCAGATCTTCCGTTCTGGAGCCAGACTGACTGCCCAACAACAAATAGAGCTGGGTGTCATCTGCACACTGGTGACATCCCAGCCCACAACTCTGGGCAATCTGGGCAAGGGGGCGCATATAGTTAAGTGCACACAAGTGGGGTATGACTTTTAGGGTTTTTTTGGGAACTGCGGGTTCCTGTGCCTTATCACAAACTGCCTTTGAAATTACCCACCTTTTCAAAAAGCAGCTTGTCATGTGGCATAAAGACCTGCTGTTTGAGAAACACAAGTAAAAAGGAACTTGTATGTTTTCACTGTAATTGTTATGTTCGAAGTTAGTTTGACAATGTATATATAAGGCTGTTCAGTCGTTAAGAGTATTGAATTAGCAGTAGTATTTCTTCCAGGGAATTCAAGATGAGCTATAGGAGATCCGTGGACAGGTCGTATGAGCATACCATTGGGAACTGGGGAGGGATCACTCCGTTTTTTAGAAGGTTTGAGGGCTGATGTTTCACACCTGGTAACTTAATTGCATGCGGAAAAACACTAATCTCCAACATAGGTTGTACTTTCTGTTTCACCATAGGTGCAAATGGCAACATGCATACTTCCCCCCCCCCCAACAAGGAAATGATATACATGTAGTAAACCTGTCATGTGTGAACCGTAACTTGTTTTATTAGAAATTGCTGTTTATAAAATAAAAGTGCTCTGCTGTTTGAGGCATTTGAACTAACTTGCTTTCCCCATAGAAGATTTAGGTCAAAATTTGCGGCTATTTTCCTTTTTGGGGAAGAATTTTAACCTGCTTGATAAAATAATGGGAAAATGGGTATAATTGCAAATGTAAGACAGTGAATTTCCATATTTTGGGGGGAGTTGCATGTTACAAAAATATTAAAACCCATTCTTGAGTTCTGACTGCCAGTTCTAAGTGAATGGACATTTTGCATTTTCTTTGACAAATAATTCAGATGGTGCAGCACTTATTTACACTTCAGTAAAGGAAAATAAGAATATTGATTTTGTGTATAAATATATTGTCCAGAAATTATATGGATTTCTTTTCAACAAACCTGCTGTTGTTGTGGAAAAAGATGCAGTATTTATGTAAGTTAGCCTTCTTTATAAATGTTTTGCATTATAAATATGTCCCGGTTTTTTCCATTTGTTTTCCTTGTATCTTAAGCGTTCCCATGAGTATGATAGTGTTTAATGTTTAAGCACATTGTGTGTACTTCACTTTACATAACTCACAACATAGCTTTTAGCAATTTTACGTTGATGGGTTGATAACCTGATCATTAAAAAAATTAAAAAGACTTTCCCTGCCTTAAACAGTGGACATATTTTTGTGCAAGATGAGACTGGGTGGAAAGTGAACCATATCTTGAACAAGGAGAAACTGAAGATGAATGAGGATGAATGACTGTATATTTTTTGCCTTCAGTCCTGCAGGATGGGACAATGAAAAGAAGATAGGAATATTACATGAGAACTTTCAGACTTTAAAAGCAGGAGACAGTTTTGAAGATATCATAACAAAGCCACCTGTTAGAAAGGTAAATTTGCTTTTACTGTTTGCTTAGAAGAAATTTCTCATGGTAACATCGGGTTCTAGCATACTGCCTTGGTTGCAAGCGCAGGAAATTTAGTGAAACTACAGCAAAGCATCCTCTACTTGTGCTGGTATAGCTGTAGAGGCTCTTGGGGTGGGGGCATCATTAAGTATATTTGAAAGTAAATTCCAAAGTTCTGTGGGGTCGCCATAAGGGGGCTGCGACTTGATGGCACTTTATACCACCATGTGAGCACTGACCTATAACCCTAATACATTTTAAACAAAGTGTATAAATCCCCTTTAATACATAAGTACAGCAAAATAATCATAACATAAAACTCATATTAGCAATCTGAAGATAAAAGACTAAACACATTTTGACAAAGATGTCTTCATCAGTGGTGAACTGCAAAAATTATTTTGAAAAGATACAGCTGATTCATATGTTGAAAATTAATGTATTAGACATACAAGCTATTGTAGACAATATGCCCATAATAAAACATGAAGGATACAAATTTTACTTCTCTTGTTGATCCAAACATGTGTTATGTGGAAGAAGCAACAACCATGTTGCCAATGTAGCACCATAACATGGAGCACTAGCAGCTCACTGATTATTGATCAGCTCCTTTCAGAGGACCATTACTTCTGTATCAGGAACAGCTGTTGCTAGGTGCATTTTAGCATTGCTGTAAGAATCTATTACTTTGCACAGAGTTGCATAGAGACGATGGATCAGATGGGGACATATCATGGATGGACTTACCTAAAGGAATCTCAGTACTGGCACAAATCTCAGTACTGGCATTAAACCGTAGACACTTAATTCAAAGGAATTTGTTAGCACTAGGTTGCCACTTTCAGACCCTTATGTGCCCTGGATGGAGTGCTATAACAGAATCAACAGTGTGCTATCACAGTTTACACACATCTTTCAAACCGGGAAGCCTCATGATAGTCTTCAGCTTTCACTTGGAATAGTATAAACTAATCACTAGGAATTGAGGTTTTAGGAAGAATGAAATTATTGAAATCTTGGGTGTTGTAAACAAGGAGATGTGTGAGGTTTTCTGTTTCTGACAGCACTTAATACACACAGTCATATATACGACAGAAGTAATATATAATATTTATGCCCAGTGTTGTATTTCCGGCTGTGGCCTGCCAGATTCTTCCAGGTAGCCCACAAGCAGGACATGAAGATATGGTGCTAGGTCCCCTGCCTCTTAGAGAGTGCCATTCTAAGCAGCATCACTGCCATCATTGTCATCTATTTGTTCTGGGGAAAACAGAAGGATTTCGCTTTTTAAAAAAAAATATTTTGTTGGACTCTTTCTTTTAAATGCTTTTGTTTTTCTTACTGCAGTTTGTACATGAGAAAGAAATAGTAGCAGAAGATGACCAGGTATTTCTTATGAAGCAGCAGGTAATGATCAGTTCTGTATTTCATTAAAATGGTCTCGAGTTAAATTAGATTTTTGGAATGTACTGTCAACTTTGTGTCAAAATTCTTAGCATGTGTACTTTGTTTTGCAGTCTTTGTTAGCAAAACAACCACCTACTGCAGCTGGAAGACCAGTGGTTAGTATTAAATATTAAGCCTTAAGTACTATATTTAGTTTTGTGTGAATGGGTCAAAGTTGGTTTTGGGAGGATTGAAGGCAGGTCTGGGTTTGCTTTTTTGTAATGTGTGAAATGGCCATGATCAACAGATTACATTTTGATAATGCTGTATGTTTACAAATAGGGATGGGTATGAACCTAAAAAACCTGGTTCAGGGTGGACCCCAAATGGACTCTGAATTGAACTAAGCCAAAAGGCCCCCACCTGAACAGAACTGGTCTAGCGAGTTTGATTCTCCCTTTCTCCTGGCCACAACTTGCTGCAGCTGGGAGAAGGGGGGAATCACCTGAGAAGGGTTAAATGGCTAGCAGCCATTCGCACTTCGAAGCGGGGGAAAGTGAAACTGACTGTTGAAGTGGATTGCAGCCATTTAAACCTAACAGCTCAGCAGTGGACCAAAAAAATCGATTTGGGGGCTCCAAATTGGCCCAAGTTCATGCCCAAGTTGGTACCGAATTTTGGCTGGTGAGCTGGTTTGTGCCCATCCCTATTTACAAATACTAAAAATGAAAATAAAACACTAACTTGTTTCTAGTTAACTGATGTGAAATTATTGCCGCTTTTGTTGGGAAGGGGGAAAGTAGCATGGAATTAATTGACAAGTCGGTCCTACAAAGAATAAGTTTAGAAGTGGGCCCTAGCTCTGACTATGATCTTCACCAGTAACATTGACTTTAAACAAAAAATAGATCTTTTAATTTCAAGACTTCTCACCATAAGTATATCATGTAACTTTTAAGTATGATTTTTTTTCTGTTTGAGAGGAATAGTATTTAACTTCAGTACTTTGTTGTTTTCAAATTCCACACAGGATACCTCACCAAGAGTTCCTGGAGGATCCCCAAGGACACCAAACAGATCAGTAACCTCCAACGTTACCAGTGTTACACCCATCCCTGCGGGATCCAAAAAAATTGATCCTAGTATGAAAGGTAAAACATTATGGGCACACAGAGCCCTGATACTCAGCAGTAAACGTAGCTCTTACAACTCCTACTCTAAAATGTTCTTTCTGGCTGGCACATAACTTGCTAACTGTCTAAATTTCAGACTAAAGAGAGCAATCCAAGGCAGGTCAACTCAGAATCTATTCAGTGGGGCTTACTTCCAGGAAAGTGGTCTTAGGATTGCAGTGTAAGAGAAGCAATTGCTTATGTTTCAGTCAGATGAGAGCTGCCATAATTTTGACATTATGAAACAGAATCTGTTTCCCAGTTCGTGAAGTAGATGAAATACAGTGATTGTCATTTGTGAAAATGTCCCTCGTATATGGGGAGAAATCATTTGATGCATTAATTAACCATCAATATGTAGTCTGTCAGGGCGGAAAGACATTTTTGTTCTAAAGCACTGGATTTATCCTTTTTGGTTTGTTGCATGCTTGCCATGTACATTCCACCAGTAAGAGAGAAAATAACACATCTGTTTACTACTTTTTAGCTGGAGCTACAAGTGAAGGAGTCCTGGCAAACTTCTTCAACAGTTTGCTGAGTAAGAAAACTGGCTCCCCAGGGGGACCAGGTGGTGGTGTTGGTAGTCCTGGAGGAGTAGGGGGCACTGGAGGTGGTGGTGGCAGCAACTTGCCACCATCAGCAAAAAAGTCAGGTAAGAGCATTTTTGTTGATACTAAATAGAGAAAACCAGGGATAATTTATAATCAGCTGTGGTTTTGTTTTGAGCAAGTCATCTTACATTTTTGAATATAAGGGAGCAAAAATGTTTCTTTGAAGGTTAGTTACTATTTAGCTATTGTAGTCTTTGTTGTTCTGATCTCATTGTTAAACCTTAGCACTTGGAAGAGCCCCAGGGCTCAAGTCCACAGCTTACTGAGCTTGCTGGATTACATGCTACTTTGTGTATTTCACATTGCTGTGCATGAAATTGTCCGAATACCAGAAAAGAGGGTTGGTGTGTCCACCCTTTGACGGTATCAGCTTCTGGAATGGGAAAGGTGAGAATTGGATCCAGTTACTCCTTTCTCTAAGCATGTGATTGGTGCTGTCTAAGCAATTGGGGATATACATAAGAGCATGATCCAGCATGAACTACTAAGTAAAATTTCTGAGAGCCAGCTGTGTGGCTTCTGAACAGTACACACACACGCGGTGCTCCTGTGGCCCAAAGGGATTGCTGGATCAGGATACAGTCTGATGTAAACTGCACTGTATTTAAAACACCTGACAGCAAAAGCCTATGGCACATAAGGATTGTTGTTTCAGGATAGAGCCTGATATAAACCGCACTGTATCTAAAGTATCTGACAGTAGAGCCTCTGGCCATTGACCCCATCTCTTCTTCCCCTCCAATTAGACATTTAACAAAGTTTGAGTTGGGCATTTTTAAAAGCATACAATTTCACATCAGTTTGGACCATTGTCAGATCCAAAGGGGAGGAGTGGTGGGTTCTAAGGAGCCTTGAGAGAAGAAATGTTCCTTCAGTTAGCTTTCTCCCTCTGACCAAATGACAGAGGCTCAGAATGGGAAACTCAGAAGAACTGGAGCTGGAAGCCACACTCTTGCTGGAATGATGTTGCCGTCTTGGCTGGGAGAGCGAAGGAATGAAAGACTGTCCCTCCACCGCAGCACATATGTGGCTTTGGGAAATGTTCAAACTCTGGATGAAGTTGTGGCAGAGACCGACTGCAAGGCACAGCAGAGGGAGAGAGCAGCAATTATGAAGTACTGCCTGGCTTCAGTTAAAGTCTGGCTCTGCCACTAGTTGGAACATCAGACATTTCATGTGTTTACTAGCAATAATGCTTAACTGTATTGGTGTTGTGTGCACTATGCAAAATATAATATTCGACCTAAATAGATAATGTGTGGTTGTATATATAGGGTGGGTTCTGACACTGCGTATGCCAAAGCACATATGTTACAGATGTATGGGAAAGGGAGCTTTTCTTCCAGCAGCAGCCCTTTGCTTGATTGCAATACTTGAGTTGCAGACTTAAGTATCAGGGACACTTCCTTGTGGAATTTGTCCCAAGACATTTAGATGCATTATTTTTGCACCTGAATGATGCAAAAGATTAGAGCTTTTATGCTAGTAAGGACAAAGAAGCTACACATTGCCTTAGCAGATGTGTTTTTCCTAGTTTGCTGTGTCAGCTCAAATTCAGGTATGTCAGGCATCTGTACAGAAGAATCAGTGGACGTGGGGAATATTCTCGCCCACGCCCTACTTGGAAAGCCACCCCCTTCCAGTCTGAGCTGATCTAAAGAGAGAAGAAGCTTAAACTAGTTGGTGTGTGGAGATGAGGAGTAGCAGGGCGCATGGGGAGGGGGTTGTCTGTGTCCTTAACTTGCACATATACCGCCCTTTGATTCAGCATCTGCATCAGTATTTCAGGACAAGCAAGGGATAAGAAACTTTATGTAATCAGTTCTTAAGGCAGTGCTGCAGGTTGTGAGACAAGTGCTAGGAGTCTAGCATTCAAGAATGTGCCGCCCAAGAATGCACCTGGGAAATTGCTTCCTTTGAAAAAGTGCTGGGGGTGGGGGTAAGCTTTCCAGATGGAAAAATTTTGCTGTTGGTCTACATTCGAGCAAGTGAGCCTTCCATGTGCATTCTCTGTCCTGCAAGAGGACCTCTCCACCTCTGAAGACACAGAAGCTATCTATATCGTTAGCCTTAGAATGGTGTGTATTTATAAGACTATGTTGATAATAGTGTTGTACTCAGATATAGTGCATACTATTGTAAACAGGAGAATATGGTATGTTAACTGGCAACCAGATCTATGGATAGCAGTGTTTCTGTCTTTCCCTGTCTCCCAGAACAATCCTGAGCAGGTCTGCGCAAATCCTACTTGGGTATGTTCAGTGGGCTTACTTGCAGGAAAGAATCCTTAGGATTGTGCTATTAATCACACTTCAAACATGTTTCAGAAGCTGCCATTTTGAATCTGACATTTTTATGTTGTGTCTTATGGAGAATGCAAGTGCATAGCTTGTACTTAATAGTGAATCTTACATATACAATTTGTAGATGCCTATTTACTGTTTGAACAAATGTTATTTATGTGAAGGAATTAGCATGAAAAATGCACAGCTCATAGAAAAGTTTGGCTAATTTTTTTTCTTTGTGTTCTTTTTATGTAGGCCAGAAGCCTGTCTTAACAGATGTTCAAGCTGAACTGGACAGAATGTCACGAAAACCAGATCTGGCCTCTCCAACATCACCTACATCCCCTACAGAAGGTGAAGCATCTTGAAGACACCAAATATAGCCATGTATTCGGGTTTTTTGGATAATTTAAACTTGCCTCTGCCTCTTCCTTCAGTGACTGGGACTAGGGAGCTGAAACACATTCAGAGAAGGACAAGCAGCTGATGTCTTTGTGTTGCCCAACTTTGTAAAAGGGAACTGAACAAATGGAAAATTATATCACACAATGTAAGACTGCTGTTCACAGTATAATGTGGCATACTGGAGTATCTAATGCCTGGATTTTGTTTAAAAGTCACTGTAATTCTGTAAATTGAAAATGTCCACTTAATCATTTGTAATGCAGAAAGCTGCTTAAAGAGTTGGAAAGCTGATATGCAACACGGGCGGGCACTTAATTTATATCCCAACCTTTTTAGTTTGATGCCATTTTACAAATTAACCTCAAGGGGGAGGGTTTGCTAGTTTTGTTGGAAAGCAATCAATCAATTGTTGTTCTTTTGTGCACCATCAATAAACTAACTCAAAATAAAACTTCATCCCTCCTTTGGAATATGACTGCAAACTATCCTGAACTCATTTGAAGTTTAAACTGCATCATTGTTTGGACCAGATCATGGGAACAGTTTGTTACATATCCGAGGGTCCCCCAGTTGAGTCTCAGAACTTTTTAAATTTATGAGCTTAAATGGAATAAATGTGGGACACCAAAAAGGTGTTTGGGAAATTAGAAGGGGGATTCTTGAAAGGGAAATGTGTAAGGGGAAACTCCGGAGCATTATATGTCCTTTGTTGAATGTGGCTATATGAAGGAAAAATTGTCCTCAAGAGTCTACAGGATAATGGTCGTAAAATAAGTTTCTTTATATATAGACCAGCCTTATTCATATTCTACTGTTCAGTGGATAGATACAGCATCTGTAATCCCTTAATAAATAATTTATTCACGCCATAATAGCTCTAAATAGATTTTCAGTGCATTTTCTTAAAGTATATATAATGTTTTGCCTCTAACACAGACAGCGTTGGTTTCACTCATGCTTTTTTAATACGTTTCTTCTGGGCCAGTTCTGCAAATCTGCCAATCCTAGAAAACAGTATTAACTATTTCTTGGCTAATTATGTCTTGTAGGCATATATGTATGTGAACAACTGTACATTCATTTAGGCAAAATTGTTTGCATTCCGTGTAGTGACTTATACAGGACCTTATGCCTTTTATGATGAGAAGTTTTGAACAGGAAGACATTGGTGTTTTTCTTGGATGAGTGCTTTTAACTGAATTTCATAAATAAAGGTTATGGGGTTTGGGTTCTTTACTACAGCAAAATATACATCAGGTATTTTAGGGAACTCCACAAATCTTGTGTGTCACTAGTGAATTCTTTTTCCCCTTTTTGAACAACTGACATGTTGCCGTGTGACTTTGTTTTTTGAAACTTGTGTTTCTTTATATCTTGGCAAACATATCTGATTCTGAAAAATGTATAGGTATGCTATGTAGTGAAAAGTGCCACCAGGTTGCAGCTGACATATGGCTACCACGTAGGATTTTCAAGGCCACAAACGTTCAGAGGTGGTTTGCCATTGTCTGCATCTGCATAGCAACCCTGTACTTCCTTGCTAGTCTCCCATCCAAGTATTAACGAGGACCACTCTGCTGAGCTTCCAAGATCCAAGTAGGGATGGGCATGAACTTCATGGCAGGTCAACCAGCATGAACTTTCAAACTGTTCCTGGCGGTGGTTGTCAGTTCGTGAATGGATACATTTCCAGAGACAGTCTCTGCTCAATCAAAATGTTTACCAAACTTAAAAGCAACAGAGGGGGGTGAATTCTCCAGCCTTAGAAACACTCTGGTCAGTTTCAAACTAGTCATATCAGTTTCAAGAGTCTCCCCCCTTTGCCAGGTTTCCTGTGTTCCCTTCCCATTTCCTTCTACAGAGCTTGCAAAATCCCCCCCCCCCCCGAAGCTTGCATTTGTTGTGACTCTGCACTTTGAGAGCAGTCCTTTTAAATGTGCAATGCCAGTGACACTGGGTTCTGCTGGACATTCTGCACATGTAACTGCAGGGATTCTCTGGTTTGACATTAGTCTTCCTTTTGCTTGCACAGCCACAATGGCACTGGGTTCTGCTGGGCACAAATATATTGCACTGGTTCTGCTGGGCTTGTACCCCCCCCCTCTCAGAGTGTGATTCTGTGCTTCACATCAGCCCTGTTGGCCTGGCATTGCCACAATGGCACTAGGTTCTGCTGAGGGCTGTACTAAAAGGAGTTAAAGGATTGCCCATTAGAAACAATGGGAGAGGATTGAAGACCCATTAGAGATAATGGGAGACATGAATGCTAACTGACTTGCATGGGCTCCATTTAAATACATTACAGCACAAAATACTTGCAATAAAAAAGCAGAGTGAAATTTCAATAAATGTTTCTGGACCCAGATAAACTGCTGTGGGACTGGAATACCAGGCCCCAGGGCAGAATGATGGTATCCATAAATAGAATGAGTGCTCTGGGACTGGAATGGCAGCCCCTTGGAGCGACGGAAGTGTTCTGGGAGTGGAATGACAGCCCCTAGAGAGGAATCATGGCCCCTGGGAGAGGCAGAAGTGTACTCAAGTTGGAATGACAGCCCCGAGAGTGGACTGATGGTCTGTAGGTTGTAGCAGAAGTGTTCTGGGACTGGAATGACAGCCCAAAAGTGGATTGATGGTCTGTGGGTTGTAGCAGAAGTGTTCTGAGACTAGAATGACAGCCCTCAAAGGGGATTGATGATGTCATTCCAGTCCCAGAACTCTTCTGCTCCTCCCAGGGGCTGTCATTCCAGTCTGGGGGTAGTAATTCCTGTCTCAGAAGACTTCTACTGCTCCCGGTGGCTGTTATTCCACTCTGGGGCCTGTCATTCCAATCCCAGAACACTTCTCCCAGCGACTGTCATTCCCCTCTGTAACCTATCATTCCTGTTCCAAAACAGTTCTGCTACTCCCAGTGGCTGTCATTACACTCTGGGGGCTATCATTCCAGCCCAAGAAGACTGCTGCTACTTCCAGGGGCTGTCATTCCAGTCCCAGAGCACGAATTCTATTCCAGGAGACTGTCATTCCACTTTGGGGCCTGTTATTCCAGTCCCAGAGCAGTTCATCTGGGCCCAGAGACATTAACTGAAAATCCATTCCACATTTTCATTGCAACTATTTTATGTTGTAATGTATTTCAGTGGAGCCCATGCAAGTCAATTTGGCATTTCTGGCTTCCATTATCTTCAGTGGGCCTTCATGCCTCTCCCACTGTGTCCAATGGGCAAACCTGTCATTCCTTTTAGTAAGTCCCTTCTGTTGGGCTTGCAATCCCCCCCTTCTTGGAGTGTGATTCTGTGCTTCACATCAGTCGTTGAGCTGGCTTTGCCACAATGGCACTGGGTTCTGCTGGGTATTGCACTGGTTCTGCTGCTGGTTTGACATTAGTCCTCTTTTGCTTGCACTGCCACAATGGCACTAGGTTCTGCTGGGCTTGCAACCCACCCACCCCCCAACCGTGATTCTGTGCTAGATATCATTCCTGTTGAGCTGACATTGCCACAATGGCACTAGGTTCTGCTGAGCACTAGTACTGCTGGGCTTGCAAAAATGCCCCCCACCTTCAGTTTTTGTTGTAGAGTTTCTCAGGGACTTTGATTCTGTTCTGCTGGGTTTCTGTTGCCCTTGCTTTTTTTTGCTTTTTTTCTCCCTCCATTATTTCCAATGGAGGATGGTGGTACCTTCTTTGGGGGGCTGTAACTTGGATCCTGTAAATCCAGTCCTCACCAAACTTGGAGAGTGGGTAGCGAAGTGTTGGCCAGAGATCCCCTACAAGCTTGGTGTCTCTAACATGCCATGGGACCGTTCTACCATGTCATGAACCAAACCAGTTCATTTCATGTCTAAAAGTTTGTGATGGTTTATGGTTTGCAAACTGGGCATGCCACGAACCAAACCGCATTTTACTGGTTCATGCCCATCCCTACTGACAAGACTGGGCTGTTGAGGTCAGGGCAAAGTGGTGCTGTAGTATACTTGAAATGTTGCTTTAAAAACTTTCACTACAGATAGACTTCCCTGCAGTGAAGAATTGCTGTGTTCTCAGACCAACATAGTGCTTGAAAAATTAATCATCTGCTTCAGGCCTTTTAAAAGTAATTGATCATTGCTAAATTCGCAAAAAAAAAACCTCAAATGTTACTTTTTGGGAGATTTTATAACTACATGACAGAGAAGAAGGCTGAAATAATGTTTTAAAAATATTTACAACCTTAAAAATTCCTGAGCACATGCATAACCTGACTGGAAGCAACTTTAGAGAAGATGGATCCGATAGAGATTTGTTTCTAATCAAATGCATGACACAAATTGTACCTTTGAACAGATTACTACTTTGTAAACACAGAATGAACATTTTGATGTGCATTTAAGGTGTGCATGAGTATATACTGTGGATATGGTAAGTAATATGTATCTATTACCTTCATTCCAGTTATAATTCACCTCACAGGTAATTTAACAAACTGTTGGTGTTTAAAACCATGCATTGTGGAACAGGCCTGCTCTGGCCTGCTGGCCCTGTTCCACCGTGCCCTCAAGATTTTCACAACAGCTGGAGAGGCTTTTTCTCTCTTCGGTAACCTGCTTCTACCACCTGACCTCTGTAGGAATCGCCTGCTTGGAAGGTCAGGACTCCCAGCTTCCCTTCCAAGCTCTGAGGCCTTGCCTTATTGTCTCCCTCTGCCTAGCATCTGGTCATCATGGGGACAATTTACTGCCTTATGCACTCTTGGAAGAACAGCCACTTGTCAACTGCCTGCTTTCTCCCTGGTGTCCCTTTTAAAATAGTGTGTCCAGGACGGTGGAGGTCTATGTCATACAGAGGACCACTATCAGCATCAAAAGTGATATTTATTCAAAAGGAATAGGTAAAATGCAATCCTCTGTCCCTCTCTCTATATACATGCCCTTTCAGATGTTAAAATATATGGAACGGGCTCCTTCGCTTAGGATGTTATAGATCTCTGCAGTTCCATTATTCTGAAGCTTCCTTCAGCTTTCCAGGATAGCACATGGTTCAATGGCTGCCTCCTCCAGACCCCTCAGTTAAGAGTTCTGTCTGCTCTGATGGACCTGGTACAAAAGAGAGGCCTTCCTCCTCACTCCCCTGAGTTTTATCTTCTCCCTTTCCCCTCCCACTGACCCAGTCAGGCCAGGTCAAGAAAGCTTTTCCTGACATCTTCAGAAATTTCCTTCCTGAAGCTTCTCTAGTATTTAATTTCTCCATATCTTTGTTCCCTGCTTGAAGGGGGGGGGGACTGGACCCTCCTATTGTCTAACTAGACCGATTAGCATTTCTTAAGAGGTAGCTGAGAACGACCATTGGTACTTACCCGTGAAGGGTCCTTCTCCTCTGAGGCTTGGAGGACATCTTGTGGGTGATTCCCATCCTTCTCTAGGGAGGCAGGACTAAGTTGAAACTTCTTCCTGTTTCCTTTGGAGGGAGTCACCCTAGCTCAGTTCGGTGCTCCGCAAGCAGTAAGCTACATAAAAACTACACTTAGCAGAAATACAGTTAACAAGAACAGGAAGAATACCATAGAATTACGTAACTCAACAGGAAAGCAACCGAATCCATAAGAATAACATCTGTGTTCGGCTC
>NW_015170890.1:1667344-1702790 GCF_001447785.1 Gekko japonicus | reverse complement strand
AAAATAGCTGGAAGGCGGACCAGTATGACGACCTGGGAGGGCCAAGATGTCCTCCAAGCCTCAGAGGAGAAGGACCCTTCACGGGTAAGTACCAATGGTCGTTCTCCCCTGAGGCGGAGGACATCTTGTGGGGTCTCCCAGAGCAGTAATTAATTTGAGGGGGGGAGGTCGTCATCTGTTGCAAGAACAGACTGCAAGACGCGACGACCAAAAGCCGCATCAGCCGAATCATATACATTGATTTTATAATGTTTGATGAAAGTGGAAAGAGATGACCAAGTGGCCGCCTTACATATCTCTTCCACCGAAGCCCTGTTACATAGTGCAGCATTAGTTGCTGCGCTGCGTAGCGAATGCGCCGTAATCCCTTCCGGCACTGAAAGATTAAGACTCTTGTAGGCCTCAACGATGCATGCTCTTAGAGAGGAACCGATGGCCGAAGTGGACATCTTCCTTCCGGTGCGAGGAGGAGAAATGTTCACGAACAGAGACTCTGTCAGTCGTATTGGCGCTGTCCTGAGGATGTAACATTTAAGGGCACGTCTTACATCTAGTGTATGCCAAGCTCTTTCTTTTGGATGTACGGGATTCGGAACAAAGGAAGGTAGACAAATATCCTGAGAATTGTGGAATCTGGTATGGACTTTTGGGCGAAAGGACGGATCCGTTCGCAATACCACTTTGTCTTTGTGGAATATACACAAATCTTTCCTAATTGATAAGGCCCCCAATTCGGAAATTCTTCTGGCCGAGGTAATGGCCACCAGAAAAAGTACCTTGAGTCTCAAAAATTTCATGGAAATGTCCTTAATAGGTTCAAACGGCTGTTTAGTCAAGGCTGAAAGTACGGTGTTAAGCTTCCATGTGGGAAACCTGTGCGCTTGTGGTGGGTCCTGTAAGGCCGCCCCTCTGAGAAAACGACGAATATGAGGATGTTGCGAGATTGGAAGGCCACTAAATTGTCGGCCAAGGTGTCAGTAGGGCGTCGGTGGCTTCCGCCGCTGGATGAAAGAACCTGGTGAAGAATCTGTCCAGTTGGTGGTTCGTTGCGGACGCGAATAGATCTACCTTGGGTACTCCCAGCTTCGTTGTAATCAGGGAAAACAGAGTCCTTTTTAGTGACCATTCTCCCTCCTGTATTGTCTGGCGACTCAGCCAATCGGCTTGTGTATTGGTCACTCCCCTGATGTGTTCTGCATGAAGTGACAGCAACTTGTGTTCCGCCCAGTTCAGGAGTAGGGTCGCCTCTCGCCTTAGGGATGTCGAGGTGAATCCCCCTTGCTTGTTTAGGTAGGCCATGGCCGACATGTTGTCGGTCCGTACTAACACATGGCGTCCCGACAGTTGTGGTTGGAAGTGTTGGAGGGCAAGTCGGATGGCCCTTAGTTCTAGAAGATTGATCGGAAGTTGCTTCTCTGCGTTGGACCACGAGCCCTGAATGGGATGTTGGTGTAAGGTTGCTCCCCATCCGGTCAGGCTGGCATCCGTGAACACTTGAACCTGCTCCGATTTCCAGAACGACTTGCCTTGCGTGATGTTGGAGATTTTGGTCCACCATCGCAGGCTCGCTTTTACTTGTAGTGGAACCCTCAGGGAGAATTCCATCCGTAACGCAATGGAATGTTGGTAGGGGCGAAGGAACAGTTGTAATGGTCTGGAATGGAATCTGCCCCACTGCAGAGCTTCGAAGGCCGCCACCATCAATCCCCCCAGGCGAGTTAGAGTCGACAGAGAAGAGGTTCTGGCTTGGATGACTTGAGATGTCAAGGATTTGATTTTCTTGGCTTTCTCCATGGGGAGGTAGACTTTCGCAGTGGCAGCATCCAAAATCATTCCCAAATGTGGTAGCCTCTGAGCCGGAATGAGGGAACTTTTGGATAAGTTGACCACGAATCCAAATTCTTGGAGTAGCTGGATAGTTGTAGTCGTGTTCCGTTGAGATTGGTTCCGTGACGGCGATCTGATCAAAATGTCGTCCAAATACGGATGGACGTGAATGCCCCTCTCTCTCAAGAGAACAATAGGATGCACCAGAATCTTTTAAAAAACTCGGGGAGCCGAGGAAAGGCCAAAAGGTAGAGCCTTGAACTGAAAGTGGCGTTCCTCTACAGTGAAGCGAAGGAACTGACGGTGATTGTGAGCAATCGGGACGTGTAGATATGCCTCCGTCAGATCTATGGAAGAGAGGTATTCTCCAGGTTTTAGGGCTTCCAGAATGGACCTCAGCGTCTCCATGCGGAAGTGTCTTAGTTCCACAAATTTGTTCACATATTTTAAGTCTAAGATGGCCCTCCAGTCCCCGTTCTTTTTGGGAACTGTGAAAAAGATCGAGTATACCCCTTTTCCCTGATCTGACGTAGGGACCGGTTCTATTGCCTGAATTAGAAGAAGGTGTGTTATCGCTTCCCTGGTTCGTAACATCTTCTCCTGGCTCTTGTGAGCCGGTGAGATTAAAAATCGTGCAGGAGGAATTGATCTGAACTCTATCTTGTATCCCTCTGAAATAACCTCCTGTATCCATGCATCTGGTTGGGAGGTTAGCCAAGTGTGCTTGAAAAAAGATAGCCTCCCTCCCACCGGTGGGTTTAGGGAGTCATGCTTTGTTAAGTTGAGATCCTCCTCCCTTTTCAGGTCTGCCTCCAGAGCCTCTGGAGAATCTGTTTGTATTTGGTCCCCCTCTCCGAAAGGGCTGTCTATTATTGTTGGGCCAGGATTGACGTCGGTTGTCAGGACGAAACCTGGGGGTATAGGAGTAGGGGCGAAAGGAAGAAGACGCTTGTTGTCTCCTGTCCCCAGGCCGCACCGATTTTGGCATTGCCTTCTTTTTGTCTCGTGTCTCCACTAAGATTTTGTCTAAGGAGTCCCCAAATAGTTTGTTCCCTTGGAAGGGATAGGCAGAAACTATGGATTTGGAGTGATAGTCAGCTGACCATGACCTCAGCCAAACAGTGCGCCTGGCTACGGTAGCTGAAGCCATAGCTCTAGAGCTGAAAACCATAGCGTCCACAGTGGCATCCGCCGTATATGAAAGGGCTTGAAGTACTCTATTTGCGCCTTCCAATAACCTATGGTTATTTTCAGGGAGTAGCTGGATTAGTTTCCTCATCCAAACTATGGATGCTCTTGAAACAGTGGATGCGGCCGCCGAGGCTTTGATTACTAGGGCATTTGCTTCGTGAGCCCGTTTTAGCGCGTGGTCTGCTCTTTTATCTAAATTGTTTTTTAACATACCATGGCCGTCTTCAGAAAGGAGACCGGAGGATTGCAATGCTGCCACAGGTGCATCTACAGCCGGGATCTGCAATAAATCTGAGACAGAAGGAGTTATAGGGTACAGTCTCCTAATGTTCCCTGGAACTGGTCGATTAGATAAAGGTTTGGACCATTCTGCCTTGATTTTTCTCATGTAAAAATCTGGAAAGGGAAAGGCAGTCTCTAAATAATCCTCTGGAGGAAACATCTCATCGGTAATCTCTGAGGTTTCAGCCTGCTCTTGAGAATTTTGTGCATCCCTTCCTGTTTTTAAGAGAGACTGAATTTTAAGAGCAGACAGGGTCTTAGTCAGCAAGTATTGAAGGTCCTCTGGCTTAAAGAAGCGAAAGGACTTTTCCTTATTAATGGGAGATTTTGTTGAAGAGTCTCCCTCAACATCTGAATTGGAGGAAAATTCTCCTTCCTCCTTCTCACTGTCAGGTTGAGATGTAACTATCTCTTCGTCTTCCACCTCATCCTCCCCAAGGCTTCTATCCCTCTCTGAGTGGGGCCGTCCGTCTTTAGGACCCTGGGGAAACCGTTTCCTAGACGTCTTGGAAGAGCACTTTCCCGGGCCTTTGGGTTCCCTATGCGGAGGTGAGGGGGAACGAGACGGAGGAGATCTGGGGAGGCTGTGAGAATGATGATGACCGGGCCCACCCCTTCCATAAAAATTGGCAATTTCCTCCCTCATCGCCCTCCTAAAAAAGGCCATTGCGTCAGGGGAGATGGGGGGTGGTGGTTGAAACAACACATTACCGCTTCTGCAGGTCATCATCCCGGCATCCAGCAACACAGGCTCGTTATAGTGTGTAAAGGCAAGTGCGGCCCCGCTATGGGTAGAGGACCCGGGGTGCTCGATTTGCGGGTTTGGGCACTGTCGGCCATCCCCGTCTTGTAAATGGATGCGGCTATCGGTCGTTAAAATGGCCGCCGCCACCGACGTGGGCTCATTGATGGCGCGCATAGTAGTTTTGGCGCGCTTAGCCTCGGTGCCGTCTTCCTGATCCGTCCTGGGCGATGCGTTTCTCTTTTTGGAGCCGAGGCCGCTATGCGAATGCCCATCGGTTTCACTTTCAGGAGCCGAAAGAAAGCCGTCGTTCTCTCCCTTGTGTGCCATAACAGGCTCCAGAGCTGAGGGCCTCCTTTTATGAGGGCTATTAGTAATTTATTGCCCAGTGGGAGGCAGGGAGGGTAGAGAGAAGGAGAGGGGTTTTTTTTGTTTGTTTGAGTTTTTTTTTGTTTGTTTGTTTAGAGGAGAGACAAAGTAGGAATGAAAAGGTAGAAATGAAAGAAGGAACTTTGAAGTGGAGAAGGTAGTAATTTGGTAGAAGATGTTAGCAGAGCTAACCCTAAGCTGCTCTCCCTACTGAGGCAGGAAAAGAACTGAGCTAGGGTGACTCCCTCCAAAGGAAACAGGAAGAAGTTTCAACTTAGTCCTGCCTCCCTAGAGAAGGATGGGAATCACCCACAAGATGTCCTCCGCCTCAGGGGAGAAGAGCCTGGAAAGCCATTGACTGACTTCCTCCTCCTCTGGGGGCAAGGGGGGGTGGCTTTTGCTCATTTCAGCCTAAAAAAAAATGCATTTCTTCACACCATATATTTGTATATTCATTGTGATAGTGCAAGGAGGGGTTTTGGTATCTTACCTCTGTATTCTGATAGAAGATGTGCTATCAAAGTACACAGTCCAAATAAATGATTTTCATCATGTTCATTAACATACTGCGGTGTTCATTAGAATGTGTGTCTTCCTAACACAGAAAACAAAAATACAGGAAGATCATTTTTCTCTCTACTGGTGTGAACCTTAAGCAAATATTTAATTAGCATTTTTTAAACATGAAGATGTTTTATAGTAAAACAGCTGTTTGATTTCCAATTATGATGTACAAGCCAATATTGTCTGATTTCCAATTAAGATGTACAAGCCAATATTGTCTGATTTCCAATTAAGATGTACAGCCAATACTGTAAAAGCAGCTGAAGGAGAGTAAATGTGAGAGAGCAGGATAAAAGAGGCAACATTAGTGAAATGGGTAAGAATTAAAGATAAAAGATTTTAAGTTTGCTAAAGTTTACTAACGTCAAGTGTATTAAACTTAACCCTAGCCCCACAGCCAGACAAACAGAAACACATAGTATAGGTTTCAGAATGTGTTCTTTCTCCCTTCCAGGGAAAGGGAGTGTTGTGGAGCCACCAGTAAGAGAGCTGTTCTCCATTTCTTCACTCAGACATTGCAAATGGTTGGTGTCCACTAGATCAGGATCAAAGATCACTATAAGCATCCTTTCAGGTAGGTCAGGCCCTGGTTGTTCAGTGTTTCAAAGTAAATACTGACATTTTGAAGCGTTGATAGTTGCTGCGCTTGCATGACAGAAGAAAACTGAAGGCTCTCACATTTCACGGGAGGAAGAGCATACTGAAGGCATTTCATGTTCTTAACACCAAGCACAAATCTTGTGTTTTGTGCAAGAAATACTGTTGGCCTCATCTTACATAGCACAGTAAAAGTGGCAACAGGAAAGCTAAGCACCCCCCCCCCCAAACTTAACTAAAGCAGAACAAAAATAGAATATCTAGAGTAACATTTCCTGATTTTTCTGGCTGGTATTTTCAGATAAATATGTACAATGCTCAATTGTAAAGCTAAATTTTTAAAAAGGTGTACAGATTGTACCAAAATCTAGTGACTGTTGACTATTCAGTTGTGTAAATCTCTATGATTGATGAACATGTCATTGCAAGAAAACGTTGCTATGAAGTTATTTAAATCAATTCTAATCACTATGACAAACCAAACAAGTCCACGTGTGTCAAGGAAACACGAGGTCAGACCCCATGGGTTCCCAGGCAGGTGCACACAAGAACCAGACTGTTGTTATAAAATAATGTTAAGTTTATTCAAAGATACTAAGAAAAATAATTACAGCCAACACATTACTCAAAAGTCATATAGAACAAAAAATAACAAAGCTAGCTTCAACTACCTAACTCTAGAAAACCAACCTTCATTTCATTTAGGCCTCAAATAGTGTTGCCTACATTTTGAGCAATTGTAGGACATAGTCTTGGGCCATAGTCCATGAAAATCTCAGCTATCTTCTTTCTTCCTGGACTACAACTCAAGTTATAATTTTTGGCCCATCAAGTCAGGCAATGGTGGCATCCAACCTGAATGCGAATCCTCTAGAAAATTACATCACCTCTCTGCACCTCCCCCCTCCCTTCACAGATCACAGGTTCCCATGAGAAGTTAATTAACCGGCTTCCATCTTTGGCCTTGAAGATGATAAGAACCCTGCAGGTTGGAAAAAACCAATTAGCAACACCTGCAGATCAGTACAGGCCCATCACCATTCATGTTAACCCTTGAGCGAATGGTGGAGAAAGTGCTTTGCTTCACGACATGGAAATGTTATGTAGTGAACATGATTAACAAAACAATGGCACTTGAAATGAGTACTTGCTTGAATGAACTTTGGCTCCAGAACATGCAAAGTAACAGTGCATCTGAGCATCCACAGAATTCCTTCACCACTGAATAATTTTAACTGTCCTTCACAGACCTAGGAGCTTGGGTGGGGGCTTCCAGGTTAGATGGTATGGTCGCCAGGCATTTCTGCTTTGGTTTTTAGAACTTAGTAACAAGAGAGGGATCCTGTTTACTAGAATATGAAATATTTAGAATACTATTTATAATGTGAATAAGAATATATACCTGAGGTTCTCAAAGTGGAATCCCTATACCTGCGTCAAGAAAATCCAATTCATGCCCTGACCTGGATAGCCCAGTCAAGCCTGATCTTCTCAGATCTGGGAAGCTAAGCAGGGCCAACCCCAGCAAGTATTTAGATGGGAGACCTCCAGAGAATATCAGGGCAGAGGCAGGCTATCAAGCCATTTCTTTGAACGTCCTTTGTGCCACAGTAACAGTCACCAGAGGTCACCGTGACTTCCAAGCACGGGCACACACCATGTGGGCACACAAAAAACCCCAAATCAAAATCCAGTCCATATCTTATGTTTATTCCTGAATTTATTGTCTGCATCTGCCAGCACATGGAAACAAAACTGCTCTCTTCATTTAAAGTTGGTGTAGCATTTCTTGGCCTACATGCCTCCTGCATATAGCTTCCCAATCTACTTTCTGTTATTTTTGCCAGTTAATGCTTATGTTTCAAGAACCTATCACCTTTGGTGCAGCATAAATAGCCCCATTTTACAGTTTCTGATTCTGCACTGCAAAGCCTAGTTTAGGAGGTATTTCCATCCATCTTTTTTGGGGGTGAAAGAACTAAAACCACACACTATTCTCTTCCATTGTACAAGTTGGTCATACATGTATTAATTGTATTCAGCTTTTTGATGGCACCCCCCTTCCCCTAAGAAATGTAACTTCATCAGTCGATGAAATCCCCGAAATAACTTCAGGCTTACTTGTGAGTTGGCACACATATATAGGAATACAGTTTAATTACTTTTGCTGTTTTGATTTACCACCCACCTGTTATTGGGTTAAAGGTGATGTCTCCTTTGATCATGAGACATAAATAATTGCACTGGCACACAACTTGTGGCAAGATTCACAATAATTTAATGATGACTAGAATAATTGCTGACAGCTGGGAACTGAGATTACAGGGAGAGAGCTTCACTTGGCTCAGCCAAAGCAGGGAAATTTCAAGTTGTCGTAAATGATGTATGTGACCACACTTACAATGCGTTCCCTCTGCTAAAAGAGGGGAAAGAGAAACAATGTGCCTTATATATCTTACACAAGGCAAGTCCTGTTGTGAATGGTTAAAATAAAACGATTATATAACAATTGGGTAGTGGCAAATATTTTAACTGGGTTCTTTTTGGAGAACACAGGCAGCAGTTGATTTAAGCCAGGCTAAAGGAGAAATGGTATTATGATTGTATTGCATTCTCTTTACTGAGGTGAGACTGCCTGAATTGCTGGGTATTTTTTTTTAAGTCTGAGTATCTAACTGGAAAGATACTAACTTTATGTCTGAGTATCTAACTAATTTGAAGGAAAGAAAGTAATCTTCTTGGCCTTTTATTGCCTTTCCATTTGCTGAATTTCGGTTGAATAGGACTGCTCAGTGTAGACAAGAATTTAAATTAATGCATCTGAGAATGGGAGAACTCTGCCTAAAATGTCAACTTCTGGTAGTCCAGAAGAGAGTGTGGGTTTTGGGAAAAAAAGTCTCTCAGTGTTTTCTCCAGCTCCGACATGACATCAGTACTGCATTCCACACTATTTCTAAGAGTCCTTTAACATTTGGAAGCAAAGGGACCCTTTGAAACAGTGCAGGATGCATTTTCAGTGGCAAGTCTACAACAGTTCTGGGACCCCACCATATCCCATCCAAGCAGAAAGGCTTCCCACTTGTGCAAGGGTAAAGCTTTGTGTCCAACCATATTTCCTAAATGAGTGATACTAGTAATCCAGACTATTTTTCCACTGGCATTTTTTTTTTACAGTTTCCTGAATAAAAATCAAAGTACCCTTCTTCTCTATTTTTAGAGTGTCTCTCTCCACTTATCATTGCAATTAATTTTTTTTTTAAAAAAGCAGGGTTGACTTGCCTACAATAACATTTTGAATATTTAAATAAATTGATATATTACATAGTCTCCTCTGTTGATACATGAATCTAGAGACTGGGGCCACGAACAGACAAAACAGATCTTTCTACAAACACAAGAAAAGGTTTTCAGAAAAATCGAAAATCTCTCATGCCCTCAGTTGCGGTTGCTAGACAACTACAAAAATATTGCCAGCCTTCAATCCTTGTTTTCTGTCAGTAAAAGATAGGGGACAAATGGGGCCACTTCCAGGGCTGTTTTTGGCCTTTGAGAGAAGATTCATCACAGCCAGGACTAGCATGGGCAACTTTATACCACATGACTTGCATGATTTGCTGAGGCCCAGCTGCTTGCTACTATTCAACAACAGCCACCCCATGAAACTCAGTGTGGTGTAGTGGTTAGAGTTTCAGATTAGGATCTGAGAGACCCAGATTTTAAACCCTACTCTGCCATGGAGGCTCAGTGGGTGACTTTATGTCAGTCGCACAGTCTCAGCATAACCTACCTCACAGGGTCATGGTGAGAATATAATGGGGGAGAAGAGAAGCTGCTTTGGTTTCCCATTGGGGAGAAAGATAGGGTACATATGAAGTAAATAAATGTAGCTGAAGTTGGGGGGGGGCAGATAAAAGGTAGGTTGGCTGTGCAACTGGGCTTGTTTTCCCATGGATACTGCCAGGGGGAGGGTAGGAGAGAAAGCTTAAGACGGGGGCAGATACAGGTAGGTTGGTGGGTGGGTGGGAAGAAGAGGGGGAAATGGAAAGTTGAAGATATCGGGGGTGCCTGGAGGACAAAAGAGGGCTGGGCACACACTTAATTTGATCTTCATGGCAGGGGGTACAGTGGACCAGATCGCTGCCTTGGCAGTGCCATGGTCAGACCACCTTGCCCTGAAGGCCCGTCTGAATGTTCCACCCTGACCCGGTTTGGGCGGTGAGCATATTTTAGTTCGCCTGTGGAGCCAAATGGACCTTATGCAGCTTCAGATGGCCCTATGGGAGCCGATGCCCCCTGGCAGCTCGTTAGATGAGCTTGTAGAGGACTGGCATAGCTGACTCTTGGCAGCCATCGACAAGATCGTTCCCCGACGCCCTCTGCACCCTCGCTCTAGGCTCGCTCCTTGGTTTATCCAGGAGTTGCAGCTAATGAAGTGAAGGCTAAGACATCTAGAGAGACAGTGGTGGCGCACCTGCGATGAAGCTACAAAAATATCTTATAAGACGTTTATGAGATCCTATGAGATGGCAGTCAAAGCCACAAAGAGAGAGTATTATGCGACTACGATTGCATCTAGGAACTCATGCCCAGCCCAGTTATTTAGAATGATTCGGTCTGTGACTGTTCTGCCACAAGGCAGACCAAACATTAGGGAATTGGATATTGGCTGTGAGGCTTTTGCGAGCTATTTCGCAGATAAAGTCTTGTCGCTCCACTGTAACCTCCCTGCCACAGTTGAGATAGTTAGTGAACTCGAGGCTCCATGCAAGTCTTCTAGTCAGGTTATGGATTATTTCAGTCCGCTTAACCTAAAGGAAGTTGACAAATTGCTCCTAACTGTACGCCCCTCCACGTGTTGCCCTGACCGGTGCCCTTCGTGGCTAATTAAAGCTGGCCGCGAGGGGTTTCAAGGTGCCCTAAGGGAGATCATCAATGTCCCTCTCAGAGGGACTGCTCCCTAGGGCACTTAAGAAAGCGGTTGGTCCATCCTTTCCTGAAAAAGCCATCTTTGGATCCGGCTGAATGTATTTATTTATTCAATTTTTATCCCACCCTCCCCGCCACAGGCAGGCTCAGGACCGCTTACAATAAGCGTTAAAAACACATTAAAGCACAAACATAACAAGCATAACTCACAATAAAATAGAATAAAATAAAAATAAAGTGCTGGTGACAATAACAACCCGGTGGCTGTAAAAGGTCCCACAAGGCCCTGATGTCCTCCAGGAGCTCATTCCACCAGTGTGGAGCCACCACTGAAAAGGCCCTGGCTCTCTAGCGTCTTTCAGGCCAGGGAGAATCAGGCGATTTTGCGACCCTGACCTCAGTGCTCTCTGGGGCACATATGGGGAAAGGCAGTCCCTCAGGTAGGCAGGCCCTGGGTCATATAGGGCTTTAAAGGTCAAAACCAGCGCCTTAAAGCAAATCCGGTATGCTATAGACAGCCAGTGCAGTGTCTTTAGCACAGGTTGGATGTGCCGCTGCATTTTGCACCTGCTGCAGCTTCCGGAGTTGCGACAAGAGCAGCCCCATGTAGAGAGCATTGCAGTAGTCTACTCTCGAGGTGACCATTGCATGGATCACTGTTGCAAGGTCATTGCATCCGAGGAAGGGAACCAGCTGCCTAATCAGCCAAAGATGGTAAAAGGCTGCCTTGGTAGTGGCAGCATCCAGGAGCACTCCCAGACTCCTGACCCTCAGCGACCAATGGTGCCCCATCGAAAGCCGGCAATGGGATCCCTACCCCCAATCCGCTCCAACTCAGGCACAAGACCTCCGTCGTCTTCATTGGATTCAGTTTCAATCGACTCAGTCTAAGCCAGCCAGCCACGTCCTGCAGCGCCTGGTCCAGATCTTCCGGGGTAGAGTCGGACTGACTGCCCAACAAAAGATACAGCTGGGTGTCGTCCACATATTTGTGACACCCAAGCCCGTATCTCCGGGCAATCTGGGCAAGGGGGTGCATGTAGATGTTGAATAACATTGGGGAGAGCACTGCCCCTTGAGGCACTCCGCAAATAAGCCGGTGCCTTTGGGACATCTGATCCCCAAGTGCCACCCTTTGTCCCTGACCATGGAGAAAGGAGACAAGCCATTGCAAGGCAAGCCCCTGTACCCCCATGTCGGCGAGGCGGTGGGTCAGTAGCTGATGGACGACCATGTTGAACGCCGCCGACAGGTCCAACAGCAGCATCACTGCCGCCCCACCCCGATCCAGATGCCTCCGGAGGTCGTCTGTGAGGGCGACCAGTGCCATCTCTGTCCGGTGGCCTGGGTGGAAGCCGGACTGAAACAGGTCTAGCATGGAAGTGTCATCCATAAAGCTCTGCAATTGGCAAATTACCAGCCGGTTTCCAACTTATCCTATTTGGGCAAAATAACAGAAAGGGCCATGGCAATCCAGTCACAGAGCTTTTTGGATGACGCTTCCATTTTAGATCCCTTCCAGTCTGGTTGTTGCCCAAGCCACGGGATGGAGACGGCACTGGTCGCCCTCAAGGACAACCTCCGGAGGCACCTGGATTGGAGCGGATCAGCAGTGCTGTTGTTGTTGGACCTGTCGGGAGCATTCAACATGGTTGAACATCAGTTACTGATCCACCGCCTCTCACTGACACTGGAGGCTTGCCTCCTTTCTTCAGGGTCGGGGGAAAAGGGTGACACTACGGGAACAGCTATCCCAAAGGCATCCACTGAATTGTGGAATGCCCCAAGGGGCACTGCTTTCCCCAATGCTATTTAATATCTATATGTGCCCCCTTGCCCAGATTGCCCGGAGACATGGGCTGGGATGTCACTAGTATGTGGATGACACCCAGCTCTATCTGTTGTTGGGCGGCCAGTTTGACTCTAACCCGAAAGATCTGGACCGGGCGTTACAAGCCGTGGCTGGATGGCTTACTGAGCCGACTGAAATTGAATCCGATGAAGACGGAGGTCCTGTGCCCGGGCAGTCCGAGGGTAAGGATCCCACTCCCGATCTTCGATGGGGCTCCGTTGCTGCCAGTGCCGGAGGTTAGTTGGGAGTGCTCTTGGATGCCTCCTTCACAATGGAGACCCAGGGAGCAGCCACTGCCAAGTCAGCCTTTTACCACATTTGGCTGAATAGGCAGCTGGCTCCTTTCCCCGAATGCAACGACTTGGCAACAGTGATCCATGCGATGGTCACCTCAAGAATGGACTACTGTAATGCTCTCTACATGGCGCTGCCCTTGTCGCAAATCCAGAAGCTGCAGCTAGTGCAAAATGCTGCAGCCAGGCTTCTGATGGGCCTCCCCATGCAGGAGAACATCCAGCCTGTCCTGAAGGCATTGCACTGGCTACCGATAGCATACCAAATTCACTTCAAGATGCTGGTTCTTAACTCTAAAGCCCGTTATGGTCAGGGGCCTACATCAACCTTTCCCCACATGTTCCCCAGAGAGCACTGTGTTCAGGGTCCCAAAATACACTGGCCCTCCCAGGTCCCAAAGACGCCAGGCTGATCATAACCAAGGCCAGGCCTTTTCGGTGGTGGCTCCATATTGGTGGAATGAGCTCCAAGAAGAGATCAGGGACCTGCGGGACCTTTTACAGTTCCACAGGGCCTGTAAGACGGAGCTCTTCCACCAGGCCTTCAATCAAGGAGCCACCTCCAATAACTGAAAGGTATAAAGCCCTGTCCCTTGGTTCTACCATCAACAGCCTGCTGCATAAATAAATACATCAATTGAGCTGATCATCAAGACAGACCACTGAGTATACCAACATGATGGTCGCCACCATCTCTAAGCATGATTACCAGTATTGGATCTTCTACTAGCACTTTTCCTGCCAACCTAGCAGTTCGAAAGCAAGAAATTGCAAGTAGATAAATAGGTACCACTTCGGTGGGAAGGTAACAGCGTTCCGTGTGCCTTGGTGTTTAGTCATGCCGGCCACATGACCACGGAAATGTCTTCGGACAGCGCTGGCTCTTCAGCTTTGAAACGGAGATGAGCACCGCAACCCTAGAGTCGGACTCGACTGACTTTCGAGCAAGGGAACCTTTACCTTTACTAGCACTTTATAATATTGGATTGTTTTAGAAGGTTTTGTGATTGTTTATAATTGTATTTATGTGTTTTAATCTTTATGTAAACCGCCCTGAGCCTGCTCCAGCGGGGCGAGGGCTATAAATTGAAATAATAATATTATTCTTTTTAATGTCAATGCCAATAAAGGTAATTTGAATTTATACTAATACTACTACTAATAATAATAATTGTGATGATGATGTGGGGAAGAAAATACTGGGGAAAGTGAGATGCCCTGTGAGAGGCTGGGCAGTATGTAATTTGGGCCAGCTAAGCAGCTTGGCACTGTGCAACTGGGCCAGACCTCCCAGGGGGAGGCTGCCAGGGGAGGGAAGGAGGGAAAGCTGAAGATAGGGAAACAGACAAAGGTAGATTGGCTGATGGGTGGGAAGGAGAGAAGGAAGCAGGAAAGGGGGAGGGGCTATGGGACTTTTAGGAATGGGAAAGATTAAATGTGAGGGAGAATAAAATTAGCTACCCACCCCCAAGGCCTTGTGGGTCCCCCACTTGTATCAACTATAATATGAAGTCTTTCCTGATGTTATGGTTGCAGTTGCAATTTGCCTTTCTTTGGCTGGAATTCAGACGGCCCACACTGAGACAACTCCTACAGCTTCCTACATTTACTTCAGTAAAGTAAACATGTACTTTGAGATTGGCAAGAGTGTAGGACATTTAAAGAGCAATCCAAATGGAAACAAGAAAAGTCAAATAAGCTTATGAACAAAATATTTATTTGATTTTTTCAAATATCTGATGTCACTTCCCAAGTTTGGAAGAAAAACAAAACGAATGAAGGTTGAAAAGAGGTTATTATACTTCTGCACCTGATCTACTGTGAGGCTGTTTTCTCAAGACTGTTATAAATCTTTAAAGCTCCTTTGTAGGGATTCAGCTGTGTCACTGTTTTGCCAGTTTGAATTTTCATCCGACAGTATTAACATTTAGAATTAATTCCTCTAACGCAGAAGGTATAGTGGTATGTTGAATTTACAGCCACACTGTGGGCTTGGTTTGTTTCTCAGGCACAGTTGGCTATTTAAAAACCCAATCATAGAAAGTTTTACTAGTCTCTTGATGACCAGTAAGGGTATTTCTTGGAAAGAGACATGCTGCTTCATCTCATGTATGTGTTCTTTGAAGCATAAATCCCGTTAAATATATTCATTGCAAACAGATGTAAGATTCTACTGCTGGGGTCTTTGTATGGAAGTTTCTATAACTCCTGTTCCAATTAAGAAGTATATTGGACAGACTTCTAGAAAACCAAATGCTAGTGTGGTTTAGTGGCAAGTTTTGGCTGTGGTTTCTCTATAAGTACCTATAGTGTTTTTCACAAGAATAAGAGTATAGACTTTTTATGCCACCTCTGTGTGGCCTGGTTTCATGGGTAGGTGGATGTGCCAATATAAGCCACACTAACACTTCTGGCACATATATTCTAAATATGCAAAGGAAGGGGCTGGTGTCCGGTGATCTCTGTTGCATTTCACTTGAGACAGAGCTGGTTAGCTGAATTGGTGTGTGTTACAGCTGTATAGGAGACAAAGCCATCAAGCTGCTTGCAGTCCTGATTCTTTGCAAGTTAAGCTGGTTTGGGGATTAAAAATTTACATAGGCCCTAAGGGCTGGAGTAGCTTTGTGGGAAGATGATCTGAGGACTGGGAAAGTAGGGGAGCTAGGGTGCAAAGAGTCCGAGGGCAAGATGGCTGACTGCATGGGTATGTATGCAGTGAGAAAGAAGAACCTATGGTAGAAATTAGTGGGGGGAGCTTTAGGGAAAAGGGCAAGAGTGGGGGTCTAATGAAATGGAGAGTCTTTCAAGGAACCTCACAATGTTTGAAGGTCAGGAGAAGAGGGGAGTTCTAGGGAGCTTGGCAAAGTGACAGCGAGAAAAAACATAGTGGGATGAAGGGACTAAGCTGAAAAGATGTCTCAGGAGAGTATGTTGAAGAAAGGGAGAGCCCAAGGAGACAGTAGGACTTCACACAGGGCCTAAGGACAGGCAGAGCTACAGCTAGTTAGAAGGGGCTGGGGGGCATTAGACTAGCAAATCTAGATTCTAAGACCTGACAGGCCTACCTTAACTTTAAGAGTGGTATAAAAGAAAATAATCCATGAACGGCAGACTGTCACCAGGGCTACAACTGGAGAATGCTGGGGGAGGAGGCAATAAAAGCCAAGAAGCACAGACAGGAGGACTTAATTTTATGTCGACTGGAATTAACCATCCCATTCCCTGGCTGCAGACTTTTGGTATATATTCAGTATTCTGGAGCTGCTTCCTGCTAAAGTAATTGCCATATTATTCCAGTGTAGCATTTTGGTGTATGACAAAAACAATAATTAGTGTTCTTGGAAGGGCGAGGCTGATGGAAGAAAAAATGCAACAGTTTCAGGTTGTACCAGAGGGGGAAAAATTGGAGTATTGGCCTTAGAAAGATTATAATTTGGGGGTGGGTAAGGAGGGGGAGGATAAGTATGTTAAATTTAAAAAGCTATCCATTATCATAGGACAATAGAAGTTTAACTGAGATCATTTTAAATCTTGTTTGGTCATGTTTTCCAGTTTGTGCTGTTTGTTCTTACTTGGAGGTAAATCCTGAAGTATCCGAAACAGAAGACTGCCAACTCAGTGGCTGGCTAGGAACTGGCAATTTGGTGCAATCCTAAACAGAGTTACACCCTTCTAAGTACACTGATTTCAGTGGACTTAGAAGGGCGTAACTCTACTTAGCATGGCATTGTAAAAACTACCATGGAAATTTCAGTCTTGCACTCTCTTGGCACCTCCCCATGTTTCCTGGTCTTGATGTCTGATCCAGAATGGCAGGGGAGTTCATTTAGCCTAACAGATACTGCTCTCTAGAACGGCTTCCCGTCTAGTGTTTCTAGTGCTGAACCTGGAGGCAACCCTTCTGTGTGGCTATATGTGGACTATTCTTAGTGTACTATGTACACACACACAAAAGCAACCATTTCCTCTATTTTCAGCAAGGAATATTTCCTGTTTCCTTTAGAGAGAAAGTTTGAGCCCAACGTTGCAACACTTACAGCAGGAAATACTGACCAGACCCCCCAGAAAAGGGAGGGGTAACTAGCACAATGTTACCTTTTATGATTTAGTTCCGTCTTTTCATACATGAAATATATATTTTCATATCCTATACATTTTGGTCAACTGGTGCAGTACCCCCTACATTGCTCGCAAGATCTGTTAAATTGTGGAGAAGGAAAAAGTCAATCTACTTTCCCTAGTAATCCACAAGAGGGAGACCACAAACCTTTGAGTAGAGTTAAAGCTGGGGATTTCATGAATTCACGGCACACACATTCACTTTGTATGTACTGAACATGTTTCCATTATATGGATGTTGAGTCATTCTCTCAACCATGTGCAATCTCTCTGCTTGGTTTTTCAAGATACTGGTCCCTAGGTACAAAATAGAATAAATGAGTTGTGGTTCACACAAACTTGTACTCAAGTATAATGTGCATGTTTGCATCTACACACACAGCCATGCCCAAAAAGCTGCCTAGAGTGCCTGTCAAAAGATCCGTAATGCAATTAGTTTCCCTATAATGTGGTTTCAGGACCGTTTACATAACTATTGGGTTGGATCCCAAGCAGAGTTCCTTCCATGTACCTTGGGGTGGGATGCACAACTTTTGCAGACCTCCCCTTGTGCTGTTCTTGAGGGTCCTCCAACCCACAAGACTGCAGAGGCAGTTTTTCTGGTAGCAGAAGGAGCCTCGACAGGTGAGAAGGCAGGAAAAACCTGTTCTGCAAGTTCTTGCAGGGGTTTTTTGTATACACCTATTGTGTTTAAAGATGAATCATTGCCCAACTCTTCCAGAATTTAATGGAGCATTAATGATACAAAGCTTGTTGTACTATACGGCACATAGCGTTTATTTCCCTTCCTCTATGAAGTAGGTTACTAATCTTCCTAATGTATAATTCTATGCATACTTCCAGGCAAACAAATTGCATTGAACTTAACAGGAGTGTTTCAGAGTACGGGGGAAAGGGAGTACTTGACCCAAGAGCAACCAGCAGAGGTGCAAGGCAAATCCAAATCTCCCAGATAAAAGAGCTCATGTTATCCGCCACTGAACATGGTACTCACAGTGCTGCTAAGAATCCTTGCTCCAATAATGTAATTGGTAAATATTGTGGCATTAAAAATAAAGATTTTAAAGCTGCTTCCCACTGTTCTACCTGTTAACGAAGAGTGAATGCAGATGACCATTTGCCAAGTTTTAGCTTAATCACAATGCACGTATTAGTAACCCAGTCATCTGTGGCCCCTGCCACACGGCAGGGAAAACACGAGGCGAAGCGCGGCTAAAGAGAGCCGCATCAAAAAAGATACGCGCGGGCGGGATCCCATGGATCCCGTGCACCGCATGCCATTGCTCCCCGGCACAATCACATGCCGGGGAGGAAGAGTCGGAGGCAAGGGGGAGGCCAGGATGTGCCGCTGCAAGGACGCGCGGCCGATCCCATGGCCGGTTTGAGACGCTCCACTTCGCATGAACCACCCAGGTAGGTGGTTCTTTTTAGTGCGGGTTTTCACGGGGAAGAGACAGATCGGGACGGACAGGCAACGATTCCCAGATGTTGCTGTGGGATCGTGCCCGTTTGATCCGCCCCCCGTTCTGTCTTGCTCCCGGACCAAAACCCCTCATATGAACGGGGCCTGTATTGTTCTAGAAATCAGAAATCCAAGGAAGCATACAGTACCTATGTGCTGGGGGAATTCTTTTTCTGTAAAACAAGTCACTGTGGACTCCCGTTTGTTCTTGCAATAATTTTCTTTATTTATACCTCTTTTCTTCTCCCCAGTGGGGATTCAAAGTGGCTTAGGACGTTCTTCCCTCATCTATTTTATTCTAACAGCCCACTGGAATTACTACCAGAAAATTGTAATTTGCAAAAATAAAACAAATTGCAAAAATTAAGCACCCAACAAAATAAGTGTTTGGTGTTTGGTAAATCCCGTGCTTTCATAATCTTTACAATATATTCCATGCTAGACCACATTCCTAGGGCTGTTAATGAAAACACTTAAGTCATTTTAAAGCCAGATGTGCTGTCTGTCAAGTTCTACTTGTATTCCCCCCCCCCCAAAGATTTGATTCTGCTCTGTCTTGCTTTCTCTACTGCCACAATCACAATCATTCCAGACCCCCGCAGAAGCTCCCCCACCCCAAATTTTCCATAGCTGTAACAGGAAAGTAATGGAGCTGCGGTGGCTCAAGTGGTTAAGACGCTAAACTGCAGGCTGTGGAAGGCCGGTAGTTCAGCAGTTCGAGACCCAAGTGTGCTGCATGATGGAGTGAGCTCTCATCTCTAGTTCCATCTCCCGCCAAACTAGCAGTTCGAAAGCAAGAAATTGCAAGTAGATAAATAGGTACCACTTCACTGGGAAGATAACAGTATTCCATGTGCTTTGGTGTTTAGTCATGCCGGCCACATGACCACGGAAATGTCTTCGGACAGTGCTGGCTCTTCGGCTTGGAAACAGAGATGAGCACCGCAACCCTAGAGTCGGATTCGACTGGCTTTCGAGCAAGGGAACCTTTACCTTTAATAGGAAAGTCAAAACCTCTTCTGGGCCTAACCCCATAAACCTGACCAGAGTGAACGAAGCCACTGAAAAGTGCAGAGCAGGTATTACATATGAGTTTTACAGCCAGAGTTAATGCAGAAAACCACCTAAGAAACCTTCCCTCTTTTGGGAAGCACAGAACTACCGCTCGCTTTCTCAAGGATGGGCGCCTCTTCCGCGGCCTTCTGGGCACCGCGGAGACGTGACAGATTAAGCACAAAGGTTCCACTTCGTCTTTTTCACGGTCGTTAGTGAAGGAACTGCACTCGGTAGTTGCTTAGGGGCACTCATCAGTTTGCCTGCTGCGCCCATTAACCCCGGGTGCCTGAGGCCTTCAGGCGCCTTTATGGAGGCAGAGAGAGTCTTCCTAGGTGGGACTTACCGTCCCCCGCCGCCGCCTTCTCTGGCTCCTCCTGGAGGCGTTTTTGTATGCCGGGCGCGGGGCAACTCCGCCTCTTGAAGAGAGCTGAGGCGGGGCCGCTTTCCCTTTGCCGTTTCGTTTTCTCGCAGAGTTTCCCGCTGTCGCCTCGGCTCCTGGGAGCCCGTCTTCGCCGGCCATGGAGAACGGCGGCTCGGTCTACGAGTCCACGACCAGCCCCGCCGAGCAGTTGCCCCACAAAGGACTCCGCTACTGTGGCTGCACCGCCGCCCACCTGGGCCCCCTCCCCTGGCCCTGCTGCGCTTCCCTGGCGGGTCTCACCTATGGGGTGCCAGCCTCCAGGTGGGACCTGGGGATCCCCCGGAATTACAGCTCCTCTCCAGACTGCAGAGATCAGTTCCTCTAGAGAAAATGGATGTTCTGGAGGGTGGACTTGATGGCATTGCACCCCGCAGAGGCGCCTGTCTTTCCCCAGTCTCCATCCCCAAATCTCTGGGGGTTTCCCAACCTGGATCTGGCAGCCCTACCCCCACCATCCCCCGTGGGTGGCCAGAGGAGGGAACCTGAGTGGGAGGAGAGGGAGGAGTACGGGTCGCCCGCGGGCGCCTTTGGAGGGCGGAATGGACCCTTCAAGTTCCGGGTTGGGGCAGAATCAACAGTCGCGCCTCTCAGTCGCTGTTCTGTGCCTCGGAAAGCGAAAAGACCTTCCTTTGGTTGTGTGAAAGAGGGGGCCAGGGGCACTTCATCAGAGGTTATAAAACCAGAAGTGATTCCGGCATACTATGCCTTGGTATCCCCCTCGATGAACCACCTCTCCCCCGGCCCCGGGCTCTCTTGCTTATCGGCGGCTGCAAATGGTGCTTTTGTGCATCGCGAGTGCATGGCAAACTACGCGGGCCTCCTTAAGCTCCCTTCTTTCCATGTGCATGCGAGTTTGCATAGTAGAATAAGCACACAAGCAGGCGAACAGTGTGATCCCTTTGCATAGCAGATCCGGTTGCTGTGGTCTCTGTATCGCAGTAGATGTAGACGCATCTTTGAAACAGTCCTATCTGGGAACTCGCAGTAGGCTAGGTCTCCCGGATATGGGCCACATGCATGTTTAAAATCACGTGTTTATTGGCCTGGCGGAAACACAGGTATGCCAGTTTGCAGTTGGTTTGCCCAAGAGTGGGGTACCATCTTTGGCAAGGCATATTTTGGGGCGTTGCCCCACTACAAGCCTTTTTAAATTGTCAGGACGATGGATTTAAATTTGCCTTCAAAGGCCATGTCAGTTACTGAAGACGGGCTCCACCTGAAGCACTTTGCTTTCTTTCCCTCCCTGGGAAAAGTGTGTTTGGTCGGCACTTTGTCTGCTACTTTTATGCTTGGCGGTGAAAGTGAAATAATATTTTGCCGGAATTGGGCTAACTTTTTGTATGTTGTGCCTACTTGCACCGCCAGCCTCCCTGCCCTATTTTTAACAAATTGCGACTTATGTAATATTGCGAATTATTTGCTGGCCCATGCAAACTGGGTCCTGTCCTCTTCCTCCCTTCAGTAGCTGAAGGGGGAGATGATGGTTTCTAGTGGAAACAAGCCTCACTTGTCAACCGAGGTAATTTGGTTCAGCTGGAGCTGTGCTGACACTCTTCAAGTTTTGCCTTCAGTAAAGTGATTTTGAAATGCCTTGTGAATATACTTTTACCCTCTTACAAGCTGTGCAATTATTCCCCATGAAGGAGGATTTCCCAGTAAACTCACCGTTGATTTAGTAGCTGTGCAGGTTTTCCAGAATGGAAAAGCAGTGAATGTGATATGCTTTCATTGGTCCTATCTGAAGGTCTTATCTCCACATGGTTCCCAAGCTTAGCCTGAGGTGAAATTCTTGTCATCCAAAGCAAACAGAGTTCCTCATTAAGGAACCCTAGGCCTTCTTGCAATCAGATGGGGTAGAAAGATCATGATAACTGATGTTTTTCCCCTCCCTTTTAAACTTTGCTTCAAACCTATTTGCATTATTCTCATTTGGTACACAGAGAACATAGTTTGCATGCAAGAGTGCAACAATATCAGTGTACTACACCACAAGAGCAAAGCATATGAGCTGCTTTGTGGGGTACAACTACAGGCAGTGGTGTTAGGACCCATCCTGCTGATTCTCTCTAAAGTGGCTGGGAAGAACTCTAAAGCACAGCATAAATGGGAAGCTAATCCCCACCAGCCAAAGCTTTTACACCCACTTTTGTCTTAATTGTTCTCTAGGCAGGGAGGGGATTCCTACTTCCAACACTTTTGTGTAGTACATTCTCCTGCACCTGAAAGGCAGCTCAAAACCTCTGTAATCCAGGCATCTGGGATCTGTGTCAGGGCTTGTTTGCACAATTGCTGGAGCTGGTGGATGTTTACATTTGGCTTTTGACTTCATTGCTACAGGCAGACAGTTTGCAGGTGGCATGCAGGAAGGATTTGGGCTCATCTTAAGGCAAGGTGGGTGGCTTTCCCCACCCGGCTTGGTTTGTGGGTTTGTGCTGCCATGGGTTCAGAGGCTCCTGCAAACAGCCTTGCTGTTTATGTGTCAAGGGAGCAGGGTTAACAGCTTCACTGCTTGCTAATGTGTAGCCCTTGGCTTTCTACATTTTTTCCCCTCTCCTTCTTTTAAAAACTTATCCATGCTCTGGCAAATAAAACACTGCATTGGAAGCCTGTCCCAAAATCTCCCTTGTGCTCTGTCTCTTTTGCAGTGTACCCACTTAATCCTGCTCCAGATATTATCATGTTTCAGTTTTCTTCCCACCAGGTAAGAAGGCATGCCCTGCCCCGGATGGCCCAGGCTAGCCCGCTCTCGTCAGATCTCGGGAGCTAAGCAGGGTTGGCCCTGGCTAGTATTTGGATGGGAGACCTCCTTCCAGGGAATACCAGGGTTGTTGATGCAGAGGCAGGCAGTGGCAAACGCCTCTGAACATCTCTTGCTTCGAAAACCTCAGGGTGTCTCCATAAGTCAGCTGTGACATGATGACAAAAAAAAGCAGAAGAAGAAGAAGGCAAAGCTAGTGGCGGCATTCTGAGATCTCCAGCCCTAAGACTGGGCTGTGGCTCAGGAGCTATTGCACAATGCATGGCAATTCCCAGTGCTGATGCAGAGGTCTGCAGGGACTCTATCTGAGGCAGTGGGGTGTGTGATTCAACATCACACATAGGATGTGTACACTGTCCTGTGATGCCCCTCTTGCAGCCTCTCTTGACTTAGTGAGATTTAAATGCAACCACCATCCCTGCCCACAGCTTCCCGCTTGCAAGCTCTTTTACCCCCCTCACGCCAAGTTGCTTGCAGATTGACTGTTTGTAATATCTGCTGTCTGTGGGACCAAACAGGATTCCAGTCTGGGATCTTCAACTGAGGGAATTCCCTGTTAGCGCTGGTAAGCAGGTTTATTCAGCAGAGTGTTCACAGAGGTCCCAAGCAGATCCATGATAAAAAAGGCAATGGGTTCAGTGTTGCTTTAGAACAGTAACTCTTTATGAAACAGTAAAATGTCAAGAGTTCAGTAGAGAAAAACCCAGGAATTCTCCCTTTTCAGTTGAGTTTTCATCGAGTGTCAACCCTCTACAACGCTGTTTGCCATCTTAAACACCCTTGCCCCACATTTGAGAAGTTACCTGGAGCTTGGTCTACTTGGCACCTAGAAATCTGATGCCAGCAGTTAAGATTTTGCTGTGCTTATTTTGTCCTGTGCAAGGCTGATAAGCTGAATGTGCATATTGACTTGCAAAACAAATTGCTGGCAAGGAGTCTAAAATATTTTTCTGGCTTTGCTTAAGCCGACTTTATTTATAGGTAAACAGCATTGTCCTAACCCGAATAGGCCAAGCTAGCCTGATCTCATCAGATCTTGGAAGCTAAACAGGATTGGCCCTGGTCAGTGTTTGGATGGGAGGCCACCGGGGAAGTCCAGGGTTCCTATTACAGAGACAGGCAGCGGAAAGCCACCTCTGAACTTCTCTTGCTTTGAAAACCTATGGGGTCACCTTAAATTGGCTACAGCTTGACAGCAAAAAACCAACAACCAAAAAACAGCATTAATACATAAATTGCCTATGAACTATCAGATTAAGTTTACTAGTCTGGAATACACTTAAAATGACCTCAGAGTTATCATTTCCCACCTTCCTAGTTTCTGGTTAAGATACTGGTCATCATGCTGCTGCGTTCTGTATTTCCTATTCTTTCTTGGACTTCATATACAAGTGTTTACAACAGAAATTTGCAACACTGAGTTTCCGGTTTCGATGATTTGAATGGCAGGTGTGCTCCATCGGAGCTCCAATGGGGCAGCCCATGATGCGGCGGATGGGAGGGGGGCCAGTTGATCCAGACCCGACCCCCCCAGAGTCCTTGTAGGGGACTTCCAGCCTGGGGCGCGAGAGGTGCCTCTCTCGAGGCCGTGGCCAAGGGATTGAGGCTCCCCTTCGCCCCGATAGGTCCCGCCGTCGCGGTGCCATTATGGCTTCAAGAGGTGTACATTAGGCAAGCAAACAAGTGATCAAGCGAAACTACAACGTTTTCCCTACCTCTGCAGCCGGCATGGAATGAAGCGTGAGTGCTATTTCTCTTTAACTGGTTGCGGTTAAGCGTTCTTACAAAGCCGCAATCTGTAATGATGCATGGGGAGGGAGTCTGCCCCCCCACAACTTTAAAAAAACTATCTTAAGTGACAGAAGGGGCTAGAGGCAACAGCAATTCCAGATTGAATCAAGTAAAGTACAGATCTGTTTAAAGCGACTTCATAAATGAACTTTCAGTGACTTTTAAAAACTTTCTCTGAATTGTAAACAATGACTTCTCGGGCAGAAAAGATGGCGACGAGAACAAAGCACTCTCCCGGAACTGCGAGATCAGCACATCCGGTTGCTAAACCGGAAGTGAATACTGACCTTCCCAATATGCTGGCTACAGCACTGCGCCCTCTGTTGGATCAGATGACTAACCTCAACAGTAACTTTGAAGCACTCCAAAAACAGCTGAAAGAGACTAATATAAAAACAGAGGAGATGGCAAAAGCAGTGAAAAAGGTTGAAGCCAAGTTAAAAGCAATTCAACAGAGGCTGGAGTTAGTGGAGAAAGATAGGATCTCTGACAAAGACCAGCTTTTAAGACTCCAAATCAAAAAATCAACTTATGTTCTGAGATTTCAAGGTGTTCCTGAACAGAGAGGTGAGAATCTGAAGAAAATGTTAAGTGAAGCGTTGGCCCCAATGACAGGTTTAACAGCGGATTTACTACAAAGTGATATGGATATTATCTATCGGACATATCCAGAATTTATTAAGAAAAAAAACCTGCCTGGGGAAATAATGGTGAGATTCTCAAAGAGATCTACTAGAGACGTGGTGCTCAAGGCCACAAATGGAACAACTCTAAAAATCAAAGATGAAGAAATTAGTCTTAAAAGACATACCATTTGAAATAAGAAGGAAGAGAAAACAGTATAAAAACTTAGCTTTCTGCAGAAAAACTCCACACTGTACAAATGGATAATACCTGAGGGACTTGTCTTCAACTATAAAGATCAAGTGAAGGCGTTTTTGGAACAGCAACAAAGACCAGCGTACGACAAGAGAGCAACAGAGGAAGAAGACCTGGAAGAAGAAGGCAGCGCATATGGGTCGGAAAGTTCGGGAAGTATGGCGGGCAGTAATCCAGAAGAAGACTCCGAATCAGATAAAGAGGCGGTGGCCCCAAAACACCTGAAGGTCCAATGGAACTTTGATAAAAAGAAGCTCAGAGAAAAGAAGCCAAAATAATATAATCTTATAAACTTGAAAGTTAAATTGTTTAAACTGTAACTACCCGATTTAATCATATAAATACCAGTTTGTAAGGAAGCAATAAGAAATAACTCCATTCCATTAATTTTATTATAGGGGGAACTTTGCCTGAGCTAATGACCAATCATTTTGTATGATCCTTGTGAATCTTATATTTTAGTTTAGTGTTGTAGTGTCTGTAGTGTTGTTAGTGTTTGTAGCAAGAAAATAATAAAAAATCATAAAGAAATTTGCAACACTGATATTCCACTGAATATTCCTGGTAGGAATGTCCAAATACCACTTTCATTATTAGTAAGTATAAACTGATGGCTTGCAAGTAATTGTGAGAGCAGGAGGACCCTTTGGAAAATCCCACCTTTCAGATTCCTCCCCTCCAGGATTCTTCAAACTCTCAGATTTGAGCAGATTCTCTAAACTCTCTACCCACCGCACACCCTTTTCCCTTCCACTGACACGCAGGCTCTCTTAACATTCTGTCTCTTCTGGGGCATGTTTAGTCCTCATCAGGCTGTTTTTAAAGGGTCCCCCTCCCCCAGTTCTTGCCTGATTATCAAAGAAAAATTTTCTACACCTAGGGGAGCCCCCTGAGTACAGCCTTGCTGTTGTGTTGTGAGTGGCCCAGTTTTGTTGCTTTCATCATCTATCTGGTATCTGGCAGATCTCTTATGACCAAAGGTGCTTGTATACAAAGGCAATATGCCCAACTAGTTTTGTTACCATCTCTGTTACGCTGAGGAGTCTCAGCCTCATTTCCCTTAAGTTAGTTATGTAAACAGGTACAATCCCACGTGTCATTAGAGGTGACTTTCTGAGGCAATTAGAGTATGGGCATTTTTTCTCTCATATGAGAGCTTACAACGTAATAATGTGGCCAGTTGGTTGGAAGAGAAAGTACTCTTGTGAGACTTTCTTTTTCATCACTTTTGGGTGGCTGGAAAGTACACTATTACAGTAAATTAATGTACTAGAACCAAAACAGAAACACATTCTGATGCTGTCAGTGGTGTGGCCAAGGAAAGCATTTATAGCAATTTTCTTAGTACTATAAGAGAAGCCAGAGAGTTCTTGGCCTGAAATGAACAATATGTAGCAGCTCTGAATGTTAACGTTAATGTTATATCCTTCATATACAGTGTGTATCCTTCACAGAATTTCTCTTTACTGTGCTTGTGTGTTTTTTTCTGGTGCTTCACCGTTCCTTGTTTTTCATGCTGTTTAAACTCCATCTAATAGTGTCCCTCTGTCTGGTGGATGGATCCTGTGTTAACATGAATTGCAGAATTAATTCCAAATGGGTAGCTGTGTTAGTCTGTTGTGGCAAAATAAAACACTCAGTGTCACCTTAAACACTGGCAAAACATTTTAGTGCCACTGGACTCCTGCTTTATTAATTACAGTAGTCTTGTTCACAACTCGCAGTGAATGCTTGAACAATCCATATACATGCATTGAGTAATTCTCATGTTGTGTTCAGTGAATGTATAGCTGAATGTGCAATTTAGGCACCACATTTAAGTCCTGGTTTCGACTGTAAAGTGAAAGCATGCTGGGTGTTCCTTACAAACAGATGTACACATGTGCATGCAGGATGTATGTGTGTTCGCTGTAACGTGTGAACAGGGCTAGTGGGTTTAATCCTTGACTTCCCAAACAGCTGCTAGCATAAATATAAGCTAGGATGAGAAATTAGGTTTGTATTTAGCATGTAAACAGGAAGGAAATAACTTGTGGGATCTCAGTTGGAATACATTAAATCAGGGGTGTCAAACATAGGGCCCAGGGGCCAGATCAGGCCTGTCCAGGGCTCTTATGCGGCCCGCGAGCAACTGATGCAAGAGAGGGAGTGCTGGGGGGGAGTGGGCAGAGCCACTCCATTATAACTTTAGCACAGCAGAACAACCTTGCGTGCACCAGTCAAGCATTGTGGGAGCATCTGCCCTGCATGGCACTGCTGCCTCTCTGGTCTGCCTCTGTGGGTTTTCCTCTGCACCCCCCTCCCACCCCAGGGGGCCTTGCAGTGAGGACACACCAACTCGGAGCTTACCAGCTGGTGTCCTTTATACAGTTTCTGTCTCTGGTACCTGGCATTGCGTTTTATGGCACACATGGCCTGGCCCAACAAAGAGACACTTATGTCAGATCCAGCCCTTGTAACAAATGAGTTTGACACACCTGCATTAAATTGTCCTGCTAAGGAAATCAGTTACCAAGAAACTGGTGAGGTTACTTTTAAGAGGAGAAGTAAAAGCTTAATGGGGAATGAATCCACTTGTGAATTTTTGTAGCTTCTTCACTCTTTCTTCCACCCAGTACTTGAATGGCTTGATGTCTGAAATTTGTCCTGATGAGAAATGCAAGTGATTATGTATCTTTTCCCAGAACAAGACTGCTAATGTTTGAACTATAAACTGAGCCAGCATCTATCTTTGACCCAGCAGCCAACCTGTTTGGTTGCAATAACTGCTGTTTGGTTGCAATAACTGCTGTGTTGTGCATGTATGCAGGCATAAGAATAACAAAACCGCAAAAAGATGCATTTTGCGGGTTGGTCACTCTTTTAAAAGAAGTGTTAAAGTGGGAATACTTCACTCTGCCTTGTCCACAGTACCGAAGTAGAGAGGACTAGTTTTATGCATTGTGCATGGAGTTCTGGCCAGGTGGCAGTAAGGAGAGTACAATTGTTATGTGTCTGTGTTGGCCGTTGTTTGCCGTTTATATGTTCCACAGCTCTCTGTCTCATATATATTGGAAACAGAGTAAAATGAAAGAACAGATCTTCCAGTAAGAGAGAAGAACAGGTGGGGAGAAAGAAAAAACAAAATGCCTTTGATTCAATATTGATGATTATAAAGCAGGGCCTCTGGTGCCTTTTTAAAAATGTTGATAGTTCAAAAACTTTTGCTTCTATAAGACATGTTATTCCATGGTTAAGAGGGATTAGAAGTAACACCACCTTTTTATCTGGTAGTAATCAAGTGTTGGTTAACAAAGTACTTTCTGTGTACCACTTTGATTTTAGGTATTGCTGATAACATCTGTGAGGTCTGGTTGTTGCATGGGCTCATGCTTGCTTGGATCAAGGTGCTAGGATTTGAGCACTGAAGTATACAAAATGCAGCCAAACTTCTGGCTAGCCATCTGTGCATTCCACTGGTTTGCTTCAGCTCACAGTTCGCAGGGAGGCTCGGTAATGCTGTCTGTTCAAAGACTGAGACTCCATCTTTTCAGCAGCTTGCTCCCAAGGCAGCTAATATATTCAGAAATAGTGGCCCAGTCTTCTTGCCAATCTGGCTGCTCTAATAACATAATTGCACAACCAATTAAATATCTGCTGACATGAGGAAGCCGGTCCACTTGCACAATGGCCTTTTGATTGTCACTAATTTTAAGTCTTTTGTCACCTTAACATGCAAGAAATGAGAGGCTTGTATTCTAAGAAGAAATAGATCAGTTGCTAGTAAGCATTGCCTAGGAGCGCTGGTTGTTTGGGAGAATCTGTTGCTAGTGCATTCTGTCGCTAGTAAGTGCAGGACAAGCTCATTTTGGTGCCAGTTTGAAGGGCTTGAGACATTTATCAGATTCCTGTTTGTGTGCATCATTGAAATCCATTAGATCCGACACACACTGGCGCTTCAACAGTCTGTGTATCCCTTTCATGGTAAAAATACAAAGCCAGTGGCTGTCCCATCTTCATACATTAGGTTTTTGATGAGCTTATATTGTCATATGGAAAATCTTTGAGAAACTGGCTTCTGGGAGCAAATGGGGGCGGGGATACTGAAAATCTGCGGCATCTCAGCAGTAGCAGCACATATCTGGAAATGTTGTTGTTGTTCAGTCACACAGTCGAGTCTGACTCTTCATGAACCCATGGACCACATCACGCCAGGCCCTCTTATCATCCGTCATGCTCCGGAGTTTGCTTAATTTCATGTTCGTTGCATCGATAACACCGCCTAACCATTTCATCCTTCTTCTTTGACCTTCAATCTTTCCCAGCATCAGGGTCTTCTCCAGTGAGTGCTCCCTTCTCATTTGGTGGCCAAAGTATTTGAGCTTCAGCTTCAGTATCTGGCCTTCCAGGGAACAGTCAGGGTTGATTTCTTTTAGGATTGACTGATTTGATCTCCTTGCAGTCCAGGGGACTCTCAAGAGTCTTCTCCAGCACCATATTTCAAAAGAATCTATTCTTCGGTGCTCGGCCTTCCTTAGAGTCCAACTCTCGCAGCCATACAGTACTACTGGGAATACCATTGCTTTGACCATCTGGAAATACATGTGTGTAAACCAGAGCTTTTTCTTTTTTTTGCGATGTTATTTACCTGCACTGAATATGGGCACTTTTTCTCAGAGGTCTGCCAAGTCCCGATCCTTGTGTGTTGGCCTGCCCCACTCGGCCAGAGAAAGAGAGAGCGGACCCTGAGGAACAGCCTAGTAGGGATCTGCAGAGGGTGCAGGGGATTGGTGGAAACCAGGGCAACCTTATGTATGTACTTGCAGGGCCCCCCCCCCCCCCAATCTCTGATATAAACCATTTTTCGCTTTAGACACAGGAATACATTTGTAAGCACATTCCTTTAACTTAGTAGTAATGTCATTTTGGGAGGGGTATGGCTTGTGGTATGAATCTCCTGCAACAGAACATGCCTTGCATAATTTTTCAGGAAGTAACAGGCCACCGTCTCTCGTTTTCTGCTCCTTTGAGGGATTTCCTGGTTTGCCACTGCAATAGTGGGGAAGCTGATATCTGTGTCTCAGGCCGGAATTGCATCATTATTTCCAGCTGGCTCTTAATTCTCCCTCCCCCCCCAGTAATTTTTGTTTTCTGGGTTGTTTTTCTCCCCAGATTATTGTACTGATTTTGTGATTTTTTTGGTTGTTTGAGAGCCCATGCTACTGTACCCTGTTTATCCCCTTATTGCCTCTCACCTGTTATGTTTTGCCCTTTTCAGGATTCCATGGGTTGAAAAGGGAAAGGCAATGGGTTGCATTCTTAATGCTTCCCTTCCACGAAGTCTTTCTCCAGTGAAGGAAAGTCTTTTTATGATGGAGAAAGGGTTGGCAGGAGGGCATTGTAGGATCCACCTTAATGCAAATGAGTCTCATCATGAAGGCTACAACGTCTTAACTGTTGCTTTGGTGAGGTGGCATTTCTCAAATCAAGAAAGACAGACCCAGCTTCAAATCCTGATTCAGGCTTGGAGTTTCTTGATGGATCTGGACACATTCTAATCTCTTAGCCAAAGTTCTGCGTCTGAGAAATGGGAACTTCTAAGAAACATGTCTTAGGAGGCTGGAGAAGATGAGGATTGTACTGCAAAAAACATACCTGAAAATGCTGACATAAATACATCACTTATGTGGATAATATCACTCAGCCTGCTGACTGCTCTGTTAAACTGATGCTCTTTTCCTTCCTCCGCAGGGGTTGTCTTTCTTGGCATTTGTGCTTGAAGAAGTCATAGAGGTTTGCACCAGCTGTGGCGGGCTTTACTTCTTTGAGTTTGTCAGTTGCTGCGCCTTCCTCTTGTGTATTTCAGTCCTTGCCATATACTGCACGTCGCTCTATGAGAGAGTAGGGAAGGACCAAGTCAAGCAATTGGTAAGGAGACGTTGTTCATACATTTGGTACAGCTACAGTTTTGATGGCAGGTCCTGTTCTGTTCTTGTCCGTGTTCACCCAGGATCACTCATCATGGGAACTGCAGGGTGACTAATACAAAAGATGTTTTTGCTCAGGTATGAAAGAATTTTCGTTTGGGGCCATAGAACCTGCCAGATAAGGAGTAGTGTTTTATTTTTCGAGGGTTCTTTTTCAAGGGCAGGGAGCGTTTGCCTATATTAGCTGCGTCTGCAGTAGTTGGATATCCCAGTTCCTAATCATTATCAGTATATTTAAAGAGTTATGGTGCGTGGACCAGTGATACTCACCAGGCAACATGGAGGTGATGCTTCAGCTTCATGGCCTAGTATGCCTCTGTGAGAGGGGTTCCCAATCTTGTTGGGCTTGGGTGTTCTTAGCGGATGGGTAGTGGGTACCCCACAAAATGGCTGCTGTGGGCTGCTGGAGTCAATCACACAACGTTGAGAGATTACAAACCAGACAGTGAAGTCAGCTGTTTCTGACTGGATGTTCTCTGAGGATGCCTCCTGGGTTCTTCTGAAGCACCTTCTACTCCTGTGAGGTAAAGGAAAGCCAAAACTGGTTTGTTTTTTTTGCTTTTGAAAAGAAATAATTTTGTCAAAGCAGCAAATGGGCACTGGAAAACCCACTGCTATACCCATAGCCCCCATGCTGGGGACCACAACTCAGTCTAAAGTATGCCATGTGGATATCTGTCAAGGGACATGGGGTGGTTAGTAAAATAGGTGGGGAGAGCGTACTGATCTGAGAAGAAAGGGAGGAATCACAGCCCTTTATGGCCTTCTGTTTGTATGGGCTTACAAGTCTGCTTCTGTTTTCCATATTGTGTTGCAGTTAAAACAACTGCGTCTAACATTAGTATATTTTCTGGGTCCGTGGTACAACGTTTCCATGTTGAAACTCCTCAGTGACATCTTTGAGGATACCACTGGCATTGACTATAAACAAAGGCTTGCTAATTATGTCAGGTTGCTTTTGATATCTGTAAAAACTTTTGGTGTGGACAAAGGATATTTTGTTGAGCACCTATCCCAACACTATAAATTGCTAAGTTTTAGATGGCCAATTAAGACTTTACGATTTTTGGACTTGTTCTATAATGTTGTTAACCTCACTTTGTGACTGCCAGTGAATAGAACAGACTGGGGGGGGGGGGATAAAGCTTTTAAATGAAAAGGAAATGAGGCGTTACTTTGAAAGCCACTGAGGTGAAGCAGTTACAGTGACAGAATATGATCTGAGAAAACTAAATTTCAGACTGCTGAAGCCATTGTTTTCAGTTTCACTTTCTCCATTTGTAAAATGAGTTCACCAACAAGGGAAAAAGAAGGTTGTACATCAGAATTAACAAGACCAATATTTGGATCATGTGCTAGGAATGAAGATTTAAAAATGACATTTCTAATGCTAGCTGTAATTTTTTTATTATTTGAAGGATTTCTGGATCGTTGCAGTAATTGGGCCCTTCTTCTTATTAGCTTCAATTGTGTTTTCTTCAACCAGTGACAGGACATCAGTTGAAGTCGCTGCCATTGTAAGTACATGGCCTCATTGTATATACTTGAGAGTTCCAAAAACGTCAGTGCAATGACGTCTCATCATTAGAGCTGGCAGTCTCCTGATCTCCTCAAGCAAGGCCATTCCACCATGATTGAAAAAGCTCAGACTTTGGCAGAGAAGGATGTCTGACTTCTAGGAGCTGGTAGAACAAGGAGAAGCCAGTGGCCAGTGAAGAGTGTGCAGCTGGTACCAGGTTCACTTAAGGGATATGGCCCTTTGGATCAATGGGTCCCGGCCATGTTGCACCTCCCACCCCACCCCCTTTACTTAAAACAATTTCACATTCTTCAGAAGACTGTGCAGTCTTTCAGATAGGTTGCCTGGCTGGCTTTGATACTACTTCCACATGAAAACAACCTGCCCTCCCAAAATACACAGAATAGCCAGAGGCTTTGTATATGTACTGCAGATAGGATGCAGCCCCACATAGCTCTCTTGACAGCTGCTGCACAGGTGTAACCAAAGGAAAGGAAATGTTCAGGGGTTTTAAGAGAAGTGTGCATATGAGTTGAGAAATACAGTTGCTCGATGAGCTGGTGGCACATAGGATTCTCGTTGCAGTTGGAGGAGCTGACAACAGGAAAGCAGAATGCATCATTGCAGCAAGTGTTTGTGGGTTCAAGTCCTGGCAATCTGTGTGAAGAAGAGGTTCTGATTAAAGAACCAGTGTTTTCCAGCACAAGGTGGCATTCTGACAACATGGCAATGTCATGCTGCACATTTTTGGCAGGTGGCGCTGCATGGGGGAATGTGGTACAAAGCCAGAGATACCACCTGGGGTGGCTTTGGCTACAGGCTTTGTTGGACCCTCCTTCTCCCCTTCCTTATATTACAGTGCTTAATGGAAGCAGCCCCAAAGCCTTTAACTGCTCATAAGCACTTGATTAATGGGATTGATTAATGGGAAGATCAACCTTGACCATCAGTCTTGTGTGTGCTTTTTAATGCCTGGATTCCTCCCCTCTTTTGTTTAACAGGTGTTTGGATTCTTTGCCAGCATAACGTTTATTGTGGATGCTGTCATGATGTACTGTAAGGGTCCTCATGCTAGAAAAGAGACACAGCAAGAAAACACAGACAGGCCACTGAATCCAGCAGAGAATCAGCCGCTGAATAACCAGCCAGTCTAAGCTCCAACATGCCATTTTATTGTCCTGGATCCTAAGTGAAGATGAAATAGTTCTGCCCTTTTAAGCTGTGTCCAGGTCGTTAAGATTTCATTTCAGTTTTGTATCTCACCATCCCAGTCTTCATGGAGTTTTCATATGCTTCCTAAGTGGAAGGCTTGTAAGGAACACTGAATGTTCATAATTGCACCCGTTCAACTTTGTCCTTGTACACCGTTCATAAATGTGATGCGGTATGGTTGGGTGGGGTGCAGTTTTTGAGATGGGGTTATGAAGGAGCCAGGCTTTGCTTTTGCTAAAAATGTAGATAATAGTTACATGGGTAGGAAAAAAGTAAATGGGTGCAATGCCAGAATAAAATGTATTTAACAACAAAAAAAGATTCCATGGGATAGTGACTGAAAGGGGTTCATTATGGGGCAGTGTCTCTAGGCAAATGGTGGGAAAGTTTAAAACTCTTTTTTGCATACTTTCATACAGGGAAAACTAGGAAGGGGGATGGCAAAACCAGGGATGGATTCTATGTACTACAATACTAACAGTAGTAGCAACTCCACTCCAAATCTAGGCTGTCTTTCCCACATACTATCAGCCATTTCCCCTTATCACAAACATTAACAAACCAGATTTTTATTGACATTAATTTTGAGCAATAAGGATTTTATAATATTTGTCTGGATAGAACCGGCTTATGAAATCAGTGGTTTTTGACATCTTGTTGCCCTTTTGTAAAATAACAAATTGTGTATAGACTACCATTGCATGCGTGCTTTTTTGTTTAAAAAAATTAGATTCAAGCCTTTTCTGTTTTTCTGTTTTAAAAATATCTGTAAAAAGTAGAAATCTGTATTTGACATGTTCAGCATTCTGGAAAAGCGATCAAGTTTCAGGACACAAAATAAGGGGACTGCAGAGAAAAGATTGCAAAACCATAATTTTCAGTCAAAAGTTTCAAAAGATGGTACAAAGCACAGAGGGGAGATGTTACGAACATAAAAGACCTGTTGATATTAAGAGTACATAAAAAGGTGATCCTAATTTTTCTCAGATTTTAATTACTAAATATGTTTGGAATTAATGTAATATCATTTCGCTTGTGTAGATGTGTGCAATTTCCTAAGCTGGTGGCTGAGATGTTAAGGGTTGCAGACCATGAGTTTGTGCTAAAAATTTAGAACTGGATTTTTTACTGTGTCTGAATAATAAACTATCCAATGGTAACATACACTTCTGAGCCCAGCAGTGGACAGGAAAGGAAGGGGTGAAGCTGAGGAGCAGAAGCAGCATGACCAAACTTGTGCATGGAGGCCCCGGGGCCAGAAAGCCAAACTCCATATTGAGAGTTGCTAAAAAGGACCACTATGGATCAATGCTCCCTCTAAGCTGTGGAGTCCTGTGAGCAAAAATTCTACTTTGTGAGCTACTGGCATTAAAGTTGTGAGCAAGCGATTTGGCTGCTGCATCAATTAGTTTGCTCTGGAGCCCTCCTTCCTGAGCTAAGGCAAAAGTGTGTGAGCCGGGGGCTAAAAAACTGTGCGCCAGCTCACACTGACTCAGCTTAGAGGGAACACTGTCGTGGATATCCCAGGGTATATTTTGTGGGTGGGGAGAAAATGTACAAATGGCAGCCAGGTAGGCAAAGCAGCTCTCCTCAGTCTTGTGTGATTCCTCCCTCCTGCAA
>NW_015170890.1:1640746-1667278 GCF_001447785.1 Gekko japonicus | reverse complement strand
TTAGAAAAGGTGGGAGGAGTCTGTCTGGGAAAGGGAAACTGATATGATTTATGGCATGTTGGCTAGAGCAGGAAGCTTCTCTCCCAACTTGCTGCCTTCTAAGGGAGCCCGCAATGGTCACACCTAAATTGTGACAAGAGCTAGAATGGTATAGGGGTTAGAGTGTCAAGACTAGGATCTGGGAGACCCAGCTTCGAATCTCCACTCTGCCATGGAAGCCAGCCGGGTGATGTTGGGCCCATCACAGTCTCAGCCTCACTTCCTTGCAGGGTTGTTGGAAGGATAAAGCAGAGGAGGGGAGAACCACAAACACCGCCCGGAGCTCCTTGCAGGAAGGGTGGGGTAAAAATGTAATAAAATAAATTGTCCTTAGTTCATGGTTAATTGTCCTTGAGCAAGCAGTTTTGGTTCTTCGCCTGAAGCTTCCTTTTTTCAAATTCCATAGAGGTGCCAATGCTAAAGCATCACAGATATAAGGGAGAACCTTATGGCTCCTTAAAGAAGTTTATCCCGGCATAAGCTTTCATTGGCCACCCAGTGCATAAAGCGTGACCCTTGGTTGGCAGATACACTTGCATCCAGTGGTGCAGACGGAAGACGGTTGGAGGAAGGCGAAAGGAAATGTTATTACCGAGTGTGGCCAGAAGGCTCAGCAGCATAAGAAGCTCTGGTGCATGCCTCATTACCGTGCTGAGCTCTGGTGAAAATGAGAGCTAATCAAAAAAGGTGAAGATCCAACTGGGGTAGGCGGGGCGCACTCCCAACTGGTGATGAATTGGCCATGTGGAGTGGTGTTTGTAAACACCTGAAGAGGGACAGTTATTTCCTTTTGTGAGCTACGCTCTGACAAAAGTGAGGTTTGACTCATGAAAAGTTGATACCCCGGAAAATGTCAGAATTTAAGGTGCTACTGGACTCGAATTTTTGTTTTGCTCTGACACACTTATCACTGCTACCCTCTCACTGAAGCTACCCATGCCCACGTACTTTATCTCAAGAATCAGACTTTTAAGGTTCCCATACTTAAACAAAACCTACCAAGAGGCTTTCAGGCCTTCAGCGATTAGCAAATTTATTGTGAAATAAGCTTTTGGGAGCTCTGCTGAAGCGGTCTCCAGCTCATGAAACCTTGTGTCACAATATATAGTTTCTAAAGCACCCCAAGACAGTCTGTTTCTTTTGCTGCAGCAGATGCAGGTATTTAACAAAGACTGGAAGGGAGAGCATTATTTCAGTCCAATAGCACTGAAGACCGACAAGATTTCCAAGGTATGAGCTTTTGAGAGTCAATGCTTCATTTGTCCCTTTGTATCAGTTTCGACTCTTGAAAGATGATATCCTGGGAATCTTGTTGGTCTTTAAAGAGCTAACTGGACTTGAATCTTGCTCTTTTGCCACCAAACAATACAGCAAACCCACCTGGAATTGTTTAGAAAGAAGATGCCAAAAAGAAGGTGCTTCTGATGGAGATGAGTCACATTTCTGCGTTTACCGTTATAAAAGGAAGGCTGATTAAAACAAAAAAGGGGGCACTGGAAAAATGAAGTGCCTTTAAGTGTCCATCCTAGTAAGCCACTGTTTTAGGAAAACCAGCAACCGTTGTAGGTATAAAAAGAAGCCCTAGTTTTGAGGTCATGAGCATTATACTCAAAAATGGGTGGTCGTACATTATTTCCTAAAATAGTGAAAAAATGTTGGAAATGTTTAAGAGTAGCACCCTTAGAGATTATATGCAGGCTCTATTAACTTTGAAATGAGCATGATTCAAGGTAATAGCAATCAGGCAGTATGCCGTTTCATGTACAACGTATCTAATAAACGTAAAGCTTTTTTATTTAAATCTTATTTCTTGAATTTTAAATCATTCCATTCTGGTTTGCATACTAGTGTGAAAACCTCTTTTGCATTGCTAGGCTACCGGGCCTCACTTTATAATATCATTCTCTTTCTCAATCACACACAACGGGTATATGTGTGCATTTACAGTTTATGTGGGTATTTGTGTGTGTATGTAACATAACCTGAGGAGAATCCACCTCCCATCAGCAGCAGCTTCATCACTTCCAAGTGCCTAGGCAGGGAAGGTGTTAAAGATTGGAAGCAAGTTGCCTTTTTCTTCATTGGAGCTGTCATTGTGCTATAAATTATTAACATGATATGTGTGCATTGGTGAGCTAGTGAAAGGTTTCGTGAGCTATTTATTTGCCAGGCTATCAGCAAAAGTTTTAATTGTTGGTTTAATCTATACAACATCTATTTCTTCAAATGGTATCCCTCTCAGATCTTTGTTAATTTTTTGCTTGTCTAATTCAACTTGTGACAGATTCAAAGATAATGTGGAAATTCCACTGACAATGATGAAGGCAGTGGGGCTTGTTTCTAAGTAAGCATTTCATTGCCAGATAGCTTGCAGAGCCAAGACAAGGGGTTGGATCCAGCAGTAAATTTCCAATAATGGGAAGCAGGATGATTTTTGCAGATGAACCCTTGCAGACTCTCTGGTTACTCCTTGCGGTGTTCCTTAGGATTCCCTGTGCTTCCAGAGCAAAATTTCATGGTTTGTGTTTGTGTGACAGAAATCACCTTTGGATCCAACCCAAAGCCTTTCAAAGTTTGACGTTTGCAGCCCTCAGATAAACTTGATAAGAGTAATTATCTTGTAAATTCCATCCATACTGTAGAAAAGTTTGACTAACAGCCAGATTTCGAAAAGGAGGAGACAGTTTGAGGAGTTTTAAAACATATTTATAACAGGATTTAAAATAGGTAAAGATAACAAATATTTAGGAAAAAATGTTGATTTTTGTTTATGCTTTGTATTTTTAAAAATTAGATAATGTTCAGCTATTATAAATGGAATATGTGTTTGGAGATCTTTGGAAACATATGGAACCTTAAAAAATCCCAACCCTTCCATAAACTGATTATCGTGTGTCAGTTTAATTACAGTTGAAGTCAGCATTGTACATTCTGGCCTAGCTGCTTTAGCATCAATTTTTATTGCATCTTTGGATTTACTTAATCTTTTTGTAATTACATTTTTAATAAAAGCTGTAGAAAACACTTTGCTGTATTTTTATCTTCTGCTGGTTGCAAATCTGGTAGCAAGAAGTCATTTGTGCTTGAGGAAGTGGACAGAAATTGCATCATCGTTTGTTCTCTGGTAGGATGGAACGGTTGACCTTTCTGAGGTGTTGAGGACTTGCACTCCTTTGCAGTGCCAAAGCTGGAGCATTAGCCATGCACTCCATTCTGATTGTCTTTTCCATTCCAAAATTTTATGACATTTCCTTTCAGTGTTACACATTTCTCACACAATTATTGCTTCAAGAGATGTGTTCCATACATTATATTGCTCTTGCAGCTCCTCAAAAATATAATAGGATTGTTTCTGGAAGGTCAAAAGGTTATATATCTGGTGCATTGTATCTTAAAAAATGTGGATCCATTCTTAAGCAACTCAACTTTGACAAACAATGCATAATGCAGATTCCATCATCAATGTTCTGTGCAGTCCCACATATGGACTTGTGCATTAGCAGGCCTGCCATCTGAGAGGTTTTAGAGCTAAAACCTCCAGGGGGCACTGCACACTAGAGCCAGAAGCTTGTTCCAGCCCAGGGACCACATGTTCCCACGCAGCAGCGCCCCCATCTTGTTCCTTTTGCCACTGAAGGAGAAGTCAATAACGATAAACCAACAGTTGAACTTTAATAATCGTAAAATTGAAGGAATGGAAACAAACTTGCACTTACCTGTAACTATTGTTCATCGATTATCTTCTGTGCAGGCCCACATACCCTCCCTCCTACCCCACTGCATGCTTCTTTTTTCAGCAGTGCTAAAGGTGCTGAGGGTGGGGGCACTGCTGCGTGGGAGTTCATGATCCCTGGGAGGGGGCAAGCTTCTTGCTCCAGTGCACAGCACCCCGTGGAGGCTTTTAGCTGTAAAAACCTCTCCAGGGGCAGGCCTGCTCGTGCACAGTCCTCATGTGTGCCTGCACAGAAGACACTTGATGCACAATAGTTACAGGTAAGTGCAACTTGGTCCCCCCCCCCCCATAGTTAGATACATGCCAGAGAGGCATTGTTTGTGGTGCGTTCTCTGTTTCCGTGCAAATTCTGCAGCAGTGGGTTGCTTCCTGTTTCTCTTGATTTCTGTCAGACACGTAGGCCACATTTCTTTGGCTGATCTTGTGTGATGTCAGAGCTGCTGTAAAGGTTGGCTTCGCCTCCAGAGATGAGCTGTGAATGTGGTATGAAGACACCTGTTTCTGACACTCATGCCCCCAGCACTGCACAACGAAAGTCATGTGTGGAATGGGCACTTTGTAGGCTGATGCCTATGGGCTTGACTGATTTAATTTCCCTTCCCTCCCTCAGATTTTATTTATCACAGCCTTTCTACAAGGAGCTCGAGGCAGTGCCCATAATCCGTCCCTCTATTTTGTCCTCACAGCAACACTGTGAGGTAGGATATGGTGTGTGACTAGGCCAAGGTCACCTAGTTACAGAGTTGGGATTTGGACCTGGCTCTCCCAGATCCTTGACTAACACCCTTCTGTTTGTCTAAGATGATTATTCTTACGAGTGGCAAGAGTAATGCCGGCATCACACACTTTACGTTGGGAGGGGGAGCATCTGCTCAACGACACGGAGACTCTTGACACCCAGAACTAAGTCACTGGCTTGGCACAATGCCTGCACTATCACCCTCTATGAACACTGCTCTAATAGCATTTCCTCTGGGAAGAAAACATTTACTTTGGAGACTGACTCTTGTTTTGATATCCTTATTTGTAATACAGAAAAGACTCCTTGCTAATAGTTGTATAGATCCCACAAGAGGGAGTGGGAAGATACCTGTTCACTGTTACTGAAGAAAATGAGATACGGACAGGGTTTTCCCCTCTCTCTGTCTCTCCCCGCCTTTTTAGGTTATTTGATAGTATTATTAGTATACAGATGTACTATATCTTGCCTAGCTGAAAAATGAATTTCCAATGAAAGCTATTTACCCAGAGAATCAGTTAACAAAATCTTGGTTTTAATTTTACAATGTTCTATTACAATTAAATAAGTGGAGGTAATGCGGATGTTGACTTTGGTATGCCATGGCATCTTCCACCCTCCCTTCACCTCAATCCTCTTTATTATCTGCAGTAAAAACCTCCAAGTTCAGAGGCAGTCAACCTCTGAATCCCAGTGCCAGGAGGCAACATCAAGAGATGTCCTAAGCCTCTGTGCCCTGTTGTTGGCCCTCCAGAGGAACTGGTTGGTCACTCTTTGAGACAAGATGCTGCACTAGATGGACCACTGGTCTGATCCAGCAGGGTTCTTGTTAGGTTTTAAACAGATCAGTGATCTCTAATATGGCACCCAGAGGTGCCAATTTGCGTACTGGAGCTTCTCCTGGAAGGTAGATGGGGCATTTTCCCAGCAGGCCCTGCACAGAAAAAGCTGCTCCTCCTTCACCTCACTGCCAATCAACTGGACAGCAGAACCAGCCTGCTACCACCCAGCTGAGGATGCCACCGACCACCCTGTCTCACAGCTCTAGAAGTGCCCTGCAGGCCAAACAAGGTTCAGAAACCCAGGGTTAAATGTTCATCTTGGCCAGTACAGAAAGCATTACCCTGTGATATCCTAAAACAGGAACTGTGGAATATCTTTTATTAGGATCGACCAAAAATTACACAAAGCAGCATGCAGGCTTTTCATTTCTCCAGAATTCTTCCCCACACTGGATTTTTTTAAAAAAAGTCTGATAAATAGTTCTAGAGAACTCAAAAGCTTGTGCATTGTTTTTGGATGGTCCTAATAAAAGATATTCCATGGCTCCTGTTTTTGGATTTTGCTTTTGCTCATGCAGCAGTCTGGAGCTTTGTGATCTTGCTAAGACTTAAGAACATTTCACCAAATGAGAGCTGGGTAGAAGATGAACAGCGAAGACACCTGAAAAACAAGATGCAGCTTTACCTGCTAATCAGCTGTTCCGTTCACTGTATCTAGCTGGCGATTGCCATCAAGGCTGCTAGAGCAAAAAGAAAACATCTTAAAGCAGTGATACTTAGTGACTCAGGAACCACGTGTGGCTCTTCTGAACATCAGTTCCAAATGTAGCCCTCCCCCATGTTCCAGGACAGTGGGCAAGGCCATTCCACAGCAGAGCTTGTAACTGGCAGGCGGTTCCCACCTTGAAACAGATGCTGCAGAGACCAGAGAATGGGTAAGCTGCAAGCTTCCCAGAGCTGTGACCATTGGGCCAGGGACAGATGTAAAGGGTTCACCCTCTGCAGCCCCTGCACTCATCCCAGCACCCAGGTGGCTGCCCAGAAGACAGCAAGCTGGCTGCAGAGACAGTAAAGTCACCATTACATGGCAGCCACTTGGGAAAAGAGCAAGCTGACCCTAGTGGGAGGTGGAGAGGATTTTAGTACCTTTTCTCCACAGCCAGCTTGTTCTCCTCTGGATTCCTTGGCCATCTCACACGCCTGCCTGAGCTACTGAACCTTATGCCGTGTGGGGAGAGAGCAGGGGAGGGAAGCCCTTCCCTTCACTCCAGAGATGCAAGGCCTGCCTCAGGCTCAACAATGGCGGAGAGTGAGACAACTCTACACAGTGTAGACATGAAACAGGATATGTGTTTGCTGGAACGTTCTGGGTTTGGGATTTTGGGGGTGAGGGGTCATTAAAAGCCATGAAATACAGTAACAAACTCTTATGCACCAAATTGCCACAAAGATGCAAGCACAAAGCTAGATTGTGGAGTCCCGTTGATTGACGAGGCAACGCATGTGTAAAAATGTTTCGGGGGGGGGGGAAGGAAGCAGAACTATGAGGGCATGAACAAGGATCTTGTTAACTGAGGATCCTTTGTATTCTTCCTGATGATAAGAATTTGCTTTCAAGTGGACCAAAATTGCAGTGCCTCAGTGCATTATGGGGGCTGGCAGAGTTCAGAGAACTTTCGTGCCTACTTGAAAGAACTGTCTGCTCCCCTTGGAGCCCCCTCCCCCCCTCAGTTAAAGAGAAGTAGGAAAGCCCTGCTGTGGATGGCCCCAAGGGATGAGTCAGAGTCATTTGCCACTGTGGAACCTAAACTCTGAAAGTCCCCACCCTACAGACATCTGCCTGGCACTAAGTAAAAGGTTTCTTCCCCCAGCTGGCTTTTTGCTCATTTTTTCCTCACCATACCGCTTGAGCTATTTTCTGTGTTGTATGTTGAGTTTAATATTTTGCTGCTGGTGGTCTTTTCAGTATTTTAATGCCGCTGTTCATTAGAGTACCATTTCATTGCCGAGCTTTTTAAGTGCTCTGCGTTGATATTTTTAATACACTGGACACTGCCTCGGCCGTTAACACAACCAAAAGGGCAGTGTTATCAACATTGTCTGGAGGAAGGAAGTAACCCTTTCGTAAATTTGTTTAGATAGCTGGTGCAGGGAGAAGGGAGCCCACCAAGCAAGCCTGTGTCTCTGGACTCTTGTCTACTGCTGGCCTTTAACATGTCAACAGTTGGATCTAGAACTTCATCTAGATCTTTAACAGTTTGGAACACTGTTGCTGTGACAATTTCTGTACTACAAAAACACACACACACATTCCTGACTTTCTGGACAGTAGTGGGCCCATCAAGATATTGCCTCACTTTAGCCTCTAATGTGTGATTGATGTGGGTACCAAACCTTTAGTGTGTTTGATGTTGGTACCAAAACTTTGACCCATTAGAGGTAAGGATTCACTTTACTCAGCTAACTTGCCTGACATTACTGATGGGGCATAAAGCCCACTCTTGTTTTCCCTACAGCTAGTAAGCTAGCTACTAGCCAAAGCAGAAAAGGTATAGTGCTTACCCAGTGGGCTAACAGATGACATCAGACAGGAGCTGGTAAATTATACAGAACTGCCTTTCCCTCACTAATAAGTAATCCCATGAAAGTTTTAAAGAAAAAAAAACAGATTCGGCTTTTTTTTTAGTATATCTTATCAGAACAACACACCAGCCCCTAGTTAGAGCAAATGCAGTCTACCCTCACACTCCAAGAGCCTTTTAATATTGCCATTATACGTGAGCGACTGTTGAGCTGCCCTTCACTTTTATTTTAAGGACTATGTGAGGAGTTACAATCTGAGCCATTATCTTGAAGCCTACATTTTACTGGCAGCTCTTTCTTCCTCCCTTCATCTTGGGCACATGACCACCAAGTCTTATACCTCACTTGTAAGCCTAGTTTCAAGCTCTGTGTAGAATAACAGGAGGCAAGCTGGTGGCAGAATAACCCTGAAGTGTAGATCTGTCCAGACATTTGCCATCTCTCCAGACTACTTCCCATTAGGATATTTAATGGCCTTTTTTGATTTTTACACACTGCACCTGTGTTGAGTGGGACTTCAGAAGGGCAACTCGAATGATAAAGGGGTTGGAACACTTTCCCTATGAGGAAAGGCTAAAGCGCTTAGGGCTCTTTAGCTTGGAGAAACGACGACTGAGGGGTGACATGATTGAGGTTTATAAGATTATGCATGGGACAGAGCAGGTAGAGAAAGAGGTACTTTTCTCCCTCTCTCACAATACAAGAACTCGTGGGCACTCCATGAAATTGCTGAGCGGTCGGGTTAGAACGGATAAAAGAAAGTACTTCTTCACCCAAAGAGTGATTAACACTTGGAATTCACTGCCACAGGAAGTGGTGGCAGCTACAAGCATGGACGGCTTCAAAAGGGAATTAGATAGGCATATGGAGCAGAGGTCCATCAGTGGCTATTAGCCACAAGGTATAGATAGGGACTCTGGGGCAAGTGATGCTCTGTCATCTTGGTGCTTTGGGGGGTCAACAGTGGGATGGCTTCTAATGTCCTGGCCCCACTGGTGGACCTTCTGATGGCACTGGTATTTCTGGCCACTGTGTGATACAGTGTTGGACTGGATGGGCCTTTGGCCTGATCCAACATTGGCATCTCTTATGTTCTTATACCCCACAAAGGGTACTGTAATATCTGGCACTACATGTATGCCTGATAACTTACTGCATAAGGGTATTTTATGTCCTACTCAAATTCTGTTTTTCCGTATTCTGGTTCTCTGTGATTTTTCCAGACATGTCTAGGAGGATCCTCTCTTTTTAGAACAATTCTTTAGAGCTCTATGTACATCCCTCTCTTCCTTCTTTATGCCAGGTGTTAAAATGTAAAACTGCAGTCCATTCAGAGCAGGACTGAAAGTTAGTGGAAGAGAGGCTCCCTTTTATGCTTGGCTTCTCCAGAATGAATTAAGCAATGGGCACTTCTCAACTGAACGAAGTAACAAAGTTGTTAATCAGTGATTATATTGGCACTGTTGAGTATGAGCTAGTGTCATTAAAACCGCACAGCACTGTGCACTGGGGGGAAAATGTGGGAAGTAAGAGGGAGAAGTCACATTTTCCAGGAACAACAAAATAACTGTGTTTTGAAGACTGAAAACAAAGGACTGCCATGGAAAAGCACCACCTTCCAGAAGAGTAACTGTTTTTGACACCACTGCTAAATGATTCATTAGCAAAGCAAAAGCAGATTGGCTGGATGAGTCCTAGTTAAATGGACTCAGATGAAGAAGAAGAAGAAGAAGAAGAAGAAGAGATTGGATTTATACCCCGCCCATCACTCGGAGTCTCAGAGCGGTTTACAAACTCCTTTCGCTTCCCCACAACAGACACCCTGTGAGGTGGGTGGGGCTGAGAGAACTCTGACACAAACTGCTCTTTTTCAAGGACAGCTGTGCCAGAGCTTGTGACTGACCCAAGGTCACATCAGCAGGTGCAAGTGGAGGAGTGGGAATCAAACCCGGTTCTCCCAGATTAGAGTCCGAGCACTTAACCACTACACCAAACTGGCTCTCACAGCTACTCTCCACAGTGGTCTGACAGGACAACCATTTGAGTGACAGGCTGTTGGAAGGGAATTCTGTTGAGAAGTCAGTTAGGGAATGATAGCTGGGAACTGACAGTTGACAAAGAGACATTTAAGCACTGGCTGTGGACTGGGAAGGAGGCTAAGAGAGCAAGTGGATCAAGGAGGATCCTCATTCAAGCCAAAAAAGGGAAATAGCTTCTAATAAAGACATGATCCCTACTCAGTTAAGAAGGGAAATAGCTTCTAGTGAAGAAAGATTTTGGGAAATTGGTTATATGTTCCTGCCTTCTAAACCCTAAGTGTCAGCAAAACTCAGAAACCTATGCTTGAATATTTAAGCAGAAACTGAAAAGAAAGCCTCTCTCCTCAAAGTTTTAAAGACACTGTTGAATAGCAGAAACACTTGTTAGCAACAAATTATCTGGTGTTTATGTGAATACAAAGTGACCTCAGTTTTATTATTGGTTTACGTCACACATCCTACACTTGATTCCACATGACCGCCTCCAATAAAACATTTTATTTTGAACTTTCAAAAGCCTCTCGTGCCATTTCAAAAGCAGAATATAAGAAGGTGATTTTGTCCCTGAGCTGGGCCAGCATCATATATACATACTTACATATAGCGACTAGGTGGGACATCCACAGACAAACACTTAAGAAGAAAACAGATAAAGGGGCTACTCAGCAAAAAAAGAAGGCAGAAGGGAAATTCCTGCACGTGACGGAGGGAAGAAGGCAAGATCACCATAGGATGTTATAGACAAGATCTTGGCAAAGAAGGGGTATACATGCAATGAGGCTAGTGTATCAGGAAATAAAACAAGTGGGTTTTGAGCTAAAATTACAGGTTTTAAAATAATTTGGTCATCAGTAAAATACTTAAATTAGACAGGACTACAAAACAAACTCTGGTTCATTCACAGTAAGACACTCAAGCTGCATTTTACAAAATACCTCTTCTAGCAATAAGCACCAAAAGCCAGGAAAGAGGCCAAGGCAACAGATACGCTCATTAGACAGCCACTGATAAGTTTACAGTTGCTGATTCATAGTAGATCTATAGCATTTGCCAGCCATAACTGGAGAATCAAAGAAGCAGAATACATTTTCCATCCTGATAGTTTATGCAGGTCCTCATTCAACCGAGCTTCCCAGGTGGTTTGAATACTGTTGATGCAAAAGACGACAGGAGTATGCTCCTAGCAATGGCAGTGCCATACTATCTAGGCAATGCAACCTTTCACATTGGCACTTTGGAATCAAAGTGTGAGTGAGTGAGTATGTGTGTATCAGGGTGCAGAAATACAGCAACTCCATACTTGTGGGATTCAAGATCCTCAGCAGATGATCAACAAACTGTGCAACAGCTGTTAGGAAAAGGCAGCATATGGACTGCTGGACCCACTTGTAGGTTGAGAACCTGAGCAGAGTTTCAGAAGGCAGAATTCTGCTGGCCGTCCCCTTGATGCTTGGGAGCCGAATCCTCAAAGACCACCATTGCACTGTCCCATCTTGCACACATTAGCCGTCTCTTATCTGGGCTTAATGTAAACTCCCCTCTTTGGTCTAGCAGGGACAGAAGACTCACACAGCAGCATCTTTAAAAAGACAAACGAAAGGAGGCATCTGACTTGTACCATCAACATTACATTAACAGGAAAGTTCTGCAAATGGTTCATGGGCAGTTGGATCTTCTGTATCACTCAGAGAATGGCTGGACTTGGGCTGACAGACCAACCAAATATAATCTTTTTGCGTTGATCAAGATGCACCTTGAAGCAGCGAGTCCTCCTTCCAGATAAGTGCAATTCTAACTATTACATGTTGCAACTGCAACATTTATCACAATTTCTATACAAATACCAAATCTAGGTAAAGGTAAAGGTTTCTCTTACTCGAAAGCCAGTCGAATCCAACTCTAGGGATGTGCTCATCTCTGTTTCCAAGCCAAAGAGCCAGTGCTGTCCAAAGACATTTCCGTGGTCATGTGGCCGGCGTGACTAGACTCAGAGGTGCACGAAATGCTGTTACCTTCCCACCGAAGTGGTACCTATTTATCTACTTGCAATTTCTTGCTTTCGAACTGCTAGGTTGGCAGGAGCTGGGACCAGAGACGGGAGCTCACTGCGCCATGCGACACTTGGGTCTCGAACTGCTGAACTACCAACCTTCTGGTCTCCAGTTCAGCATCTTAACCACTTGAGCCACCACAGCAACCAAAGCTAGATGAGATTAACAATCTAAAGTATGTGGTGAAAAAAGCTGAGACATAAAATACCTTTCAGAAGATTCTCAGCCCATAGCTGTTAAAGATCAACTGTTAAATTATAATACTGACTGGAATCTGGAGTTGATTTTTAAAAGTGTATTTAAAATATTTTTGTCTTTCCTGCATTTAAGATTGCTAATGAGCAAACACATTCTGATTTTTTTAGGGTCTTACATATATTTAAGGACAAACATGCATAGCTATATCTTGGTGGTAATATATGCAAAATCAGAGGTCATGTCTTGGTGGTAGTACATGCAAAATCAGATGTCAGGTGTTGAGGGAATGAGATACACTAGCTGGCGAAAGATGTTTCTTCAGAAAGGAATCAGTTTATGATTTGTGATTTATTATTTATTATTTTTATTTATACCCCGCCCTCCCCACAAGTGGGCTCAGGGCGGCTTACAGCGTTGGTACCCTGTACCATAAAAATCATATACAAAATTTAAACAGCATTAAGCATTAAAAACAAACTGTAACAGAGCCATCTTGTGATACACAACATGTCTCAAACACCTGCCCTGTAGTATGAATCTCCTGCAGCAGAGACTAATTTGCAAGAACATGCCTTCCGCGATTCATCAGGAAATAACAGGCCACCATACCCAATTTTCTACTTGCCTGAGGTATTTCCTGGCTTACTGCTACAATACCGAGGAAGCTGTTGTCTGTATATGTATCCCACATACATGTTTCAGTTCAGAGATGCATCATTCATTCTAGCTTGCTCTTTTTAATTCCCCCCCTCACAAGAGCTGTTTTCATAGTACTTTTTATAGTACTTTTTTGCTGCAGTTTTTCACTTCGTCTGCCCCCTTATTGCTTCCCATCTGTCGGGTCCTGTCCTCATGATTCCATGGGCTGAAAGGGGGAAAACATTGGGGTGCACCCTTATGACTCTCCGAAGCAACTAGGTAATTGTTACATTATTTCTTAAATTGAGAAGGCACCAATGGCACGTCGTATATACTTCCCTCTTGTTCTGTATAATATTGTATAATATCTACAGACTCTTTCAGCCAAGAGAATATTTCTCATGGCCAAGATTATCGCTGGCCTTGCCATCTTCCAATCAGCACCTCTAAAGGCAGAAGTACTTCCTTGATAACCAGCCTTCCACTCAGAGCCTATAGGCTGAGTTTGCAGAAGAGTTAGCTCCCATGTTCATTGAAGCTGGCTGAATGTCAAAGCACTTCTGTGCACATGCCACTCCCCCCATCTGACGGATTCCAAACCTTGGTAGCTCACCATCAACACATTATGGGGTTCGGACAATAATGCAATTAACCTGACTTCCGACTGGCCATCCTGGGTTTAGCTAAACACAAGTTAAGCTATATGGGGGTAAAGTGTCTAGTGTGCAGTACTAAACTGGTGCAACATAGTTGACTAGATGCTTACCTGTTGACTGAGTCACACATGAAACTTTGTATGATAGCCATATACTTAAGATGCACAGGAATGTAGCTAAAAAGCCAAATGTCTGTTAAAAAAAAGAAATACATTCAGTATAATCTGTCTGCTTTAGATAATCTTATATACACCTAAAAGTTACACTTAAGGCCTGATCTGGATAGCCCAGGCAAGCCCGATCTCGTCAGGTCTCGGAAGCTAAGCAGGGCCAACCCTGGCAAGTATGTGGATGGGAAACCTCCAGAGAATACCAGGGCTGGGAGGCCAGAGGAAGGCTATCAAGCCACTTCTCTCTGAATGTCCTCCATGCCCCAGTAGGAGTCGCCAGAGGTTACCATGACTTCCAGGCATGGGTGCACACACACACAAATGCAAAAATAAAAAAAACCCAGAAATTACACTGAGCCACTTTGAGTAAGCTTTCTTACACAGCCCTCTCTTAAGCAAATATTTAATAGTTATTTACCCAAGATTTCTTGCATGCCAACAATTTGATCCATATGTTCACCTGTCCTGCTGTTACAGTCAATTAATGTAAATTCTAGTTATGACAGAGGAAAAGAGAGGTGATCACAAGAAGCTGTGGTCCAAAACCCTTAAAATACATGTGACGGCACCATACTACACCCCACCTGGGTGGACTCTGACCATACTGGCAGGGTCTACTTTAAAATTAGGTGTTTAGATCTCCTGCACTGTGAGAAAAAGGAGGGACCATGGCCACAATCCATCGTGAACATTTCCTGCACAGGTTCCAAAGACTTCTTTGCTTGAGTCATTTAGGAGGTATTTATTCTACAACTTCCCTTTTCACCCATGCTCTTGGTCTCCACTTGCATCACACTGTCACCTGGACTATGTGAGTTAGTCAGTTGGAAAAGGAGCTTGGGGTGGGGGGAGCGCAATTCGATACAGCAGGGGAATAACTATCTTGATTCACTACAAAAAGAGTCCCATGAATGGCTTTTTACAAAGAAAGAGAAGAGACCTTGGATTGACTTGTGACATGACTAGGATAATAAAGCGGCCAGATTTAACTTCTGCTAAAATAAATTAGCAGAGGCCTATGGAGATAAGTAACAGCAAAAAAGTCACCTGAAGAAATAAATGGCTCCACAACTGGAGAATCAAGACGACCACAAGACAAGGCATGATTCAACATTGTGTGCCTTGACCAGTTGCATACCTTTAAAAACCACTCTGTGCCTTGGAATGAACAAAGTATGAACCAAGTCCTGAAAAATTTTTATTTTAATTTTTCGTAATAATAAACAACAAAAAAGAACTTTACAACATCCAGTGTAAATAGGTGAACTGTCATTGTACTACTTAACCCAAGAGTATCGCCATTTGCCTTATCTATAAAAACACGCAGCTGTATTTGCTTATAAGGTATAGAAACTACCATGACCACCTAAATTGAACCTTAAGAAGCGTATCTGGGAAATTCTTCCAGCCCAATAAGGGTATGAACCAAGTCAAGGTTTTGCACAACATCCCTCTCTCACAAGCACATACAACATCAGGATACAATGATACATCCCAAGCTGTAGTGTGGATTTCACGTCCTTCTTGCAAGGTTATCAGTAACAAATTTTATGGAAAATCTTGCATGCACTCTTAGATCCCATTCCACAAGACAAACGCACAAAAGAAATTCAGGCAGTGGATTCTTCATACTATTAAAAGAGTAGTGAAACAGACTCACCGCTCCAGCTACAAGTCCTCCTGAGTTGTAGCTTTTTGCTGCTGCCACAAAAGATGCAATGAGAAGCAGGATGGTCCCTATTAGGTAATGGAGAAACTCCTAGAAAGAAAAAAAAAAAGCACAATCCAGTTCCAAAGAAAACCTTATCAAACGAACATTCCATTATGATGCATCTAAAGCAGCCCAGCGCTAGCCAATGAAAAAGGAAACTTGCAACTGAAAGTAGACTATTCATTCTTTCTGCCCTTAATCATATCTCCTAAAATGAAAGGCAGAGGCCTGCTGCTCTGCTGAAACTAACAAGACCATTATGCACATTTCCCAAGCACTTCAGGAGGGGTCATGTTACATTCTCCGGTTTTGGATTCCTGTGTTGTATTGTTCATGCTGGTCCCTGGCAAGTCAGCATAGCTGCCAACAGCCAGACTCCACTTAATATGGCTGGCTCTATACGGTGACAGCAAAGATGCCCACGGCAGGCATACGTGGCCTTTCCTGGGACCTCTTCTGCACTCCCTATTGAATACTACTAGGACCCCAACTGGTAGCTCAGAAAGATACCATCTGGGAATACCCTAATTAATTTCTCTCAGGTTCTAGGGTGGGGAAGGGAATGAATGCTCAGAACAACGTTCAGGAATAAACAGATAGGGCCAAGAGGTAAAAGGCTGGCGCTACAAGAAGCAAAGAGGGAACTCTGTGGCAGGGCTCCTCAGTCCTGATGAGTCCTGTGGGTAACTGCAAACTTGAGAACGACACAACGGCACTTCACATCACAGCCTCTAAGGCAATCTGGTTTTGTGGGGAATGCCATCGTTGCAAAACTCCTCAAGTGATAGAAAAAGTTGGAACAAAGCATATGTGGGGTGTGGATGATAGAAACATTAGACTATTTTTTTTTAATTAATAGCACCTGAAAGACTAACAAATGTGTTATGGCACAAGCCAAACCTTCATCAGTAGACTCTGGAACACATTAATGCCATAATTAATTACTTAGTCCTTACGAGCCTTTGTTGTTTTGATGAGAAACTGACTACTCTCCCTGCCCCGAACCAAATTAATATGTAAAGTAATTGTTCCGTTTAGGGTAATAATACTACCTTTCTTCCAAATTCACTATCAGCAGCTGCTATTTGGACAGGACTATTGTGACTGAATATTTATGTATTTATTTATATCTTCGATTTGTATACCGCCCTTTACCCGAGGGTCTCTGGGCGGTTTACAGGTATATGGCCTAAGTGCCTAATTAGTTCCTATCCTAGGGCCACAATTCGACTGGGGGAGGGGCTACCTATCGACATCCGAGCGGCGCGGTCCTGTTGTATTCCACGGGCGGGCTTCCGTTGTTTCTTCCTGGCGCCTTAGGACAGGTCGACGACATCTCCCGGCAGGCTCCTGATGGACTCCTCCGGCGCGCGGCAGCTCCCGATTGTATATTGTATACATGCTACTCCTACAGTCACATTTCATGGCTTTTTAATTTGCAATAGAGTTGTTTTTATGGAGTCCTGTTGTGAGCAGATATGCTGTTAAAACATAATTAGTTCAGGTATGAGCAGGAACTTACCGCAAGTGGCCAGCTGATGCAAGTCAGCAATCGGTAAACTCGGAAAAGGTAAACGATGTAGAAGACAAGAATCATAACGAAGTCACCCATGGTGACAATTTCGAAGTAACTGTATGCACTGTAATCCGTCCATACTGAGTTCCTTATACAGATGAATGCTATCAGCAGCAACAACTGAAAGGCAAGAGCCACAAAGGGAATAAGCTCAAGTGTAATAAAGCTAAAACATTTTTTTTAAATGTAGGATTGTATTCAGCCATGCCGTTCTGAAAACATAAGGTCACTTATGTGTTCTTAAAAGGTGATTTCCAACAATGCCCATGACCACTGCCGTTCCTGAAGGAATGCTGACCCCCCCCCCCGAAGGAAATTTCAGGGGGCTCAGTCAATGACTTCCCTAATTCCCCCCTCCCTGAGCAGAGCAGTTCACATCCTGAGCAGACTATAACTGCTGTAATCTTAAAATGGGCAATGGGCAGTGCAAGGCTCTGCGCGGCTCCAGACTGCTGCTGAGTGGGGCTTCCTGTGTTAATGAGCGGCTGCTCACCCGCACAGCTTAGAGGGAACACTGAGCTCAGGAAGAGCAGAAGGAAATCGCCACCCCATTTTTTAAAAAAAGAAAAAAGCAGAGGTCATTTCGGGGGGGAACGCGGGGGATCACAGTTCCCCTGGGTGAGGTACAGGGGGCGGGGCACATGACGAAGCCCCGCCCCCCGCTTCCGGCCGCCTCGCTTCCGTCCCTCATTCAGCCAGGAGGAGGCAGGAGAAGAGGGAGGGTAAGTTGCTTCCTCCCTGCCTCTCCCCACCTCTGCCTGCCTGGGGCCAGGGAGGGCCTTCGCGGGGCTTCCTTGCACTCCCGCCAGCCTTGCAGGTCCACCGCCGGGCCCCTCATGGGGCTCGGCAGTGGAGCTGCAAGGCCGGCGGCAGCGGCCGGGACCGTTGGGGGCGAGGTGTGTGGCCTTATGACACACTTCCAGTGATGTCAGGGGGTGTGGTATATGCTAATGAGTTATGCTAATGAGTTCCCCTAGCTCTTTTTCTACGAAACGACCCCTGGAAAAAAGTAAATTTCATTGTCTTTAGGTAGTCAAAACTGTGCAGCTGGATTCAGGCCACTATTTTATAGGTCAAGGAACAACAAGTTCACCTGACCAAAGAAATCAGTTAAACTCATGTGAAAATATATAGCAAGTTTGCAGACACAAGCAGACTTTACTACAAAAATCAATGCTGTACATTTTGTGAACGGTAGACATGGCTGCAAGTGTGAGCTAGCTCACAGTTTTTTAGCCTCTGGCTCACACATTTTTGTCTTAGCTCAGGGAGGACGGCTCCAAAGCAAACTGATTTATGCATTAGCCAAATCGCTCGCTCACAACTTTAATGCCAGTAGCTCACAAAGTAGAATTTTTACTCACAAGACTCCACAGCTTAGAGGGAGCGAAAGGTACAACCTTTTTCTAAGAGGGGAGCTATGCTGTCTACAAGTACACCCCACAGCTCTGTGTCTAACAGCAAGTACGGTACAGCAGTTGGCACATCAAACAGTGATCTGGAACACCCACAAAGCTGGGTGACCTTGGGCCAGTGACACGTCTTCTGTCTAATCTACCTCCCAGGGTTCTTGAAAGGCAGCACAGAAGGAGGGAGGAGACCAATGTACGTCATCCTGAGCTTTGGACGAAGGGCAGGATAAAAATTTGGACTAAAGACATGGGATCTCATATTCAAAAATTAGTTTACGAAGGGATTACATTTGTGAAACATCGGGAATGTGACAAATAGTTTAATGAGAAACTATCACAAAGTGTCTAAGTATTAACAAGCCCTGGTACAAAACTACATTCATCCAGTATAGGCTATCAGTGGTTCTTGAGCATTCTACTAAGACGACCAAACAATGGAAGATTAGCTCCAGGTCAATAGCCAACCATAACTCCACTTAAAATACTACGGTTTGAAGCACCATTTGTACCATTGACAGCATAAAAGAATTTAAGTCACAGAAGGGGATGCTGAAAAATTCATATAAAATATGGGGGGAGCAGGTGGTTGATTCAAAATTATTATTATCATTATTACTATTATTACAATAAACAATAAGAGTCACTGCCATTACTTCCTTAATCACAGATATACAGATCTCACTCATGGTCAGCAGCAGCCTATAAACTTTCCAAGAGCATGGGTGATATTAATGTGCCAAAGAATCAGATATCACTTTTTAGGTGTGCAGAAGCAGAGGCATTAAGTGGGTTTTTTTTTTTGGGGGGGAGCTATTTTCACTAAGCGGCAAACTACAGTCCTCAGTTATATACTGCAAACTGAAACCATAATTTAACCATCTTTTCCTGGTCCAATGTGACTGATTTCCCCTCTCACCAAACAAGCAATGGTATATATTGGGGTTGCCAAACTCCAGGTGGAGCATGGAGATCTCCTGGTATTACAACTGATATCCAGATGACAGAGATTACTTCACCTGGAGAAAATGGCCGCTTTGGAAGGTGGACTCTATGGTGTTATACCTCATTGAAATCCCTCCCTAAACCCTGCCCTTCTCCGGCTCCATCCCCAAAACATCCAGGTTCCCCAACCTGCAGCTGGTAACCCTATATATATACCTGGGGAGAGTGTCACAAGAAACTTCTGAGATCCTCAAACTGACGGGATGCCACTGACTGTTAACCTGCATAGGTGTTACTTCTAAACCACATATATTAAAACGTGGAAAGCTTTTTGAAACAAGAGCCTCCACCCCAAGACACTGCATGGAAGCATCAAGCATTTGTTCATGCCTTCCTAACACTGCACTGTTTTATTCATCTATTTTTGTTTTGCTTGAAAGAATGAAATGATTTGTTTGAATAGTTTCCCAAAGCAAACAAAGAAAAAGTTCAGGGCCCAGGGCCCAAGATATAATGGTGTAAGTTATGTGGAGCGAACATAATTATTTGAGACAACAAAGCCAATTTGTGTATAATGGGTTTTTCCTTTCACAGTGTAGTTAAATTGAGAGGTGTGTAACAGTTGAATTTTCTCTAGTCAAAACAGATAACAAAAAGGACTGTCCATTTTAAAAGTTTCAGGAATGACAGACTGAATTTATTGCCTCTGCATTTACAGCTCTACAAAGCACTAAGCGGCACATTAGCCTAGCCTGCTTCTCTCAAAACATTTGTGCCGGGCAGGGCAGGGCTCGGCTCTTCCCTTTGCCAACAGCACTTCACTCAGGCAGGAGATCGTCCTTATTTAAGCAGTTCTTAATGCCTTACACCTACTTAGAAAGACTTTATTTAAATAGTAGGTGGAGAAAAACGGTGGAAGAATTATTATAACCTTTTAAAATTCAGATCGGATGGCTTCTGCAAACCAATAAATCGTCTATAAAGATTGTGTTGCCACAGAGAGCTTTTTTGTCACAAATCTGGTTCCTTCAGCACGCAGGCAGACATGAGAATGCAGAGGACCTCTGCAGTGGCTGAATTACAATCCTGCCCTGCTCTGGTCCTATCATTCATAGCCAATCGAGGCCCTTAGGCAAAGGGGCCCAGGCAGCTGGAAAGTTCACGGTGAACCACTGGGAGGGTTTCCACTTCCTGTGAATGGTCTGATGCATTGTAATATGCCCAGCACAGCAGTGGAATGCCCGGGATGGGAAAGAGGAAGGAGAGAGAAATGACAGGGACCATTAATTCTCACAGCCCTGCAGTGAGCCCCTTGCTCTCTGCTTGGCAGGAGAAGAATCGCAGCCTCTGTTTGCTATCAGTTAACAAAGCACTGACCTGGTTGACAAATTACAGGTACATACATGAAGGTATAAAGAAGAGAAGAAGAGATTGGATTTATACCCCGCACTTCACTACCCAAAGGTGTCTCAGAGTGGCTTACAAACTCCTTTCCCCTCCCCACAACAGACACCCTGTGAGGTGGGTGGGGCTGAGAGAACTCTGACACAAACTGCTCTTTTTCAAGGACATCTGTGCCAGAGCTTGTGACTGACCCACGGTCACATCAGCAGGTGCAAGTGGAGGAGTGGGGAATCAACCCCGGTTCTCCCAGATTAGAGTCTGCACACTTAACCACTGCACCAAAAGAAGAAAGGCCACAATCGATTGAATAGGCAGATGGTCAAATAACATTGGCAGCTTTTGAACAAAGGTCTCCATACTGATTCACGTACAAACATAAGGGAAGCAGAGCAGGATTTTGATTAGGAAAACAGCCCAAGGATAAATGGATAAGCACCCCTCTACTCCAGTCGGATTTCTAAATTCACAGGCAAAACATTTTTGAATATTTATTTGCAGAAAAGCCACTGGGAAATTTTGCAGCTGCCCACCAGCAAAAAGCTTTTACGCTCTTTCACTCCAGTGTGACTTCTTTCATACTGATTCAATGAACAATTCCAGAACACACACCACTGTGTCCCAGATCTAGAAAAGAACTGCACCGATTTTTTTTTAGTGGGCATCAGCTCTGTATCCACAATGCAAAGCCACACTCCCTGAAATCCACAGGGTTCTAGATTGGGAAGTATTTTTAAAAAGGAAAACTTAAATGATCTTTCCAGAATAAAAAATCTTCAGAAACAGGGGTTTCTTACAAAGCAAAAAGTCAATGTGTGGGAGGAAACCACAAAAGAAAAAAAACCCTGGAAGACTTATCTTTCCCAGATAAAGCCCCTTACACAGCAACATGAATTTGCAAGGTGAGAGACTCAGTAAAATAGGAAACAGCCAGATCATTATGTCTTTGAGCAGACCACCATTCTAAATCTCTCAGCATCTGAGTTACCATGTGCAACTGCTGATTTAGTTTGTTCTTTGTTATTCTTTTGCAAGTTCAGAGCAACAAGCTAACAGAAAAAACCCCTCTTTTCCAACCTGCTTCTGGACAGGAAACACACATCTGAGACTTCCTGTTTTAACCCTGATGATTCCCATCACTACAGCAATGTGGTGTTTTATTTCTGGCTACTGAACTCATAATTAGGTTAAATATCAAAATTGTAGGGAGTTCCCCCCCTCCCTTTTCATTAATTTGCAAAGTCATATTTTTTTTACAATCTTGGGGAAATCCCTTGAGCATGCAGAAGTCAGTCCGGCCACAGGTGGGCTACTTTTGCTGCTTTCGTGATTAGCACCCAGTATAAAAATTATATACTCCCCTTTTCAAGTTAAAATTAAACCCATCTCCCATTTTATGTGTGAGTGGTCACGCACAAACAACAGCTGCTTTATGTATGAACACACTTAGCTGTGGGAACAAACACAGCTGACCAAATCACATCTACTTTGGCCCTAATTAGTTTTAAATGTACACTTAACAAAAAAGAAACGAAACCGCAGCAAGCTGCCTCAGTCTAATGTTTGAAATGGCCACAGGGAGAGAACTCTCCACTCTTTCTTTTACAAACCAGGCTAGGAGCCAATAACTTTCAAGTGCCACATTACTGCTACATTCTAAATACTTAAGAAGAGAACCGCTGATAGCAGCTTCCTGACCAGACTGTTTTCACAGTTTCCTATTACAGGCGCTGTAAAAATGTATTCTATTTGCTCCCATTGCCACAAAACAGTTATTACGGCCATTCTCTCACCATGTCGGCCACCTCCTCATGAACTGATCTGTCACAATGAGCAGGAGAGGGAGAAGAAGAAGACAGACTTATAGCTGAGGAACCTACCACCTTTCACACATGCAAGAGTGCCCGTATCACAGAGCTCCTAAAACAGCCGCTGATGGCATTTCAGACATCACAGACGTATGGCAAAAAGCAGGACAAGTCGGATTGGTTCAAAAGAAAGCAACCACATGACAAGTTTCCAGTGATTACTTCCTCAGCCTGCCCTCCACACTCATTACTACCATCTCCCACTGGGGGACTTTATTTTTAAAAAGGTAATTGCTGCTTCATCACAATAGTTATTTTCAAGCAGTGCAGCGGGGGGGGGGGGGGGGGGGGGGGGTACTTTGGCCACCTGTTACTTTCCAGGATGCACACTTGCAAATTAAACCACATGGCTAGGCCAAACTCCAGAAGGGTTAGCCACATTAGTTTTGCTGCATCCAGAACAATCAAAAGTCCCATGATACCTTGAAGACTACATGGTCCCAGACAGAGGTCATTTGGGGGGGAACGCAGTTCCCCCCGGTGAGGTGCAGGGGCAGGGCACATGAAGAAGCCCCGCCCCCTGCTTCTGGCCACCCCACTTCCAGCCCTGATTCAGCCAGGAGGAGGCAGGAGAAGAGGGAGGATAAGTTGCTTCCTCCCCGCCTCTCCCCACCCCTGCCTGCCTGTGGCCAGGGAGGGCCTTGGCGGGGCTTCCTCGCACTTCCGCCGGTCTTGCAGGTCCACCGCTGGGCCCCTGATGTCAGGGGGTGTGGCATATACTAATGAGTTATGCTAATGAGTTCCCCTAGCTCTTTTTCTATGAAATGACCTCTGGTCCCAGAGGTTTATGCCATAATAATTCATGTTTAACACGCAACAAGATGTGTATCAAACCATCACCTACCTAAATTCAAAGGGAACTGCTTCTCAAAAATGGAAGCCAGTGTGGTCTAGCGGATTGCTTTGGTCTCTCTGTGATGTATGGTATCCATCGCACACTCAATACCTACCCTCCTTTACAAGGTAGTTGAAAGTATAAAATGAGATAGCCCACCTGTAGGCCGCCCTGAACTCTTTGGCAGAAGGATGGGATGTAAAGGAGAGAAATTCTAACACAAAGCTTCCATATAAGTCATGAGATACAAAGCAAACCCAAATATTAGTCATAGTAAAAGTGAAGACAGAACCAAGTGCTAATTTCTAGACAGAGAAGCGCCGCGGCCAGGGCTCATCTGGGGTTTTCGTTCACTCTCTTCAGAAGAGTTCAAACCCAGTTTGGTCTCCTAACTTCAGCCAGAGAGGGGCGAACAGTGGCAAGGGAAAGGCACTCTGCACGTGCCCGCGCAGCCATTCTCATCCTTTTACGCAGGCGCCTGCCATAGCTCGAGGTGTGACCAAAACACCAACTTGGGTTGGGAGAAACTTGGCGCACCTGCATTTCCCGCGCCTTGAAGAGAGGGCGGGAGAGCGCGTGCGACCAAACATCCGAAAAGGCCGCGCTGCCGGAGGCGCCGAGGCCGCCACGAACCTCCCCGAGACTCCCCTGGCCTCTTACCATCTGGACCACCTTCAGCATGGCCGGGCAGGAGCTCGCGTAGGCTCGGTCCAGCCGGCCGGAGTCCGGAGGGGAGGAAGAGGTCGAGGCGCCCGCGCTGCTGACGTCGGTGCGGATCACCCGCACCCCGTGAGACATTTCGCCGCCGGGAGAGAGGGGGCCGGCGCGGCCGAAGCTGCCCTGCTGCTCCCCTCTCTTCCCCCAGCGCCGCCGCAGCTGTTTTTGGCTCCGGAGGCGGGACAGGGCGGGGCCGGGCGGCCGCGCGCTCGGGCGCACAGCTGGAAGGAGGAGAAAGCCCCGGCCTGGCAGCCCAATGGAAATCTGAAGGGGAGGCGTCGGCAGTTGGGAGCTCGGCCGGCCGGGGGAGAGGGAGGGAAGGTGGCCCGCGGTAAACAAGGACGCGGCTGAAGTTGAGACGGAGCAAGAGTTTAAGGACGCGGAGCCGCTGGGCGGACTGGCGCGTTTCTTCGGGGAGGCGGAGAGCCCGCTTGGCTGGGTGGTGCATCCTGCCGCGTTGCACGCGGGGCTTGTGGCACTCGTCGGGCAGGGCACGCTTTCCCATTTGTGGTTTCGTTAACGGCTGGTACATGTTGTAGTAGGACTTTTCAGAGTCACATCTTCGCGTAATTTTTCGGGAGAGTTGAAGGCTGAAAAAGAACAACAGCACTTCCTATCTGTAGGTATTCGGAGCGATGGAAACCGACTGCCCTCCTGCGTTAGGTCCCGTGCAGCCAAATCCGATGCATGTTTACTCAGAAGTAAGTGTAAGTCTTTTAGGTGTATGTTCTGATCTGTACGCTGGGATGACACTATTGGGTGCAGTAAAGAAGAAGCTGGAGACCAACTGGTGATGAAGGTGCATAAAGTTTACTTAGAGATAATGGTGAATATTTACACAGAGATATACAGACTGTCTTACAGCATAACATACCTTAGTCGGAGAGAACTAAGTCCCCCACCCAGTTTATCAAGCTGATAGTTTATATACTAACCCCAGCCAATCACTAACAGGATAAACTAATTTCCTACTCTAACAATGCTAGAAGAGTAACACCTGGTAGTTTAACACCTGGCTGTAATTGCCTTAATCACTTAGCATGACAGCTAAGACTTACACATAGATCAAACTGATCTAGATCCAGTAACTGCTTGGTACCTCAACCTAGACATATCTCTCAATAGACAACCACGTAGACTTCCTTTTATAAAGAACAGTAATTAAATTGTAAAACTACCACTCAATTCTCTTAATCAAGCTTTTTGATTGCTCTTCTGCTAAGGTGCAATGTAACAGTGCCATCCTAAGCAGGGCAAATGTTTAGGTTTGCACTGTAATAGAAGTGCAAATCTGACCGTGCCGACCAAGGGTGTAGACTTTCCAATTTCCCGGGGGGGGGGGGCGGGGCCGGGCCCGGGGGATTGGCAAGCGGGCCAGAGGCATTGCTAAGTCATTAAAAGAACTGGGACCCAATGACATCATAGGGAGGAGCTAGTGATATCACAGGCATGGTTACTATCTATGGAGGTGGACCCATGTGGGATTTAGGGATGGGCTCCCCAGAAATTTAGGGAGGCCTGGGCTAACCCCAGGAACAGTTGCCTTCTTAGCACATTGCTTAGAAACTTTGAAAGCCCCCCACACACCCCACACTGGAATAAGAACATAATATCAGGCCATACCACATTGCAACAAAGCCCCTACAACTGTATACAGAAATACTGAGCTTCCCTACCATTTGCCACAACTAGCCCACCACACAAGAAGAAGCAAGACTCCTAAGTGGACCAACAGACAGGCATACACTCGTTTGAGAAACTGAGTATTACATTACAACACCTCTGGAACATTACAGATCAGTAGAGGCAGCACTGCACAGTACAGACACCCTGTGAGGTAGGTGGGGCTGAGAGAATTCTGACAGAAACTGCTCTTTTTCAAGAATGGCTGTGCCAGAGCTTGTGACTGACCCAAGGTCACATCAGCAGGTGCAAGTGGAGGAGTGGGGAACCAAACCTGGTTCTCCCAGATTAGAGTCCGCACACTTAACCACTACACCAAACCACGACACAACCACGATCAAGACTCCTAAGTGGACCAACAGACAGGCATACACTTGTTTGAGAAACTATTACATTACAACACCTCTGGAACATTACAGATCAGTAGAGGCAGCACTGCACAGTGGTCAGAGTTGCAGATTGATGTGGGGAGACCCAGGTTTGTATTCTCACTCTGCTGGCTGAGTGACCCCGGGCCAAATCTCCCCTTCTCTACCTAACCTACCCCACAGGGTTGTTGTGAGGGTAACACACACACAATTTTTAAAAAGGTGTTCAAAAGTGAGCTGGGTGACCTTGGGTCAGTCACAGCTCTTTCAGAATTCTCAGCCCCCCTCTTTACCTAACCTACCCCACAGGGTTGTTGTGAGGGTAACACACACACAATTTTTAAAAAGGTGTTCAAAAGTTGGAACTATTGGAAGGGGAAGGACTTGCCT
>NW_015170890.1:1640516-1640648 GCF_001447785.1 Gekko japonicus | reverse complement strand
ATTTAGTTTGGTAAATGTAGCTATCTGCTTTGCATATCAGATGAAAGAAATGAGTTGTACTCCATGCACACTGCCAAGGGTCCTTGCCCCAGCCAAAATTACTCAGCTCATAGCACCACACTCCTGTGACTA
>NW_015170890.1:1626909-1638878 GCF_001447785.1 Gekko japonicus | reverse complement strand
CTTCCCTTTGCTGTGTAAAGAACAAGCTTGATTACATTTTCTCTTTTTTTGCAAAGCAGCCGGGCCATGTGCGGTGGAGGAGAGAAACAGAGAGAGAGAGAATGGCAGCTGGATTCCAAGCTTTTAGAAACCTGATGGGCTGGGGGAACCAGCAGAAATTCAGCAGAAATTCAGAAATATTTTGCAGAAGTTATGGAACGGCTGCACCTTTAAGAGAAGGGAGGGGAGCCCATACACACACCCTCCCCCAGACGCCAGGTCCGAATTTCTGTCTTCCGAGACTGAATGGAATGGACCTACTTGAGAGTAAACCTTACCTTCCCAGACTCCGGCTGCAACTGCAAGCCTTTCCCCCGCTTTTGCACGTCCAGAAGTCCTCCCTTGTTCAACCTCCCTAGCAACCGCTCGGCTATTTTTTTAACCCTTTCAACACTGCTGACCCGGGGGGGGGGAAGCTTCCTGCCCTAGTGTGAAGACCCGGCGGGACTGAGGCATCGAGGAGGGCGTCCCAGTCCCAGGCTGCTTCCCGCTGCCTAGTTCCAGCAGATGGCTGGGGAGGGAGGGGGGCCTGTTGCTGGTGGCAACTGACTGGCCGCAGCCTGCAGGGTGGATCCCCCCCTCCCCCGCTCCCCGGAGTGCTCCGCCACGGCCTCCTGACTCCCGCCAGCCTGCCCTCCGGGAGTGAGGCTCTCCCTGCGCAGACGAGGCGGCCCCAGAGGGGTCTTCTGGGCGCGGGGGTGGGGGCGGCCGGACAGGCATGGGGCGCCCCAGGCGCTGCAGCGGTTGGCAGGAGGAGGGGAGGAGGAAGCCCCCAGTCCCCACCCCACCCCGTGGCGGTGGGATTCGAGCGTGGCCGGCGCAGCGGGTTCTCCTCTCTCTCTCTCTGGCCGGTACCCTCCGACGAGAGGGGGAACTGCGGCGGCGTAGGAGCCGAGCAGAGGAGCTGGCAGTCGCCAGCAGTCGGGGCAGTCGCCGCAGCAGAGGGCCTTAAAGAGGCCATAATGAGAGCTGGGGCCCGGAGAGCTTGGCGCCGGCTTGGGAGGGCGACGGGTGGGCGGGGCTTCTGGGAAATTTCGGGGGGGGCTCGCGCCCCTGAGCCCCCCCGCAGTTTACGCCGGTGGTGCCGACTCTCCTTTATCCTGACATTCTTACAAGGTTCCTTCACAGTTCTATCGCCTGTTGCGACATACCGTTTGTTTGGTTAGCAAAGCCATATACCTGTAATGGGCATGCAGTGGCAGGGAAAGGTCTGCGTGTTGTTCTGCTGTCAGTATGACTTTCAAAAGCACACATTTTGCTAAAACAACACAGCAGCCCCACTCATCTGATTTTGCTTTCAAAACTCATTCCCTGTTGCTATTCAGTAAATGCAGAGATTGATTTGCACCTCTCTCTGTGTTGAGGCTTAGCAGCCAGGCATCCACTCCCAGCCTTGTTACTATCGGGACTACACTGGGGTAAAACAAAAATTTGAGTCCAGTGGCACCTGTAAGGCCCACAAAGTTTTATTCAAGGTATAAGCTTTCATGTGCAAGCACACTTCTTCAGATACAGTGTGCACGCACATGACAGCTCATACCTTCATTAAAACTTTGTTGGTCTTAAAAGTGCCACACTGGGCTCAAACTTTGTACTACTGCTTCAGACCAACATGGCTACCCATCGGGATCTACACTGGGGTATGGCTAAGATGCTCCCCGCCCAAAGGGGGAGGGGCAGACTCTGCAAGGTTCCCAGGCCTCCCGATCAGCATTGTGACAAACCTCACAGCAAGGATGACTGGGAGGGGAACTGGAGAGCAAGGGTGGTTGGGATGACTAACAGCTGGCTTGGATCCAGGGGAGGGGAGGCCCTGATGGGGAGGGGTTAATGCATACAAATGGAATCGGGGCAGCAAACTGGCTTGTGCTGCCCAGCCCCCAGCAATGGGTAGAAGGGTACAAAACCTCCCATGTGGAGGAGGACCCCCTTCCATTACTTCCTGAGAACTAGCCACATGCAAGGCTTATAACCAGGAGGACTGCAGTTATGTGAGAACGTTATGCCTTTCTCTGCAGACTTTCTGGCCTTACTGCTCTGTCACCAGTGCCAGCGGAAGACTCCCAAGTGCCTCATCATGTCTCCTTCTCTGGCTGGGAGGATGTTCTGCTGGGCATGAGGCGTGGGTTCTAGCCCTTCCTCTTCCTCCTCTCGTTTTGCTGTTGATGAGCTTGTTGCTGACCAAAACATTTTACCTTATTTTCCACTTTTGCATCCAAGTGAAAAAGGGAAGTCCAAGGTGCTGTTTCCTATGCCAGAGATCCCCCAGGGTGGTGTCCATGGGAGACCCGGTGCCCACTGATGCATTTTGCTGGTACCTGCCAAGTGTTCTTAGAAAGCAGGTGGGGCCAGATGGGCCAATTGCCCTTTGGAGATTTGATTGGCTGTGCAGATTTTTTTTTAAGTGTTGCTTAGGCAGCAGCTGTCACCCATGGGTAACGGAAGATCTTGACTGTAACTGAAAGTAAACAGCGGTAGCCATTTTGTGGCCGGCTCAGCCTTCTGCAGCAGCCATTTGGTGGTGGTCCCTTTGCAGCTGTGCTGCCACGCTGTGTCAGAATTCCAAAGGTGCCTGCAGGTTCAAAAAGGTTGGGGATCCTGCCCAGCATCATTGCTTTTTCCTAGTGATCTATTGGCGAGATGACCAAGATCAGGGGTCATTTCGTAGAAAAAGAGCTAGGGGAACTCATTAGCATAACTCATTAGCATATGCCACACCCCCTGACATCACCGGAAGTGTGTCATAAGGCGACACACCCCGCCCCCAACAGTCCCGGCCACCACCGCCGGCCTTGCAGCTCCACTGTCGAGCCCTAATAGGGGGCCCGGCGGTGGACCTGCAAGGCCGGCGGGAGTGCAAGGAAGCCCCGCGAAGGCCCTCCCTGGCCCCAGGCAGGCAGGGGTGGAGAGAGGCAGGGAGGAAGCAACTTACCCTCCCTCTTCTCCTGCCTCCTCCTGGGTGAATGAGGGCCGGAAGCGGGGCGGCCGGAAGCAGGGGGCGGGGCTTCGTCATGTGCCCCGCCCCCCGTACCTCACCCGGGGGAACTGCGATCCCCCCGAAATGACCTCTGACCAAGATGCCTTCTGTGAATGTGATGGTGTGTCATTTCCTGTTTGTCCTACTGTCTGTATTGGGACTTCCATGTCTGGAAGACATTGTGTGGTTCCCCGCCCCCCAGGAGGGTTTTGAACTAAGCCATGAACTGTTTGTAGGTGAAGATTAAAGCCTGTAGCTGTAGGGAGCCTATGGGATGTACCACAGTCCTTCATACAATTATTCCTTCCTTGCCTTGTGGGTGGGTCATGGAGCGCGGTGATGCCAGCGCCGCTTTGCATGCATTGGCTTTTTCTATGTACGCCCAGCAGAAGGGCGTCGTCACTGTGCTACACAATGACTGGCAGATGGACTCCAGTGCTCCCCTAGAGTAATACGGTTTCTGTTGTATTTTTTCTGCTAGTAGAACGTACTTCGTATTCTAAGGCTATGTCAGCAAGACACCAGTGTAACAAGACCTCACAGTTGGGCTGCTAGTAGGGATCTTGGCTGCGTTCTGTTAGCATGTATAGAAACCCTTCTGGTGCACAGAGCAAGGTTTGAGTCCAGTAGCACCATAAAGATCAACTAGATCTGACAAATTGAGCTTTGACTCTCAAAAAGCTTCTACCCTGGGAACCTTGTTGGTCTAGAAAAAGAGGAGGAGGAGGAGATTGGATTTATACCCCGACCTTCACTACCTGAAGGAATCTCAGAGCAGCTTACAATTTCCTTTCCCTTCCCCACAACAGACACCCTGTGAGGTAGGCGGGGCTGAGAGAACTCTGACAGAAACTGCTCTTTTTTCAAGAACAGCTGTGCCAGAACTATGGCTTGCCCAAGGTCATCCAGCAGGTGCAAGTGGAGGAGTGGGGAATCAAACCCAGTTCTCCCAGGTTAGAGTCCACGCACTTAACCATTACACCAAACTGGTCTAGTTTAAGGTGCTCCTGGACTTGAATCTTGCAGACCAGCACAGCTACCCACCTAAAACTAGCTTCTGGTATAAAAAGGTAAAGGTTCCCTTGCTCGAAAGCCAGTTGAATCTGACTCTAGGGTTGTGGTGCTCATCTCTGTTTCAAAGCCGAAGAGCCGGCGCTGTCTGAAGACGTTTCCGTGGTCATGTGGCCGGCATGATTAAACACCAAGGCGCACGGAATGCTGTTACCTTCCCACTGAAGTGGTACCTATTTATCTACTTGCAATTTCTTGCTTTCAATCTGCTAGGTTGGCAGGAGCTGGAACTAGAGACGGGAGCTCACTCCGTCATGCAGCACCCGGGTCTTGAACTGCTGAACTACCGACCTTCCACAGCCTGCAGTTCAGCGTCTTAACCACTTGAGCCACCGCAGCTCCTAGCTTCTGGTATAGTTTGTGTAATTTGCCTGTGCCCTTTTCAGTTTAGTGTATGATGCTTTCCACAGGGACAGTACTCCTAGAATTGTGATACATATCCTTTTGATGTATGTCTTGTTGGTATTTTTGCATTTGTGTGTGTGTGTGTGTGTGTGTGTGTCCATGCCTGGAAGTCATGGCGACCTCTGGCGAGTCCTACTGGGGCACGGAGGACGTTCAGAGAAGTGGCTTGACAGCCTGCCTCTGGCCTCCCGGCCCTGCTATTCTCTGGAGGTCTCCCATCCAAATACTTGCCAGGGTCGGCCCTCCTAAGCTTCCAAGATCTGATGAGATCAGGCTTGCCTGGGCTATCCAGGTCACAGCCTTTTGATGCACGTCTTGATAACCAATTTCCTTGCCCCCCCCAACCCCTCTAGAGTTTCTGAAGGGAATATGGGCACTCTGCGCTTAAAGGAGTCACAGTAAATCCACATTTACTGAAACGGCATCACTGATTAGCAAGTCAAATAAGAGCAACTCCACAATAATGTAATCAGATTTTTTTTTAATTTTCATGTTCAAAGAACAGCTTACAGAAAATACAAATGTCCAGTGGATGTTACCACACCATTTAAGATGGAAATCAGTTCACTTTTTAGAAGTTAGGCTTGCTAGTCATATCGAGCATATGGTCATAAAATGGAACTGAAACCAACTCACTTTGAGTTCTCTGGTTGTATTCTATAAATCAACCAATGGCCGGGATCTTGCCTAGAACTTCTACGGGCACTAGAGGGGCGGTTTTTACATATTGTTCACTCCTCTGGGAGACCAGACTCCCCCAACGTTATTTCTTGGGCTCCCCCGTTCCCCAGGAACAGCATTTCAGGGAGGGGGGGAAATCAGCAAAAACTGCCCCATTCTTGAGCCTATGGAAATACTAGGTGGGATTCAAGCTTTGTCTTTCTGTTTTTTCAATTTCCTGTTCATGTGGCCAGTACTATTAAGTGAGCCAGTTGTTGGTGTTTCACATTTACATTTTTTTTAATTAAGAAGACTTAAGACATCACCATATCATAACTACTATATAATGTTCTCAACTTGTATTTCTCATTTAAACTGAGGTTTCCCACTGCATCAGCTTAAGAAGCTTGCATTGCTGGGTTTTGGCAGAGCTAGGAAGGTCATTTGGATGGCAGAGGCTCAACATTTCCCCTATATGTTAACTTCAGAGATGCACTGCAGTTGGCATGCTGGGTCAGTTGAGCAGTTACAAATTGTTACGTGACCACCTATTATTTGATTGCAGTTGAATAGTCCATGGTTCCAAGAATACCACTGTGTACACAGCAGTTTACCTTTAAAGGTAAAATTCCACTGCCATTTTTTAGCTAGGGCTTTTTGCTGTTTAGCTCTGCAGCTGTTGGGGACAAGCCTAGCAAAGCAGAATGGACTATTTTGTATTTGTAATTAGCCTGTTTGCTGTTCTAACAGTTAATGCTTTAATACTCGATTGGTATTTGACAATATTTGAAAATCACCAGTCAGTTACCTGGAGTCCTATGATGCATTAGAGTGCTCCAAGAAGAACCTCACCCAGCTTTCTTGGGGTTGGATCCAGCCTAAATTTTCCATCAGCGGAATAAATTTTCCCAATCCTTCTCTCCCAACTGCAGCCCACTGGTCTCCACAAAATGATGCTCTTGGGGGAGTGGGGTTTGCAGTGAGAAGGGGCATCAATTAAAATTACCAACTGAGTCTGGATCCAGCCCTAAATCTTTAAGACTGTGTACACTGGTTCTAAAGTAGGAACATTTTCCTGAATGCAGAAAGTATTCTAGTACATATAAAAATATTATAAATTATTCTTGCCTGTGTCTCACTGTTTCTGAGACTATGGCACTTAATACAGAAGTTTTAACAGTTACACGTATAAAATAAGAAAATATGTATACTGAGCTGCATTGACAATTTTGTTACAGTAGAATACATATTGCCTAGGGAAACAAGTGTCTGTCACACATAGTATAAAATCTTCCACACATAATACTTCATCATACAGAGGAGAGGGTTGCTTCCCTGCTACAAAACCAGCATGTTTTAAATACATCCCTGTTTCAATTATGCTGACCAAAACAGTCCATGAAATCCAAGGCTGAAATCATGTCACAGCCAAACTAACATGGCTGTTGCAAACATGTTGTGGGCTCCCTCTTTCAGAGTGTAAGCCAATCCTATGCACCCCTGCAGAGGAAAGGAACTGCTTGCCATGACATTCAAATTAGCCACACTGTGGTTATAGATAGGCATCTGTTGGAGTCAACCAACTTTTCCTGCTGGTGAAAAAGGAAGGAGGTGTCCTCTTAACGACTACCCAAAATGGCAATTCTGAGACTCATACGACTTACATGTACAAAAGCCATGTGGGACGGGGGTGTAGGATGGAGAGGAACTGGATAAGAGTGAAAAAGCTGTCCAGATCCAACCCCATGGTTTGCTTCCCAACTCGAATCAGAACCCTGCTTCAGATTGTGATATGATTGTAGTTTAGAGGCAAACGCTGGTTAGTTTGCCAATTTGGATGTTACACCAAGTTATGATTCTTGTGAGCCAAGATGAGGAAGAAGGCACTAGTATGCCCAATGGAGAGAGAAGAGGAAACCCACAGTGTGTTCTTATTAGACAAATCCTGGTTTGAATGAAGGCATTGGGGTTCACTTCTGAATGCGCAGCATTACTCTACACATATGCTGTTTTAAAAAAAACAACCCAAACCTCAGTGACATAGTATAGATCTTGACACATATTACACCTACATGTGTTTCTTTCGAGAGAATATTTATTGCAAGGTCCGTGATCTCCAAGATATAAAACTAAAATAGGTATTTCCAGCGTAGCAGAATGTGACAGCAAAGGCAAAGAACTGTATAGAGGGAAAAGAGAAAATAAAAACAAACTGTTAGAAGACAGCAAGAATCATTTAGCAAGATTATTTGTATTCAACAATAATTTATAAAGATGGAATGAAAAGGTTCTACAAAAAGGTTCTCCAGGACTCCTGAGTGCTGCAGTCATTGTTAAAATCTTGACTTCGGTGCACAGGCTATTTTTAATGCCATCTCACTGACTTTAAGCAGAATAAATAATTGTGGGTCTTTTGTTAACTAGTTCTTACATGTGCGTTTTAAGTAACACTGCATCTGGGTGTTCTGTGGCTTGCAAGCGTTGGTCTACAATGCCCACTTCTGCCAACATAAATCATACTGAGATATTACATTCAACAATTCCATGAAATATTTTTGCATGTTCTGTTTACACAGACATTGCATTCTTAAATCGTGACAGCTAACACTGCTCTTGGCCAATGGAATGCTCCCCTTCCACTGTCTGAACTCCGCTGACAAACTTAATTTGTTTAGGCGGGGGGGGGAGTGAGTAGCATACATTTCCTTCCCAATGGGGACCCAAACCAGCTTGCACTGTCCCCCTCTCCACCAGTTTTATCTTCACGACTGCCCTGTGAGGTATTCAAGGCTGAAAGAGGGTGACTGGCCCAAGCTGGCTCAGCAAGTTTCCAGGGCAGAGTGAGTATTCGAACCTGGGTCTCCCAGATCCCAGTCTGACACTCTATACCATGCTGTCTGTCATGGCCATTACATGGGAATTAGATGTGAAAATCTGTGTACTTGTGCCGACAGATGTAGCTCCGTCAAGTTCACCATTATCTCATGAACTGGTTGTATGCATCAAGATGGACGACTGAATTCCACAGATACTCATTATTACATTCTTCATGTGGCTGACTCTCGTTACATTGGTCTTTTTGAGCAGTTATTTTTAATAGTGTTAATTTACATTCCTGATCACATTTTTATATTAACACACATACACAAAACCTGCGTACCTTCTCACACACATACAATGGCCTGTATCCTGCCACTCCAACTCACCAAAGTCTGAAGCCCTCCTCCAGCCTGCCTCTAACTTAAAGGGCTCTTCCGCCGGAGGAGGAAGGCTCCTTAGGCTGGAGGAAGTATTCAGACTTTGCTGAGCAGAGAGGTAGAATACAGGCAACTGAATACTATGCATAGTTTTACAGCTTAACTTACCGATGAAGCTGCCCAGCTGTTGTAGTTGTGGCTGTGCAAATCTTTGGTGACTGCAGATGATTCTACAATGGCAGCGATGAGGTACAAAATAAAGGCACTCCCATTAAAACACAGACCCTATATGAAGAAGAAGAAGAGTTGGTTTTATACCCCACTCTTTACTACCTGAAGGAGTCTCAGAGCAGCTTACAATCGCCTTCCCTTCCTCTCCCCACAACAGACATCCTGTGAGGGCTGAGAGAGTTCTGAGAGAACTGTGACTGACCCAAGGTCACCCAGCTGGCTTCATGAGGAGGAGTGGGGAGTCAAAGCTGGTTCTCCAGATTAGAGTCCACCACTCTTAATCACTACACCAAGCTGGCTCTATGTGGGCAAAGAAAAACAGGATGATAGTATTTAATATATATAATTTAATGTACACTTCTTGCATAAGTGTACCTAGCAGTTCGAAAGCAAGAAATTGCAAGTAGATAAATAGGTACCACTTCGGTGGGAAGGTAACAGCGTTCCGTGCGCCTTTGTGTTTAGTCATGCCGGCCACATGACCACGGAAACGTCTTCAGACAGCGCTGGCTCTTCGGCTTTGAAACGGAGATGAGCACCGCAACCCTAGAGTCGGACTCGACTGACTTTCGAGCAAGGGAACCTTTACCTTTACCTCTTGCATAAGTGGAAGTCATGTGGACAGTACAATATGAGAATTTGCTGCTATGTCCAGTCTGCCATAATGGGCAGGCTTTCCTTGGCTGAAAACCTATCTTATGCTGTTCCCACCTAACTGAAGCTACACTTTACTCTCAGATCTGGTCCCAAGAACAGCTGGTGCAGTCTGCTTCACATCATGTGTTGAGCCACTGATTGGCTCCATCATGTTCCAATTTAATGAGGTATCTGCTTTCTTGCCATGAAAGACATACTTGCTATGGGAAGGGGCTGTGGCTCAGTAGTAGAACATCTGTTTGCCATGCAGAAGTCCCAAGTGCAATCCCAGACATCTCCAGTTAAAAGGACCAGGTATTAGGTGATGTGCAAGACCTGTGCTTGAGACCCTGGAGAGCCGTTGCCAGTCTGAGCAGACAATACTGACCTTGATGGCCTGATTCAGTATAAGACAAATGTGGACGAACACGACCTAATCAGAGAACAAGTATAAAGAAAACAGTTGTGAAAGTCTGACCCACAAATCAAGCAGTCAACAAGACTTGCAAAAATGCTTCCTGTGTATTAGTCTAAATTCCTACAAAACCATAAGAAAATCCTAGAACAAAGATATATCATCAAAGATACATCATCATCGTCATCTCCGGATTATATAACGATGTTTCAAAATTGGATCTTCCTCAGGAATATTAGAGTGGCACAAAAGCTCCCTTGCTCTTAAAGTGCTTAACAACAAGTCATGATCTATTAGAAGTTTAGCAGCATATCTGAGCCTGAACATATTGAGATCAGCGTCCTATTTGAATGAATTGTATTATCTTTCATGACTAGGATTTTCTTATGATTTGTAGGAATTTAGACTGTAATACATAGGAAGCATTTTTTTGCAAGTTTTGTTGACTGCTTGATTTGTGGGTCAGACTTTCACAACTGTTTTCTTTATACTTGTTCTCTGATTCAGTATAAGTCAGCTTCATGTGTTGCTTCATTGTCAGGCTCTGTATAATGCCTGTACAGATTCTCAAAGAACACTGCCCACCTCCTCAGGAGCAGCTCCACTGTGTGAAAATAGCTCTAGCAACAGTCTGCAGTTATGACCCTTTCTTGAGCAGATCAGCAAAACGGAGCCTTCCCACCAGTGGATCTGTTAAACATTAGACATCGCAGCCTGCTGCTTCACAGGTTGGGCTGGGTGGTTCCTCACAAGTAACTCTTATACTGCTGCTGTGCCCTATGCTTCACGCACTCACAACAAGTAGCATATGAGAGACAAGGAAAGAGATTGCTTTCCCCCCCCTGAAAAGAAGCTGGACAATCTGAACACAGAAAAAGCACATTCTTGGAAACTGAAGATATTAAAGTGACCTATTCATGTTGGATCCTGCAGGCTCACTCTGTGTCATGGACCAGAGTACAGACTCTTCCTCATCAGGCCAAGAGGCCAAAGACTTAGGCTGCGGTCAGATGACAGGCTTGGCACAGTCTGGCTACGCCTCTAATTCCTTCTGGAGAGTTTCGACCAGACACGCCACCCTTACCCCAAACTCACCCCATGGTTGACTGATGAGACTACCGCTGCATGTTCACCATGGAGCAGGGGGTCAGGCAGCTTCTTCTTTTTCTAAAGGTCTCTTTGTGCATGCGCAGAACCACTTATTCGACAGGGGCAGTTATGTGCACATTGATAACTGGGGGGGGGGAATGGCGGTCAGGGAGTGGAAGCCTCAGACTTCCCAAATGCTTTGAGTGCACTACGGAGAGATCAGATATTTGGAAATGCGCTGTGAGACCGGAACAGTCCATGAACACCAGACTTTGTCCGGTGTTGGGAAAGTCGGGGGTGAGGACTGGGGCCTGATGACTGGGGAACAGGAGACTGATGACACTGTCTAGATGAGCATATTAAATCTGGAAGGGAGGAGCAACGACATTGGATCAAACTGCTTGTCTGACTGCAGCCTTAGAGGAGGAGGCAGCTGAGACACCTCAAGGAGCGGCCTCTAATGGGCAGGAAGAGTCCTAAGACTCCGAGTCAGCCTTCTCACCTTGGGATATGGCCCTGCCTTCTGAAGCAGACTCGGATCCTGAACCCTCCATCCCAAAGCTCTCTCATCCACTGACACCTCAGGCCTTTCAAAGCCCTGAATTACCTCAGCCTACTCACGGTACTCACCACCACCAAAACCTTTAGATACTGGCAGTCTGCTTCCAGATTTGATTTCTTCAGTCAGGGCTTTATAGAGCCTGAAGTATCCTGATTGGCCTCCTGCTCCCACGTGCTAAGGCCCAATCAGGTGATTCCTGAAGGCAAATTGGATGAAGCCCACATGACTCCCTTGGGCTGCACAGACTCTTTGATTAAAAACCAAACCACAGCTGGTTCCGTGGTTTAAGTTGTAAGGGGCTGGGGCCTAGCTGGTAGAAGGCCTAGTTTTAGTCCTACCTGACTGCCTTACAGAGATGCCCGTGGTATGAATGGTCAGATTTTTAGGATTTGCTCAAACTTACTTAAGAGACATTGTTAGCCTTTCTTTCTTCACTGAACCCACTCAAGGCAAGTTTAACCCAACCAACTCCAATTCTTGTACAGCCTCTCCAATTCCGAAGCAGCCTGCCTGAAAATGTACGTGCATATTCCATTTCCTTTGCGAATTAATAATCTTATCAATTCACAGAGCAGCTTTAAGAACCCCTTTCCCTTGATTCTGTTAGAACTGATTTTAATGTAATGTTGGTGAGGCTAAAAGAACTTGCCCGTGGGGTTTTGCACTCACACCACATCTTGTATAATC
>NW_015170890.1:1624727-1626847 GCF_001447785.1 Gekko japonicus | reverse complement strand
AGTAATTTGTGGCTTGCTTGTACTGTAAACCACTTGAAGAAGTTTTTTTGGGGAAGATGACAGAAATATTTTAAATAAATAAAATATTGATAAGTAGATACTCAAGGGATTTTTAAAACTGAGGCATTTATTGGGGGTTCTGCACTTATACCGGTAAGGGGGGGGGGAATCTACCCTTTGTGATATTTTGGATCTTTTTAGGAAATTGCTGGGATGCACAGTAGGGAGGATTACTTGACCTTGTGATCCCATGATAATGCCCCCTCTATTGAGATGAATGAGGAAACAACTGACAAAAGAGAGCTTGGTGACAGGACTGGATTTGCCCCCGTTATGATGACGATATCCCTATTTAATTGCAGCAAATAAGAACAGCTCAGTCTATTGTCAGTGGAGCCAGAACACTGAGAACAACTGGAGCATCCTGTAGACATGTAGATTCATATGGGTTATGTTTTCTATATAAATAAAACCCTTGTTGATGAAGTGCCTGTCTTCATAGTATAATGGTATGAAAGATAACACAACACACACAGCACTGCTGTATCAGGATAATTAAAACAAACAAACCATTAACACAAATGGGAAGCTGGTATACGCACCACAGTGGTCCAAGGCACCTGTGGAATCCTGGTGTAAGTCATTGTCATGTAGATGATTAAAAAGAAGAGTGTAAGAACCCAATAAAATACAGCCACAAACATCACCCAGCCAAAGACAGGATACAGGAAATATTCTGTTCCAGCGATCAGTGTCCATACCAGCAATCCTAGACCCTGGGGAAATAAATTAAGAAATATACTGTTATTCAGACTAAAAGTAGCACACATACAAACCCAAAAGATATAAAGTGTCTTCAGGTTTTTTCTTCTTCAAGTCATATAATCCCATTCTAAAGATCTGTATGTTTGTACTGCCTTGCAAGCACACAGTAGGACCAGAGCCTTCATTCCTGCCACCATGAAGGATGCTACCAATCCTAGTGGCCATTCTCAGGACTGGTGAACACATGAAACTGCCTTGTACTGAATCAGACCATCGGTCCATCGAGGTCAGTACTGTCCGCTCAGACTGGTAGTTGGCTCTCCAGGGTCTCGGGTAGAGGTCTTCCATATCACCTACTGCCTGGTCCTTTTAACTAGAGATGCCAGGGATTGAACCTGGGACCGTCTGCATGCCAAGCAGATGCTCTGCCAGTGAGCCAAAGTGCCCCTTCCCCAGGCAAGGATACTGATGCAGAAAAGTACTACAGTTAAGTATATGCAAACAACAGGGCAGGAATGGTTGGGAAGACACTTGCCAGAGGCCTGTTTCAGTGGCATACACCTGTACAACTGTAATGTCATATGTACTGCAGTCCTAATTTCCATTGATACCATTTTGATTTATGAAACTAACCATGCAATCCTAAATAACTACACCCTTCTAAGCCCATGGAAATCAATATTTAAATGACATTCTTAAGCTGTCGGATACTTAAGTGACTCACAGTACACTCCAAAACAAAGTTACACCCTTCTAAGCCCATGGAAACCAATGGGCTTAGAACGGTGTAACTCTGCTTAGGAGTGTACTGTGGGTCACTTAAATACTGGACAGCTGCTTACATTTAATCTAATAAATTTTGAGTCTCCATTCCAGGCAATTTTCATTTGCTACCTCTGTTTAAGAATTGCTTGTGGCAACGCAGAAAGTGTCAATATAGCCAAGCTTTCAAGAACGTGTGCGTTTGCACTGTTTCTTTGAGGGTAGTTTCTAAGCCAACGCTGTTTCTAGACAGCAGATGATTAATGCTTTAAGCCAGGGGTGGCGAACACGCGGCTCTAGAGCCGCATGCGGCTCCCGGCCAAAATTAATGCGGCTCTTTGCCTCTTATCATCATTTTGTATATTGTGGCTCTGTCGCGTTCCTCCTTGGTCTTGGGGGTGGCGCCCCCAGTGGCCGTTGTGGCACGACGTGAGTGGGCCCCGTGAGGAGCGGCGTGGCTCTGGAGGCGAGGGTTTGGAAAAGACGGGGTAGAAGAGGACCTCAGAATGGCAGGGGGCGGGGTTGACGTCACCCCGAGCGCCCCTCTGCCGACACTCCCGCACGACCTCTGGCACGCTCCGTCTCTCTTTCCC
>NW_015170890.1:1589424-1624694 GCF_001447785.1 Gekko japonicus | reverse complement strand
CGGACACGCGCTCCCTGTCATCCGGTCGCCGTTGAGGCCGCGCCGCCGGCCCTGCTCCCCTGTCGCAGCTTCTGTCACGCGTCTCGGGCCGGGGCTCTCGCCCCCGCGCCCGAGCGCGTCCTGTGGTCGTCTCGTGCAGCCGGGCATCTTCTGGGGAGGTTCGGCGTTGGGGCGCTGCCTCCCTCTCCCGGTCTTCGGCGCTGGCGTCGGCCGGTAGGTCGGGGTGTGGGGAGTTCCTCGGGGCGTCGTTGTTAAAAGTATATGCTTTTGTGTGAGTGTTTGTTTTGGCAGGTCACTGCGTGGTGTGGCTCTCTGACTCTCACAGTTTAAAATTTTGGCTCTTTTTGTCGAACTTGTTCGCCACCCCTGCTTTAAGCAATTAATTTTCTTTGGAGAGTGTTGAGCTCAGACTATGCTAGCTTTTTTTAATGGTGATGTGTCTTGTGTACATTTCTGTAAACTGCTCTGAGTTACATGGCAAACGAGTTACACGGCAAAGGTGAGGGTTGTTTCTCTCTCCCCCCCCCCCAAGTTGCAGCTGACGTATGGCAACCTTGTAGGGATTTCAGGACAGGAGATGTTCACCATTGCCTGCCTCTGCCTAGTGACCCTGGGCTTCCTTGGTGGTCACCCATCCAAATACTAACCAGGGCTGACCTTGCTTAGCTTCCAAGTTCTGACAAGACCTGGCTAGCCTGGACTATCCAGGTCAGGGCAAGGGTGGGATATAATATTTTAAATACATTTAAATAAAGTAATATATCGTGTAGGCACTACCTATCAAAATGTGGAGGAATTAGTTTTGGTTTCAGCAGTCAGGATTTTACCCCATCTAGTATATGTCTCATAGGTGGTATTTGTATGGGTAATTGATTTGTATAAATGTCAATCAAGATATTTGTTTCTGGTATTGTTTAGGTACAATTCCTCTGCTAAAATTACAATTGCTCAATAATAGGCAGGAATAATTCCTCAGCTGATTTACTTGAAAGTGACAAAGACCTTACCAAGTATATAGTCTTCAAAGCTACAGATATAATCTACATTCAGTGTAGATTATAAGGTTTAATTTCTACATTTTTTCAAAAGTTAACCCTTGCAAAATGTAAAGCATTATATGAATACTCTAAATCCCTTATATACATTATCTTTTCTTAGTTCTGAGTGGCTCTCTAGAAGAAAAACAATAGTGTTCCAAACATCAATTTTGTGCCTTGATTGATACACATATATTTTGTCAGAGTCACACACACAGTGTGTTTTAGATTTTATGTAATTATGCTTACATAATTGCAAGCACATGTAATTATTTGCTTTATTTGGTTACTAGCAGTCAACACAAACATTAATCATTTTTAAATGTATCAGTCATTATTTTTAGAGGCACAGAAATTACAAATTAGCCTCGTTGGCCACTGGAGGTCACCACTGTTCCACAGAAAACGTTTCATTCATCTGCAGCACTAACAAAGCAGTTTTCCAGTTGCATTTGATACAGCTTGTCTATAGCTTAAGACTTGATCAGACCTATATTTCTGAGAAACATAATATTTCAATCATCGAACATTTCAAGATGCACATATTTCATGTTGATCGCATCTCTAATTGCTTTTTGTAATTTCCAGTTCAATAATGTCTGATCATTCACAACTGCAAGAAAACCTTGCATTCAGCGCTTGCTCTAATACACAACGAGAGAATCTCTTGCGTACCTTTCCTTTGTTCCAGGTACAAATATATGGCTATTTTGCTATTACCAAACCATTGTTTGCAAGCAGGAAGTTAGGCTAAGGAAAGTTCCCTCTCTTCTTCTTTGTCCTCTCTGGCACAGCCCTGCCCTCTCATTTCTCTTATTTCACCTTATCTATGATTTTGCCAGGGTACATCTGTATATGTGATAAATAGCAGGAACTCCTTTGCATATTAGGCGACACACCCCTAATGTAGCCAAGAGTTTACAGAGCTCCTCCAAGAGTTTACAGAGCTCTTCTTACAGGGGCTATTGTAAGCTCTTGGAGGACTGGCTATATTAGGGGTGTGTCGCCTAATATGCAAAGGAGTTCCTGCTACAGAAAGAGCCCAATCATTATTTATTACTTAAGAAAAAGGCTACAGAAGTTAACCTTGGGTTATTACCATAATCACTTGCTGAAGTGCTTTTAATAGGATTATTATTCTGTACCACTTTCAATACTTCCTTTCATATGCAATTTAAATACCGTGGTATTTTTAATTAAGAAAAGTCCTTTCTAAGGAATCTTCAGTTGATCTACCACTTTCCAGGCAGTTTCTACAAAGTTCAGCTCAAGTTGTCTAATCCACATCACTGGGAAAGACATTTTTTGTTTCAGCTCAGTTAATGCTTTGAAGCACATTTTTATTTATTTCCCCCACTGCTTTGAGATACAATGGATTAAGCAGTGTCTTGGTATTTTCAGTTGCTTCAGGGAAACCGGTAAATGCTGTATTTTATTGAGCCTGACAGACTCCAAAATAACATCGCACATTTTTTTGATTAGAATTTAAAAGGTCAGAACAGCTTTTGGCTTCTACTGAATCCACATCTATATGGAAGCGAAAGAAAACGCAGCAAGTGGATTTCAAGAGTGTTTCAACGTCTCTTGCAACTTGATGAAATATTCGCAGGCCTGGCCAGCTAAGAAAACATATCAGACCCTAGTTACATTGAGGACACGCACTAGAACAATCTGTTCATTATTAGTCAGCTTTCTCAGGCTATTTGCTATGCTGCAAAGTTGACTAACCACCATAATTATGTAAGCCTGTCTCATAATATCCTAATTGTCCTCTTATGTTACAAGCAACTGTTTCTTTGGGGGCTTCAGTGCAGTTTCTTGCTATGGTAGTCAAGAAAAAAATAGCCAGTGTGGTGTGGTAGTCAGAGTATTGGAATAGGATCTGTGAAATCGAGGTTCAGATCCCTACTCTGTCATGGAGGCTCACTGGGTGACCTTGGACCAGTCAGGGTTATTGTGAGGATAAAAATGAGAAAATGGAGAATGATGTAAGGTGCGTTGGGTCCCCACTGGGAAGAAAGGTGGGGTGTAAAGTAAATAAATAGTGAAGCTTGCTGGCTTCCGGTCTGACTTCTGTGAATGGCGGTCGCAACTCTGGGAAGGTCCCAGAGGTGATTCGCCCACACGCGGCCAAGGGGGGGGGACTCCGCACAAGCGGAGACCCTAAGGAGCCTCAGTGAGAGGCTCTGATCCGGGGCGCTTAGGGGATGTGCCTCTTTCCCGGCCCGAAGGTTGGAAATGGAGGCTCGCCCCATGCCCCAATGGCCCTTGCAGTGCCCCGCACGGGGACTAGCAGAACCGCCGGACGTCACCGAGTGATGAGGTGGAAAAGCGTTTGAATGGAAGATATTCGGCTAAAACTGTGAGTTGCCGGTCGGAAACGGGAAAAAAGGAGTGAAGTGCATCCCCCCCCCAGTGAAATAGCGCATGGAAGGAGGGGGAAAGCCCCCCCGACTAAACAGAGCCTGATTTAACAGAGAGAAGAGGGGGGGGAGTGAAATTCTAAAAGAGTGGTGTTACCTTTTGGTGAATTGTTAAAGGAGAGGCAGGAAGATCCATCCGTTAGCTGTGCGGCACGAACTTTTAAAAAGTAAACAATAAAATAAAGATGTCGGGGCAGAAAAAGTTTCAGGAGAAGCCGACAAAGAAGCTGGGAGGAACTTCTGGTGCTGGCTCCCGCCCCTTGGAGCTGGCTGTCACTCAACAGGAGAGCAAGCTTTTGCGCCCTCTGCTGGAGCAAATGCAAAAAATAAATCAAACGTTGACAAGCATGGAAAGTGTTCTCAGTAACCAGCAGATCCAGTTGAATGATACAGCTAAGAAAATGGAAGACATCGCGCAGAAATGTCTGGTCTCAGCAGAAGATACTCAAAAGGTCAAGAAGAAGGTGGATAAAATGGGAAAGCATCAAGAAATTCAAGATAAAAAGTTATTGATGCTTCAAATGGAAAAATCAAATTTGACTCTCCGATTTCAAGGCATAAAAGAATTGGAAAAAGAGGATCTCCGAAGTATTTTAGCGGAAGCTTTGGCACCACTCACCGGCTGTGAAGCGGATAAAATAAGCGAGGAAATGGATCTGGTCTACAGAGCCTATTCCAACTTTACAAAGATGAATAATTTGCCGGCAGAAGTGGTGGTCAAGTTTACAAAGCAGAGAATTCGGGACCAAATATTGAGAGCGTCTTCGTCAACGCCTCTGAAGATTGGAGAACAGATGGTCAGAATCTTGAAAGATGTTCCATTTGAAATTCGAATGAAGAGGAAGGCATATAAAGGACTAACCTTATTCTTGCAAAACCACCAAATTAGTTATCGCTGGTTGATTCCAGAAGGACTTACTTTCAAGTTTAAAGATAAAAGGGAGAAGATTGACTCCATTTTCAAAGCTCAAGACTTTTTGAAGACACACGCCAGCTCAGAGGAGGCAGCACTTGCCAGATGGGAAGAATTGGACAGTGAATGAGACAGCGGCTCGGAGAGGGAGGATAAGACTCCGGAAGATGAAGGAGCGAGGAAAGGTCCATCTTACAACCTGAGAGACATAAAAGGAAGGCAGCCCAGAACATGAAGACTGGTTCGGAAAGCGCATGAAAAGACATTACTAACAATAAACCAAAGGGACACTACTAATACATTAACATTTATATTTGTTTTTCACAGGTCAAGATGAAAGACGATTGACAACTCGCAGAAGAAGCCAAAAGAAGATTTGTTTAATACTAACAAAAGATTAACATACTAATAAGAGCATCACTCAACCTTTTCTTAGTCCCGCTATATACCTTCCCCTTTTCTGATATTAAAAGCAATAAACTCTCTCCTTTTTAGGAGAGTCAATTAAAAAAATAGTGAAGCTTGCTGGCTTTACTAGGAAGGAGAAAATGGCTTGCGCATGCACACGTTATAATGCCCCTGTATAGCTCTACGGTGTGGCCTCATTTGGAATACTGTGCACAGTTCTGGTCACCGTACCTTAAAAAGGACAGAGGAGGGGCAGCCAAGATGATTAGGGGTTAGAGCACCTTCCCTATGAGGAAAGGCTGAAGAGTCTGGGACTTTGTAGTTTCGAAAGGAGATGACTAAGGGGGGACATGACAAGGGTTTATACAATTGTGCACAGGGTAGAGAGAATGGATAGAAGGCTTTTTTTTTCTCCCGCTCCCAAAATATTAGAGCATCCAATGAAGTTAATGGGCAGTAGATTCAGGATGGACAAAAGGAAATACTTCTTTACAGGACAACTTATTAAAATGTGAAATTCTCTGCCAGAGGACATAATGATTGCCACAGGCATAGACAGCCTTAAAAACAGATCAGACAGATTCATGGAGGAGAGGTCTATCCGTGGCTACCAGCCATGATGACTAAAGGGAATCTCCATGTTCAGAGGCAGTGAACCTCGGAAGACCAGTGCCAGGAGGCAGTATCAAGGGAAGGCCTTGCCCTCTATGCCCTGCCGTTGGCCCTCTACAGTAACTGGCTGTGTGAGATAGGATGCTGGACACTTCTCTGATCCAGCGGGACTCTTACGTTCTTATAATGTGTTGTCTAGAAAACTGGAACAGGTATTTGAAAAGACACAACTGCAATGTGAACCGTAAATAAATATGACAAATAACACAGTATCTGATAGACGGCACCTTTGAGAATCTGAACGAAGATCATAAAATGCAAAAGCTCAGAGAAATCCTGTGCCTTTAGTAACTGTGGGGAAGGGAGGATTTTCATGCCACTATCATACTAAGACTTGGCAAGCCGAATGAGCCCAAACTCCTGGGAAGCTAACAACCCCACTTCCTTTTCTTACTTTCCGTTCTTTGTCTTCTCATTTATATACAAGCTTTGCCATCTGGGTATCTGATTCTACAGGCTGCTTTTAGAGCAGGCCCCTATGGTCACATGTCACCTTTGCTTTGGAGGTCAGAAGGTCATCTTTTACAAATACTTTCAAGGGGAAATATGAGGTGACTGAAACAGGAGGCAGGTTGATTCTAAAAGGCTCCCCTTCCTCTTGCATTTGAATTAGTCTCTTCCTCCAGCTAGACAGACCTTATTTATTCTTAATCTATTAGCCTACAGAGTGCCTAATGGAAGTTCATGCTTGACCTTCCACACAGGAAATGTTTCAAGGTTTTTTGTTTATTTAATGTGCTTTAAATTACATTCCACATCTGTTATACTACTCCGTACATTGATGGTAAGGTATTTCAAATGCTACGGACATTTCTCAAAAGGCAATGTAGGGATTCTTACAAATAAGCTGTTTGCTTGTATTCACAGCAGTAAATATTAGGCAATACTTAAGGGAGGCAGTGGTCTGTGGTGTAATGGTTGCAGTTTTAGACTGGGGAGACACAGGTTCAAATCCCACACTCTGCTAGGAAGCTTGTTTCTTGGGCCTGGCCTGGCCTGGTCACCCTCTGTCTTTCTCTCTCATGCTAAACCTACCTGAAAGTGTTGTTATGAGAATAAAATGTGGGTAGGAGAACAATGTAGGAGCTGCAGTGGCTCAAGTGGTTAAGACGCTGAACTGCAGGCTGTGGAAGGTCAGTAGTTCAGCAGTTCAAGACGGAGTGAGCTCCCATCTCTAGTTCCAGCTCCTGCCAACCTAGCAGTTCGAAAGCAAGAAGTTCAGCAGTGCCACATGACGGAGTGAGCTCCCATCTCTAGTTCCAGCTCCTGCCAACCTAGCAGTTCGAAAGCAAGAAGTTCAGCAGTGCCACATGACGGAGTGAGCTCCCATCTCTAGTTCCAGCTCCTGCCAACCTAGCAGTTCGAAAGCAAGAAATTGCAAGTAGATAAATAGGTACCACTTTGGTGGGAAGGTAACAGCGTTCCGTGCGCCTTGGTGTTTAGTCATGCCGGCCACATGACCACGGAAACGTCTTCAGACAGCGCTGGCTCTTCGGCTTTGAAACGGAGATGAGCACCGCAACCCTAGAGTCGGATTTGACAGGCTTTCGAGCAAGGGAAACCTTTACCTTTTACCTTTTAGGAGAACAATGTAGGCTGCCTTGAAGTCTCTGGGTAGGAGACGGAAGCCTGGGATAAACATGTGATTTAAATCTGCAAAGGTGGTCTCATGTACACAATGTGTCTTGCATGTGACAAGTGCAAGATCTGAGACCAGGAGCACCTTAAAGTGCAACAAGATTTCCAGGGTGTAAGTTTTCATAGTTATGGATCCTTTCATCAGATACAAGCAGGAAAGGAGATCCTCTAGCTTTTATATCCAAGTCAGAAGTTGAGAGGGGTTTTGCAAAGAAAGAAGTCAGGACAGCAAAGGTATAATGCAAAATGCGATCGGCTATCGGCTTGATTAGAGCAGGGGAGAATTGCTTAGGGGCCGAAAATCAGCATCTGTTAAGAACCCTGTGTCCCTATTCAGCCCTGGGGAAGGGGGGGGGGGTCCAAAGTTCTGCATTTGTGAATGAACCCAAATTCAGCAATCTCAAGCTCACTACATTTTGCATTGTTCCTCTTCATCCTGACTGCTTTCTTTGCAACACTCCTACCATCTTCTGATTGGGGCTTCTTTGACCCTTGAAAGCAGCTTCTGCCCTTGAAATCCAGTTGATCTTAAAGGTGCTACCAAACCTGAATCTTGCTCTTCTACTGCATACCAAGATGGCTACCCACCTGAAACTATTGTGCAACAAAAAACTGCAAACCCTCAAAGTGAAAATGACTTCATTCCAAAGCAGATGAAATATATTCCTGTCTATGGGAAGAATTAACCTGCATCCTTATTAACAAGATTTACAAAGGCCTCTGATTGCTGGAAGCAAACTCCTGAAGCAGGATTATTCAAGAATTGCAAAACCAGTGCCAGTGTGGTGTAGTACAGTGGTTCCAAACCTTTAACCCAAATGTCCAAATTTACTTCATATGGTGACCCATCTAGGGCTGGCCTAAGGATTTCTGGTGACCTAGGCAAATTAGGACCTTGGCCCCCATCTGCTCCAGTGTTCCATTTTCTACAGTGCCCAGCCAGTTATTTCGAGATACCCAACAATCATCACACAATGGGTGCAGCGGCCCCCACTCTGAACCCCAAGGTGGGCCACAGACAGAGTTTGAGGAGGACTGCTTGGGGGCCACTGACTTGTGGAGATAAGTGAAGATGGCAGTGATGAGGCTGGTGGCAAGGGGCTCAGTGCTGCACATCGTCCAGAGCAGAGAGAGGGCAGTGAGGCGCTGCAGGAGGCTGGGCAAGAGATCCCAGGACAGGGCCCATGCATGCACATGCTTGCTTCTTCCTATCCTCCTCTGGCTTTTCCACGGCATGCTGAATAGCTCCCACCTACTCTCCACCACCACCACCCCATCTTTCAGCTACTACCATAAAGTTACTAGTTGCCAAATTGCTTTCCCCCATTATTGTCACAAAGAGGAGAAATGAAAATGTGAGAAGTTGAAGAGGAGGAGAGAACGAAAAGGAGACAGAGGGCCGGAGCAGCTACTAGGGAGGGCTGGCCTGCGACCCACTTTCAGAGGTTTTGTGACCCACTTCTGGGTCCCAGCTCACAGGCTGGGAAACACTGGCATATACGTAGTATGTAATGTTGGATTTAGGCTATGGAGTTCAAATCCCAGTTCAGCTTGCTTTGTGGCTTTGGTCATGTTGCTACATTCATTTACTTCTTCTGAGTGTAAAACGGGGAAAATCCATGTATGCCACACTAAGATCCTTAGAAGAAATATGAGAAGCAAGTGTGATTAGGGCTGCCAACCCCCCCGGAAGGGCGGAATTCCCCCCGCCCTGGAGTCCCGTTACCCGACGCCGGGGAATCGGGGCCCGTGGGAACTCTGTTTTCCCCTCAAATGGCGTGGCCCCGCCCAGCATGTGACATCACTTCCGTGTGACGCTTCGCGCGCGCGCGCACTTTTCAAGACGACTCCCGGACCGGCTGGACGCTCCCCCGCCGGTAGGGATTTTACATTTGGCAACCCTAAGTGTGATAAACAGACATGTTGAGGTAAATCAACTCATGACCAAAATCATAACAACAATGACAACAGATGCATAATAGAGAACTCTAGTCTTGATAAAACAAAGTTCTTTAATTTCTACCTAGCATTTCCTGTATTCAGGAGAATGCAGGCGCTGTAAACAGCGGGATATGATAGGTTGGCTTCTGCAATTCCCTTTGACTAACTGTGGAGTCGTTCTGGACCAAAAGACTCTTTGTTTAATGGAAGGATGTTGTAGAATCCAACTCTATACACAAAACAGTGCCATTCTAAGCAGAGTTGCAGCCTTTTAAGTCCATTCACATCAATGGGCTTAGAAAGATATATCTCTGCTTAGGATGGCAGTATAAAACTATTTGTTGATTATTTCACTTCTAAACTCATAATTGTTGTAGTACAGCTGGATTTTGTTGAACACTTAATCTGTGCTGCAAATAAAATGGGTAAAGAAGCACATTGTTAGAGATCTTCTGACTGAACATCAATAAATATATTTCAGAGATCTGTTGGGACAAACAGAGGTCACATTATTATTGGAAAACCAAGTTAATACAGCTGCCCCCCAAAAAGAAAAAGCTTTCTTCCATCTTCACTGAGCCCAGAAGATGGCTCCCTATCCAAACCCAGCTGATCTGACCCTGTGGATCTATGCCACAGTAACCTTGAGGCTAGATTACTGTAATGCACTCTATATTGGTCTGCCATTACTTTAACTTGGGAAGTTCAGTTGGTACAGAACACCACACCTTAGTTACTATCTGGATCTAGATGGAGCACGCATAGCACACTCCTCCTGCTGTCATTCCACCCATTACTGATGCTACTGGGTTCAATTCAGGGTACAGGTTATTACCTACAAAGCATTTTAGGTTATTACTTACAAAGCCTTAGACCCACATATCTACAGGACCACCTCTCCTACTATGTTCTGCCATGACTGCTTCTCTCATCTGAGCAAATCCTTTTAAAGGTGCAACCTGTCAAATGGGCAAAATCAGCAATCTCTTGTAAGCATGCATTCCCTGTTGTGGCTTGGCTCCCATGCTGTAAAACAGTCTGCCTGAGTAGATCAGGAATATTTCCACACTTCTTATCCACAAACAAAAAGTTAATACAAAAGATATATAATTTTCTTCTTGATGATTATGGTTATGACGAATCAATTAAAAAATCCATGCTTACGTGGATGCAGGACTTTGGATGTCCCCAAGATATAGATATAGATACTTGGTCTAAGACGTGGAAATAATTGAAATACTTAAGATCCATCCCATATAAGGAAAATGTGTATAAAATGGCCCATAGATGGCACTTATCTCCAGATAAGCTGGCAAAATGTTACCCGAATCTTTCAAAAAATTATTGGAAATGCAAAAATAACGTGGGTACCTATTATCATAATTGGTGGAGATGCTCCATAATACGAGGCTATTGGTACAAGGTACATAAATTAATTTTAGATATTGTAGAGCGGGATATACCATTAACCCCGGAACATTTCCTGTTAAATATGGTACCGGATGAATATTCTGGAGATGATAAGCATGTTATCACATTCATATTAACTGCAGCACGTATTCTTCTTGCCAGATATTGGAAGCAAGAGGGAATTCCCTCTAAGAAAGAATTAATATGCAAGATATTAGAGGTGGTAGAAATGGATAAGCTAACTATAATTTTACATAACAGAGACGATACTTTGTTTAACCGTAGATGGAAAACTTTCTATAAATGGATAGATAATAACAAAAGCAAGCTATAACAACATATATGTATGACTCCAAAACGTGTTGTTGTTGTTTCATTTATTTATTTTTGTTTGTATATATACCCTCTTAGAGGGTGTGTTGAAAAATATAAATAAACATGTTTTTAAAAAAGGAATATTTCCACACTTCTATCATTCCATGAAATGTACAAAATAGAAATGTTCAAGAGGGCATTTTTATAAAGATCACAAGTCCAGTATAATGGAAGAGTCCAAGAGGGTGCTTTTACAAAGGAATAGGATGGTAGTCTATTTCAGCGTTTATTTTATCTATCATCTTGCTTTTATAGCACTGTCTTCTACCTTTATAATCCACTTTCTACATTATGGTATGACATGACTTAAGACTTACTCAGGTGGGTAGCCATGTTGGTCTGAAGCAGCAGAATAAAGTTTGAGTCCAGTGGCACCTCTGAGACCAACAAAGTTTTATTCAAAGTGTAAGCTTTCGTGTACAAAGCACACTTCTTCAGACAAATGGAATAAAATCTTCTCAATGGTTACTTACACCCTCTTTTTTCCTGTCAGTAATCCTTGAGATTTTATTCCATTTGTCTGAAGAAGTGTGCTTTGTACACGAAAGCTTACACTTTGAATAAAACTATGTTGGTCTTAAGGGTGCCACTGGTTTCAAACTTTGTTTTTTGATTTAAGACTGTTTTCCATTTGCTCTGTTTCCTAATTTCTGTCATGCTAGCACAACTGCATTGTTTACTGGCGATCTTGGGCTGTCTGATTAAGGTTTTTTTAAAAAAATGGTAATCCTCCTTGAGTCTGATGGAGAAAGACATGTGATACATGAATAAATAAATACTGGATCTGATGGTTCACTGGTTTAATCAAATGCACGTATGTATTTCTTTCTGTGGTGAGTTTTTGGAGGACACTGTTACTGTTATGGTACTGTATGTTTCCTTCACAAGAAATAAATATTTATTTCCTTGTTTGCCATACAATACAATAGGCACTCTCACAAACCTACTGTGGAGAAAAGTCCCTGGCCTTCTGTCTTCAAGCAGCCCATTACGCCATCCTTACAGTACCAGTACTCGTTAGAATATCAAAATCAAAATTCTCAATCTTTGCTTGATTCTCAGTTTAATTTTACTATGGAAAGACTGGTTCATAAGAAGCAGATTATTTATTTAATTTATATCCCGCCCTCCCTGCCAAGGCAGACTCAGGGCAGCTTACATAGTATTTATTGCACAGATAAACCAGAAAATTGCATAAACTCACAATAAATATAGTTAAACAATAAAAATATAGCTAAAACATTACATAAAGTGCTAGCATGAGTCACATAGCAATAGCAGGCATTGGTAGCATCCAATATAGACATACAGTCCACAGCCATCATCATCTGGGTCAAATTGGCAAGACACCGGTTGTTAACAATGATGTTATTGTTGGGGCCAGGACCTCAGATTGTTAGGTGCAGTTCACTAATCAATCGCCTGGTGGAAGAGCTCCATTTTGCAGGCCTTGTGGAACTATAGGAGGTCCCACAGGGCCCTGATGTCTTCTAGGAGCTCGTTCCACCACCGTGGAGCCACTACCAAAAGGGTCCTGGCCAAGGTTCCCTCTAAGCTGTGGAGTCCTGTGAGCAAAAATTCTACTTTGTGAGCTACTTGCATTAAAGTTGTGAGCGAGCGATTTGGCTCCTGCATTAATTAGTGTGCTCTGGAGCCATCCTTCCTGAGCTAAGGCAAAAATGTGTGAGCTGGAGGCTAAAAAGCTGTGAGCTAGCTCACACTAACTCAGCTTAGAGGGAACACTGGTCCTGGCTCTAGTCATGGCCAGCCTGGCTTCTCTGGGGCCCAGAAAAACCAAACGATTTTGGGACCCCAATCATAGTGCTCTCTGGGGAACATGTGGGAAAGGCAGTATGTAGGCCCATGGCCATAAAGGGCTTTAAAGGCTCATGTAGGCCCATGGCCATAAAGTAAGAACCAGCACCAGAACCAGATGGAGGGGGTTGTCCCTGAATAACATCCAGAAGCCCTAGCCCCTGACCCCTGTCTTTGAATAGAGCTCAGGAGGCCAACTGTTAGACCCCCTATAGCCTCCTCAAAAACAGTAGCTAAGAGAGCGATCATTAAAGCTAGGTCACATGGTCCTCTCTCTTACAGTCTTGCTTCTATTGGCTCAATTTTTCAGTCATATCTAATGCAAATAAAATAAATGAGGCTTTTTCCATTCTCTTCCATGCTCAGGATGTTTCCCAACCAGCCCTCCCTAATGGCCAACTCTGCCCTTTCTACTGCTCTCTCTTCTGTACTTTGGAAACCAAGATATGACCCTGGAAACAGTATCTTCCATGTCATACATTAGTTGGTATTTTTTCTTCACTGCATATACAGGTGAATCAAGTAAACATGTCCGGATGGTTACTAGAGTGAGTTTCTTAAGAGTCTTAAAAGGATTAGAGGGAGAATGACAGAAGAGAGGATGAGAGGGTGGTCAAAGGTTGGGATGTAACCCTTCATACGCAAAGGCTGTGTATGTCGGAATGGCACTTGCTTGGGGTTCAGAGAGGGGCAGCTGTGCCCTTTGTGCAATGTTTGTTGGTTTCTCAAAAACATCTGGTTAGCCACTGTAGAAAATGGAATGCTGAACTAGATAGGTGCCAAGGTCATAGTTTGCCTAGGGCACAAAAAAAATTTGGGCTAGCCTTGGACAGGTCATCATACCATGTAAACTTGGACTTCTTGGTCACCACACTGAAAAGGTTGGGAATCACTGCCTTATAGAAAGGGCTCCCTCCTTACAGTCCTCATCTACTATTTCACACAGATGGCTGTACTCTCTCTTGGGGCAAGAATGTGGCCATTGTCACAAATGCTTCGATGACTTCTTATTTGGGCTACTGTACAGTGTTCTACATGGGACTATCTTCGAAGCACTTGGAAGTGTTCGCAGGTACACAGAATACTGGAACAGTAATTAACTTTCCTGTGCATATAACATCAAACTTGAAATTGCTCCTCTGGTTCCCAATTATTTTTCAGTCCCAGTTTTAAAAGCTGCTGGTTTTAATCTTTAAACCCCTAAATGATCTAAGAACTGGCTAGGTAAGGAAGGTCCTTCTATCTACACCATTGTAAGTTGCCAAGTGTCAGATGAGTTTCTCCTCCAAGTGAGTCTCAAGAAGTAGAATGAAACTTACTTCCAAGTAAACATAGTAAAGATCAGGCTGTGCAGTTGTAAAATATTGTGGATGTTGAATATGTTTAAAAAAAAGGGGGGGGAAGTAGTACGTACTAAAAATGTAGTAAAATAAATCTAAAAAGTGGATTATCTTTGTAACATTTCATAGATTGTTCCCCCTGGAAAAAAAATCAGGATGAATTTTTCATTTCTTCAGCCCCAAGCCATGTGCACAAACCCAGCTTGCCCTGGGGCTTGCACACGCAGCTAGCTCTTTCCACCTTCCTTCTTGCACAGAGCACAATCAAAGGAAGGTGGTTTAGGACTAATTCCAGTTACCCATTATGTATACAGGCAAGGGCACAGCTTAACCAGGGTTAAGTTTTCCTTCCGAAAGCTAGGCCTCTTATCCAAATTTGGTCCTGGCTTAGGATCCTGGTTTGTAGAAGGAAGCTGCCCTCCTATATTTGTATATCACAGATAGCCAGCATTAGTCCGAAACCACCACCCCTTCATCACACTTCCTACAAGGAGGGAAGGGAAGGGAACGAGGGAAGAACCAGGCACACACACACACTGGCATAAACTGGATTTAGGGATGCCAGCCTCCAGGTGGGACCTGGGAATCCCCCAGAATTACAGCTCATCTACAGACTTCAGATATCAGTTCTGCTGGGGGGGGGAAATGGATACTCTGGAGGGTGGACTCTATGGCATTGTACCCCACTGAGGTCCTTGTCCTCCCCCAAAATCTCCAGGAATTTCCCAGTCTGGAGCTGGCGACCTTACCCCCCCATCCCCCACTGGTGGCCAGGGAGGACCTGGCAGCCCTAGACGGATTTGTGCATATTTTTATTGACTTGTCGTTAAGGTGAGCGCCTGGATGCAGCCTTGTTGTTAAGACGTTTTACACTTTTTTCAACAATGCAAACATTTTAGCAAAGAGTTCCTAAAAGTGTAATTAGGATTGACCGTGTATTTCTTTCAAAATGTTATATCCCATAACATATTTCCAGCAAAGCCTTCGCTATTGAACCCGTGCTACACCTGAACAACATTTGAAGGAATGCTTTGACAGCAACGGCTAACAACTTCTGACCAAAGCTTTATTTACACAATCTGGTTTGTTTAAACAGTGTCTAACTGCTTCACAAGAACAATGCTGAATGCATCTGCTTCATTAATAGCATCACTCTTCCTTGTTGTTTTTAAATCTCCATCTTCCTGTTAGACCACATAAAAGCTCCTATATATAGCCGGCACCAGTATTGTTCTGTGAAATCTGTTTTTTAACACAGGAAAATATTTACAAATGCTTATTTAAAAAAAAAAATTAAACCGCTGCAATTTTAATAAAGCTTAGTAGTCACAGTGAAAAATGAAAGAACGCCAGCTAAACACCAAGTGCATTTAAAATTAATATATCCTTTCTGTGAGATTTTCATCAGAATATCTGAGCCTTCACTTGCAAAATGCTTGAGATAAGTGAAAAGAGACCTAGACACGCAAATCCTTTGCTGGACAGTTTGCACCATAGGAAGACTCAAAATAAGCATCTCTTATATGGTCCTGATCCACCCAGCCTTTTCAAGAACAAAGCAGAAGTATGAACTTGTCCCAGTCATTAGGATGAGAATGGTAGTGCAAAGTAAAAAAAATACAGAGACCCAGGAATCGGAAGCATAGTTGACTTGACTGGCTTGTCAAAAGCTGGCACTGTGTTGCTTTCTTGAAATGGTGTCCATTCGTATAAGCAAAAGCAGCAGGAAATTTTAGCAGTCCAAGGAGCTTTCTACAAATGTTAGCCGTGGTGGTGGAAAGTGCCGTCAAGTCACAGCTGGCTGATGCTGACCCCGTAGGGTTTTCACGGCAGGAGACGTTCAGAGGTGGTTTGCCACTGTTCACCTCCATGAGGTCTCTCATCCAAATGCTAGCCAGGGCTGACCCTACTTAGCTTCAGAGGTCTGATGAGATCAGACTAGCCTGGCCCATACAAGTCAGGCCATCAAATGTTAGCTACGATACAGCACGCCTGGTCCCTGTATACAAAAGGCCTTTCCGCCTAATGTCAAGAGAAAGTGACTCCACTGAACTTGCCCGCCAATAAGCCCTTTGTGGAACTCTGTATCAGTGCAGGACTCTGGATCAGGTACTCAGAGCGTAAGACTGAGCCACAGACAGGGTTGCTAACCTCCAAGTTGTGCCTGGAGATCTCCTGGAATTACAAATGATCTCCAAACTACAGAGATCAGTTCCCCAGAAGAACACCCCCCAAATCTCAAGGGATTTCCCAACCCAGGGCTGGCAACCATAGCCACAAAGTATGAAAAACTGTGGCTATACCTCCTCCACCAATATTACATTACCCATGCAAGCTCAAATGCCAGTGAAGCAGGCAAGTTGCTAATGACAATAGCCATCCGAGCCAACTTCAGCCCTAACAAGGAAAAACACCATACATTAATAATGTGTTTGTGTTGTAATGCTTTGTAAGCGCTCCAGCAGACCTTTGTGCAAGGGAGAATTAAAGAACTGCAACTTTCCAGTGCCAAGTTAGGAAGTTCATCTAGCGGGAAAGGAAAACAAATGAGAGCATTTAAAATCAATGATATTGACTACCAGGCCCACAAACCTAATTTGGGCACTTAAGAGCCATTATGTCAATACCAATATTGTTATCCACAATGCTGAGCCCAAACCTGTCTCCTCACTTGTCCCAAAGTTTGTTATCCTTAATCCGCTTTAGCAGTAGAAACAAGGATCTTAGTGTGAGGCTGGCCTTCCTCTGGAGGCAGTATGCGAGGAAAGGAGAGAGATCCTCCATGACCCTCCCTCCGGATGGGGATTTGGCATATGCCATGTTGTTGTTGTTCAGTCGCACAGTCAAGTCCGACTCTTCGCGACCCCATGGACCAGATCCCACCAGGCCTTCCTGTCTTCCGCCGTCCTCTGAAGTTTGCTCAATTTCGTGTTCGTTGCAGCTATGACACTGTCCAACCATCTCATCCTTTGCCGTCCCCGTCTTCTTTGACCTTCAATCTTTCCCAGCATCAGGGTCTTCTCCAGTGAGTGCTCCCTTCTCATTTGGTGGCCAAAGTATTTGAGCTTCAGTTTCATTATCTGGCCTTCCAGGGAACAGTCAGGGTTGATTTCTTTTAGGATTGACTGATTTGATCTTCTTGCAGTCCAAGGGACTCTCAAGAGTCTTCTCCAGCACCATAGTTCAAAAGAATCTATTCTTCGGCGCTTGGCCTTCCTTATAGTCCAACTCTCGCGGCCATACATGACTACTGGGAATACCATTGCTTTGATCGTGCAGATTTTTGTTGGTGGGGTGATGTCTCTACTTCTTATCATGCTGTTTAGGTTCACCATCGCTTTCCTCCCAAGGAGCAGGCATCTTTTAATTTCATGGCTGCTGTCACAGTCTGCGGTGATCTTGGATCCCAGGAACGTGAAGTCTGTCACTACTTCCACGACTTCCCCTTCTATTTGCCAAGGAGTGATGGGGCCGGATGCCATCATCTTAGGTTTTTTTATGTTGAGCTTCAAGCCCACTTTTGCACTCTCCTCTTTTACCCTGAGCAAGAGGCTCTTTAGGTCCTCTTCACTTTCTGCCATTTGGTATCGTCTGCATAGCTGAGGTGGTTGATCTTTCCCCCAGCAATCTTAATTCCCGCTTGTGATTCATCCAGGCCAGCATTTCGCATGATGTACTCTGCATATATATTAAATAAGCAAGGTGACAATATACATCCTTGTCGTACTCCTTTTCCTATGCTAAACCAATCAGTTGTTCCATATCCGGTTCTAACTGTCGCTTCTTGGCCCTTATACAGGTTTCTCAAGAGACATGTGAGGTGGTCTGGTACTCCCATCTCTTTAAGGACCTGCCATAGTTTGTTGTGATCCACACAGTCAAAGGCTTTAGCATAGTCAATGAAGCAGAAGTAGATATTTTTCTGGTACTCTCTTGCTTTCTCCATAATCCAGCGAATGTTGGCAATATGATCTCTCGTTCCTCTACCTCTTCGAAACCCAGCTTGTACTTCTGGTAGTTCTCTATCCACGTACTGTTGAAGCCTAGCTTGTAGGATCTTGAGCATGACCTTGCTAGCGTGTGATATGAGTGCAATTGTGCGATAGTTTGAACATTCCTTGGCATTGCCCTTCTTTGGGATTGGAATGTATACTGATCTTTTCCAATCCTGTGGCCACTGTTGCGTTTTCCAAATTTGCTGGCAAATGGAGTGCAGCACTTTAACAGCATCATCTTCTAAGACTTTGAATAGCTCAGCTGGAATACCATCACCTCCACTAGCTTTGTTGTTAGCAATGCTTTCTAAGGCCCATTTAACTTCACATTCCAGGATGTCTGGCTCAAGGTCAGTGATTATACCGTCGTGTTTGTCAAGGACATTGAGGTCTTTCTTGTATAGTTCTTCTGTGTATTCTTGCCATCTTTTCCTAATCTCTTCTGCTTCTGTTAGGTCCCTACCGTTTTTGTCCTTTATCATGGCCAGCTTTGCATGGAACGCTCCCTTGATTTCTCCAATTTTCTTGAAGAGATCTCTAGTCCTTCCCATTCTATTGTTTTCTTCTATTACTTTGCACTGTTCATTCAGGAAGGCCTCCTTATCTCTCCTTGCTGTTCTCTGGAAATCTGCGTTCAGTTGGGTAAATCTTTCCTTTTCGCCTTTGCCTTTCGCTTTCCTTCTTTCCTCTGCTATTTGTAAAGCCTCATCAGAAAGCCACTTTGCTTTCTTGCATTTCTTTTTCTTTGGGATGGTGGTGATTGCTGCCTCCTGTACGATGTCACGAACCTCTGTCCATAGTTCTTCAGGCACTCTATCTATCAAATCCAGACCCTTGAATCTATTCTTCACCTCTACTGTATATTCATCAGGGATGCGATCTAGGTCAAACCTGAATGGCCTCGTGGTTTTCCCAATTTTCTTCAGTTTAAGTCTGAATTTTGCAATGAGTAGCTCATGATCTGAACCACAGTCAGCTCCAGGTCTTGTTTTTACTGACTGGATAGAGCTTCTCCATCTTTGACTGCAAATTATATAGTCAATCTGATTTCGGTGTTGCCCATCTGGTGATGTCCATGTGTAGAGTCGCCTCTTAGGTTGTTGGAAAAGGGTGTTCGCTATGACCAGTGTGTTCTCTTGACAAAACTCTGTTAACCTTTGCCCTGCTTCATTTTGCTTTCCAAGGCCAAACTTGTCTGTTATTCCGGTTACCTTTTGACTTCCTACTTTAGCATTCCAGTCCCCTATGATGATGAGGACATCATTTTTTGGTGTTAGTTCTAGGAGGTGTTGTAGGTCTTCATAGAACCGGTCCACTTCAGCCTCTTCTGCATCAGTGGTTGGGGCATAGACTTGGATTACTGTGATGTTGAATGGTTTGCCTTGTATTCGGACTGAGATCATTCTGTCATTTTTGAGATTGTATTCCAGTACTGACTTTTGCACTCTCTTCTTGACTATAAAGGCCACACCATTTTTTCTACGAGATTCCTAGCCACAGTAGTAGATATAATGGTCTTCTGAGTTAAATTCGCCCATTCCTGTCCACTTTAGTTCACTGATTCCTAAGATATCGATGTTCAGTCTTGCCATCTCATTTTTGACCACGTCAAGCTTACCTTGATTCATAGATCTTACATTCCAGGTTCCTATGTAGTATTGTTCTTTGCAGCATCGGACTTTCCTTTCACCATCAGACACATCCACAACTGAGCGTCCTTTCAGCTTTGGCCCAGCCGCTTCACTCTTTCTGGGGTTACTTGTACTTGCCCTCTGCTCTTCCTCAGTAGCATATTGGACACCTTCCGACCTGAGGGGCTCATCTTCCGGTGTCATATCTTTTAGCCTTTTGATACTGTCCATGGGGTTTTCTTGGCAAAAGTACTGGAGTGGGTTGCCATTTCCTTCTCCAGGGGGATCACGCTTGGTCTGAGTTCTCTGCTGTGGCCTGTCCATCTTGGGTGGCCCTTCACGGCATAGCCCACAGCTTCATTGAACTACACAAGCCCTCTCGCCACGACAAGGCAGTGATAGCCCACAGCTTCACTGAACTACACAAGCCCCCTCGCCACGACAAGGCAGTGATCCATGAGGGGGCCTCAAAAGGCAGAGCATTCTCACTTCCCTTCCAGTCACTGTAACACCAGTCCTTGTGGAGGCTACCCTTTCCCCATTGCTTGGTGCCACTGTATTGCCTCATAGCAATTATGGTGTTTGTTTTTATTTATTTCACATCCCTCACCTTTCTCGCCAGTGGGGATCCAGAGGCTTACATAATTTCCCTTTCCTCCATTTTATGTCTGATGAAGTGAGCTTTGGCTAATTAGTCATGTTGGATGACAGGACTTGGACTAATGGATATAAACTACAAGCAAAGGAAGCTTTGTCTAAATTTGAAGAGGAACTTCCTGACAGTGAGGTGTGTTTAACACTGGAACAGGCTCCTTCATGAGGAGATAGGTTCTTCATCATTGGAGGTTTTAAAGTATTGACTGGATACCTACTTGTCAGGGATTATTATAGCTGTAGCTCTTGTGTTGGCAGGGGGTTGGATTAGATATCCGTGGTGGTCCCTTCCAACTCTTAGATTAAAGAAAGAGCTTATATTCAGGAAAATTTTGTTGGTTTTTGAGGTACTACTGAAGTCTGATTTTCTTCTACCATCAGTACAGTGGATAGGAGAGCTGGGGTATGGAAGTCTCCTGGATTTCAAGAAAAGGGAATGCTTTCAGTCATTGTCATGATGAACTCGCATAACAATCCATCTAGCACACTCCAATCACGGTTTCTCTTTGGCATTTCCTCCTTCACTACAGGTGATGATAATAACATGCCTCACCCTTTATGGATGTTAACTAGTTCCGCTTATCAGCATCTCACACCCCCACCTTGCTTGATTACATCTGATTTTATGTTATCCTACTGTAGCCATCTCTCCACAATTGGGAGTGCTCCTCATCCACTGGAATATCTTTGAATGGTGGTTGTTTTAACTGGCCTCTCTTTGTAACCTCTTCCTACTCCTACCTTTCTGTTGCCTGTAATTTTGATAAATATCTCTCTTAGTGCTGTAGAGTCCATGCATCTGAGGAAGTGAGCTCAAGAAAGCTTATGCTTTCTTTTAAGGTGCCACTGGACTACTGTTTTGTTTTTCCTCTCTAGAATTAGTTTATCCTTAGAATCTCGTGCCTAGCAGGGAAGCTGAAGGAGGGAAGGAACGTGTGCTTCATCCATGTTGATTCCTTCCCATAAGGTGCAGCCTGGTTTTCCCCTTTGCCTGTAGGTTTGCCTAAGGGAAGAAGGTAAACTCTCAGACATTGAGAGGTTAGGGTTTGTTTGGGGTTTTTTGGGTAGCCAGATATAACTTGTAAGTATTATCAGTCTGACAATACTGATATCCATGCATTAGCTGTTTCAGTTGTTATCTGACACCTTATCTTGCAGTATCACTACATTTTGCAGACAGTAATTTTACAGCTGATTTTTTTTTACTACTTTGTACAAATAATCCACTATAACAATCTCTGGGTGTTTATTTGGGCAATTCTGCACAGAGTTACTCCAATCTAACAGCAATGACATCATTTGGCTTAGACCACAGTAACTGCGTACAGGATAGCAATGTGCACCCTAACAATACTTTTCAAGGAAAACTAACTTTTTCTCATCCACCCTCCCCCCCAATTTTGGGACAATACCACCATAAGGGAATGAAATCTCCATTCAGTTCAGCTGCTTTCCCACTGAAATTGGTGGGCCTTAAGCATGCATGGGTTTGATTGTGCTCCAAGAAATTGTGTGTGATTTATTCCACATTTTTCATTATTTTGCCTACTGTATTCAGTTTCTGAATGAAATTGAGCAAGCTTCAGAGGACGGCGAAGGACAGGAGGGCCTGGCGTGATTTGGTCCATGGGGTTGCGAAGAGTCAGACTCGACTGTGCGACTGAACAACAACAAAATTCAGTTTCTTCTACTCTTGGGAAGAGGCAAAGAGCTGCACAAGCGCTCTGAAGCCCGACTCTCCTAAATTACTAGGGATCTTATTCAGCAGCTCTTCTGGCTTCAACCATTGAAATGAAAGTTAACTTACAGTCACATAAACTCCGAGACTATTACTTTTTTCACACAATCTTTATAAAGAGAATGTAAACACCAATATGCAACTAACTCAGCTTCAGCTGTCACTTGAGTGGGATGACGCTTCAATTGGCCCTAATAATGACATTTCTAAAGCACACCCATCACCTTTTAAGAGATTACCTTCCTCTGCAAATATTTGCCCCCAAAGCCCTGCTCTGTTGGATGAAAAGAAAAGCCAATTGGTTTAAGCACAGTATGTCTGGTCACGTCTGAGGAGGATCAGATTCCGGAGAGAAATCCCCAAAACACGTTAAAGGATTTTGAATGCCGCTTCAAATTGTCTGACCAGATTATTATAGTAGATATGCTTTAATACATATCTGTTTTTATCAAAAACAATTGGGGAAAAAGTCTTGATTTGCTTTAAAGACTCCTCCCCATGTTAATCTGTTACGACAATCCCCTTGTGAAAATAGAAATGTTAAAGATTATTGTTTTAGAAAGAATTGAAGAACATACACAAGTCAAAAAGATTAACTGTAACAACATTCATTGGGGTTATGTATTTCACAGATGCTTACTGGAATAAAACTTCAAATACAGGTACAATATATGCAACAAAATTTAAAAAGACAAAATTCTGCAAATCTGCATTTAGATTTCACCATACTTCATGGCTATAAAGAATGCCCAAAGATATTCTTGAGGATATTTTAGAAAGGAACAAAAATGTGTGGGATTTATACCACGCATTTTGCACAGATGTAATAGGAAAAAATAGCAGCACTGCACTGGACTCAAGTATAGCTCCCAGCTAAAATCTCTCCACGTAACCAAGGACCTACAGTCTACTGGTGATTCCTCCTTCTCATAGACTTTTGGTGGAAGGCCTGCCCTTAATTAAAGACAACCCCCTTCCAACCAGCAATCAGCAACTATGAATCATCCAGTGAGGATACAAACCCTGAAACAAGCCTTTGTACCAAGCCCTTATGCCAAGTCTATCTCCAGTATTAATTCAAGCAAAACATTTGTGCTGCATACACATACTAATTTGACACAAGGTGTCACTCTGCTTAGGACTGCGCTACTGGGGCCACAAGACTGCTTGTTGTTGTTTTTCTGCAACAACCTGAGGTTGTAACCTGAGCATGCTTGCTAGGGAGGGAAGCCCCACTTCGCTCAGCAGGACATACTGGTGAGTGAATATGGTGAGGGTTGTACTGCACATTAACAGCAACACCTCCAGAATAATGACGTTATGTAAGCTGTGTGCAAAATTCTCAAGACAAACTGAGCAGCTATGCAATTCTCTTAACTGAGCCACACAGAACTCAGCATACTTTGTTTAGTAAAGGTAAAGGTTCCCTTGCTCGAAAGCCAGTCGAATCCGACTCTAGGGTTGCGGTGTTCATCTCCGTTACAAAGCCAAAGAGCCAGCGCTGTCCGAAGACGTTTCCATGGTCATGTGGACGGCATGACTAAACACCAAGGCACACGGAACTTTGTTTACCCAGCCTTTAATAACTAAATTGTTCACAGTGATAGAATGGTGACTATTCATCAGAACGGCTTTTGTCTTGTCGTTTTAAAGAAATGCACGTGTTGTTTCATAGCTTGTTTCTCAATGTACTACGAACAACTGTTCATTTGTCTATACTGTCTGTCTCTTATGGTATCCAAGTCATGGTTATCCAAGAATGGACTCTCTTCAGTTTGCCTTATTTTGGCTGCACTGACCTTTACTAAGCTGGGACTGAAGCTTCATCTGAATAACATTTTTAACTCACATTAATTTAAATGGAAGAATTAAACTAATGTTTAGTTCTTTCCTGTTAAAACTGATAGTTTGAATGTCTTGGGGCATGAATATTTGGAGAGAGGGTGGGCTAAAATGGATGGACAGCCCACCTACCATAGTTTGGTCTTAGTTGTACCTAGGGACTCAAACAAAAACATAGTCTCTTAAGTACATGCACATATATCTGAGATTTCACAAGACTGTGCCTCTAGTCCCTGTGAGCTCATTTGAATGGTATTATCCCACAGATAATGAAGAATACTAATGTGGGGCAGTATGCCTAAATTTGAATAATGCTGATTTTAGTCCCCTCCCCACAACAGGCTATTCCAGAACACCTAGTGCAATTGTCACGTCATTCCTGGTATACTTTTAGGCTTTGTTGTAGAGAATTTAGTGGTGTCATCACAGTGATACTAACTTGTCTGCAGTTCCAGCAGGGCAATCATATTAGCCTGCTGCACCAAAAATACAACAGAAGCCTTATGGCTCTTCTGACTAACAAGCATTTACTCCAGCATAAACTTTTTTGTAGACTAGAGTCTGCTTTTTCAGATGCATGAGTAATGTCTTCTATTTTTTTTGGTCCTATTTGTTTCCATTTACTGTTTTGCATACACACTGAACTGTTTGTCCAATACAAACAGCAGAAAGACATTGTCGACATATGATGATGTACATCACACTGAAGAAGAGGAGATTGGATTTATACCCAGCCCTTCACTACCCGAAGGAGTCTCAGAGTGGCTTACAATCTTCTTTCCCTTCCCCTTCCCACAACAGACACCCTGTGAGCAATGCTCCCTCTAAGCTGTGGAGTCGTGTGAGCAAGAATTCTGCTTTCTGAGCTGGGGGCATTAAAGTTGTGAGCGAGCAATTTGGTTAATGCAGAAATCCATTTGCTCTGGAGCCATCCCTTCCTGAGCTGAGACAAAAATGGGTGAGCTGGAGGCTAACAAATGGTGAGCTAGCTCACACTAACTCAGCTTAGAGGGAACACTGCCTGTGAGGTAGGTGGGCCTGAGAGAGCTCTCTTGAGAACTGCTCTTGAGAGAACAGCTCTGAAAGAACTTATGACTGACCCAAGGTCACACCAGCAGCTGCATGTGGAGGAATGGGGAATCAAACCCGGTTCTCCCAGATGAGTCTGTGCTCTTAACCACTACACGAAACTGGCTCTCCAAACTGGCACTGTGGGATGAGCAAGCAGATGAGCCCAAGATGGCATGGCTGATGATCCTGTAATAGTGTTGCCTGAGCTGGGACAGAGTTAACATCTCGGCTTGTTGCAGAGTATGGTCCCTGGACATGTCTGTTAGACAGCCCTTTGTTGTTCATAAGAAGCTATTTTAGCAAGGACATGGCTAAGCAGCATTGTCCAGGATGGGCAGAAGAACACTGATGATGCACTGGACTGAACTGAACTGGGAGCTGTGACACCCAGCATATTCCGTTATAATCTCTGTGGAGCGTGTCTTGTAGTAGGCTATTTCTGGGTACCAGTGTGGGGCATAGTAATCCTTTTCTTCACTTCATTGTGTGGGGGATGTAATTTTACAAATGCCTAGTACAAATCCTTCAGGAGCAAGTATGTGCAAAGAACTGGAGCAAACACAGCTGTAACAACGGGCTTGGATGTAAACAATGGATTAAGTGGCATGCTATGGGTAGTAGCCGGAAGCCTACAGATAAATGTTATGGTTCGTTCTGGTATGAGGTGGTGCTTATGTCTCTATTGTATAGTTGTACAGTGATGTCCAGGATGTGGACAGGTCCTGGCTCAATTTGACTGTAGGGTGAAAGTTGTTGGAAGTTCTGGTGGAATCTCTTAAGAGCTTCCTCCTCCTTGTTCCGGCTAATAAAAATGTAACTGATAAAGGTGTTTAGAGATAGGAACTGAGGAAGCACTAATATCAATATGTTTGCAGTCATATAAGCCATGTGGGTACCAATGACAGTGCAGTTAACCTGACCTAATTATAAACAATGATAAAGTGGCAAAGCTTGGTGGCAAGGTGTGCTATGGTACTGTCAGGGATAATGTTCCTAGTGGCTGGTAGTTTGTCTTCAAATGGGATGTTGGTGTATAGAACTTCAACACCCATTTAAGCTAGAAGGGTATTATTCTCTGGGAGACTGACAATAGATGGTAGTTTTCTCAGGATGACAACAGCACCTCACAACTGGCTGAGGTGTTGATGGCATAGGGACAGAGCCCATACAACCAAAAACTCCTACTGTGATTGTGCTAATAACCTAACCAATGGGGCATTTTAGGTTGCCAGGCTTGTACATTTTTGGCAGAAAACAACAGGTTCCTTGCTGAAGCTGGGTGTATCTGTGTAGATTTGTTCCTCTTCATATGTAGGCAATTCCTTCGTTAGTTTATTGAAATCTCACCATGTTTTCCAGCCCACTGTTCTCAGACCCCACTGTGGTGCTGGGAGAGCCTGCCTCCTGTCCTCCTATAGGCCAGCACACCTGCTCATAATGAAAACAGCCCCACCTTTGTCAGCCTCTTTGTGTATGATGTCAGAATTTATCCTGAAGCTGGGTATTTTCTGAAATTGTGTTGCATGCAATTTGTCTGCACACTGTTTCCCAGAAGCTGGCTGAATGAAATAGCATCCTGGAGCACTTGCCCAAATAGCAGCTGATGCCTACCTGCAAACAGATGGATCAGGCAATAAAGAAGGCATGCTGCTCCCTGTATATCTTACAGAATCTCCCCATTCCTTGCAAGCATTGGCGAATAATCTGGAGCAGGGGGAAGGAAACATTGAATATGATGTCACATCAAGCATAACTTCTATATTTCCTAGGGAGAGACAGGTCAGTTGTGACTACTCATCCAACATAATGCTTAGTTAAGCCCTGCATTCTCCAGCATGTTAAAATGGTGGGTGCATGTTGATTAACTCAGAACTGCTGTGCTGTTCTTGTGTATACAGACTGCAAATGCCCCCCCAAGCAGCAAAGCAAGGTAGTCAGACAAGGAGGCAAAAAAACAGGGGAAAAGGGAAATGAAGAAGAAATTCAACTGCTGTCCAAAAAGCTTTATGAGTTATTTCCCAGGGCTTCATTGTAGGGGTGTGGGACAGAACAAGTTCCAGTGCTTTATTTTGCTGCTGAAAATTTCTAAGGACCTGCTGTTTCATAAAACGAATAAACAAAGAACAGCTGCCAATTGCCAACAGAATATTAGGCTACCATGGCAGTTTCAAAGTTGCAATTAATGCTTTTTAGGTAATTATTCACAAGAATTGTATGAGAGAATACTCACTGATTTGTAAACAGGGGAGAGGGGCTGAAAGCCACAAATACATATAGCAAGCCAAATAAAAAGTCATTATGAATTTACTTGCTTAGCTGTGGATATCAAGCAAAAATAAAGCAAAAATCCTTCACAGAAAAACTGTCTGAAGATGAAAATTTTCTTCTGTACATCTAGTACACACCATGCTGTGTTCTTTCCAACCCCTGAAGGTTCTTTACTCAATCTAAAAGTGTGAACTGTTTATCATCTCCTTGTCAATCCTTTCCCTGTTTTCTCAGGGCACAATCCATGGCTTACCTTTCATGATTTCTGTATCCCCAACTTCAGTACTCAGTACTCAGTACTCATCCCCACCCCTTAAACCCACATACAAATAAAACCAAGCACAGCAAAACACCTTTTCTCAAGAAATGTGCCCAGGAAACTGTAGGTCTGACAGGAAGCAGAACTTAAAAGAATTCTGTGTTTTCAAAGCAGATTTGGTATGTATGCGTTTGTGTGTATAAATATCAGACACAGCACACACAAAAGATACACCGAATCTTGAAATTTTACTTCAGATAAAATATAATCCAAACACAGAGGGTTTAGATGAGTCTGGAATTCATATAAATAGAAGTCTTACCAAATGGGATCTAGTTCATGAAAGACTATGCAAGAATTAAAAATGAAGAAAAAAAGATAATTATCATTCATATAGCAATCTTAGTGTATATGAAAAAGATTATTTAATGTATCAGATCTTAAATGTAAGTAACATATGCAGCCAGAACACAAGTATTACCAACACTACAGACCCAGATGTGCTTGGGTGGAAAGGTCTCCAGATGGATTTGAGACATTTGGTTTTTGGTGTGAGCTTCACCAATGCAGCCGGGTCCTCTAGCATCCATGACAGATATTAACTGACATCATGCTTATATTTTCTTGACGTTTAAATGAGGTGGGGATACATTATTCACCATGACCCCAATCCAGTGGCATGCATACCCAAAGCAGCCATGTGCAACCCTGTCAATCAAACAACAATTGTGCAGCTCAGCTGCCTGGCAGGGAGAGGGTCTGGGGATTAAAAGTAGACCCCTGCTTCTTCCAAATAGCTAATTAGTGTGGTTTTTTAGCAGGGTCATTTTTGCACAGGAAAAAGAGCTGGGATTTTATAAACACCACTAGGCAAATGGATACCTATATAATTGATATCCTTTGTTAGACGTGGGTATGACCTGCATATTTAATTATGTTCCTCATCTGCACATAGATCCATCAACCATGATTTGGCTTAGTTAATTTATAACCGGAAACACCCCCAAACTGATGGAGTAGATTCATGAAATGCCAGAGCTGATATGCTGGGATCCTTGGTGATGTAAAGATAACATAATCATATACATGTTTTGTTCTTTTACTACTGCTGTTTTCAGCCTACACACAGTGAAATGTTTATCCGACCTGATCATAATGGCTAAAATCTGCATGCATGTACTGAACAAGAAAGGAGACAAAGGACATCTTGTCTTGCACCTTAATGAAGTTTAGTTTGTTTAGTAATACAACAGTGCTTTGCAATGTGGGCTGAGGGTGTATCACAAATCAAGGATGCCCATGTTTAGAATTTCTGCCCTATACCAGAATCACATCTCACTTCTTTTAGTAAGGGCTGCTCTAATAAATCAAACACTCTTGCTGCACCAACAAAGTCTAAAACTGTCATGTTTGCTGTACCTCCAATATTCTGAAAGGTCTACTTGCACAGTACTCTACCTAGCTGAGACAAAGTGACTGGCCCACCTCACATGGGTGTAGTGAGAGAAAAATGGAAAATAGCGAGCCATGCACTCTGCCCTTTCTCCATGGAGGAAGAGTGAGGGGAAAATAGAACCAGTCAATCATGCCTTGTTTGACGGAGAAGCTGAGCTACTGGGCCCTCTGTGTACCCAGTGATTCTGCCCACCCTGGGCATACTCAACTACCCTCATACATATGACATTCAAAAATGTTTCTCCCACCATTTCTGAAATCTCTCTCCCACCAAAACCAGAAGTTCAAAGACATGACTTTCAGGGAAATACCATCATATACCAATTTTTCTTCAGAAGGAAAAAGAAGATAGTTTCCTTTTTGTTTTTTAAGGCTTTACTGGATACAGATATGCAATAATGAGGAATGTTTCACCTGTACAGCCCCACCTTTTGTGCAGCTGCAAAAAGTGCACAGCCTTTATAGAGGAAAAGTATGGAAAAGCCCTGTGTATTAATAAGCCATCATTTCAGCTTTCAGAACTGTCTCCAATGTAATATTTGGTAAGAAGTTTGTCAGGCTCTGTTAGGTGTTTGTTTCTGGAATAATAACGTAGTTGAAAAGCTGGATTTCCCTTGTCTCTAAATGCTTGGCTTACCAATAATGTACAGGCTCTTCTAATATATCTTATCAGAAGCCCTCTCCTATTGACAAAAGTAAACACTTTGATGACAACACCCTTAGCAACCTGAACATTCGGCAAAGGCATTTGTAACAGCTTGAAAGCGTACCACAGCACAAAATTGCAGCAAAGACAAAACACAGGTATTAAGAGTTGTTATGTATATTAACAGGCAGAAATCAACAAGTGAAGCTATTCCAGGCTCAGAGATGCTACTAATGGGAAAGGTTTTACCTGTGCATTCCTACCTTTCATGTGCCTGTTACAAGTGCTGAGCCATTCCGCAGCCTTACATATTAGTGAGCTATGATCCAGACAAAAAATGCTTAGTGGACCCCTTAAAATGGATGTGTTCCATTTTTTTGAGTACTGTACTGCCTTTTACTAAAAAAAAAAAAACATTCAACATTAAAATAGTCTTAAGCTTTTTCTTCCTTTTAAACCAGTAAAGTCCTTACTCCGGAATGGCAACTACTTTTCAGAGCAATATACATGGTTGAATTATTTGGACCTATTTCACTAACAGCAGCATTTTTCCTCCAAACAAGGAGCCTTCCCCTGACGCTGAAAGTTCATCTTCCAATGGAAGTCCTTCTTTCTTCAGGAAGCTTCGTTGTGATGAAAGAAAGCATTACCATTAGTGGACAAATCTAATGGATCCAACGCACACTTTCATATGCCAGTAGTACTCACGATTCCCCCCAGTCCTATTTCAAACTGTATCTACATTACTTCTCACATTTTAATTACAGATTGAGCTACACATTAGAAGACACGTGGAGTGACATCAAGGTGGAATGTCAAATTGTCTTCCATCCTATTGTAAACCCTGGATTATGACATCAGAAAATGTGTTTCCTGACCCATCGCTGGTAGGGAAATGGATTACTTTACAGTACCATCATATGGAGTAAGCAATGCTACATATTATGTGTGACAGGAGGAGAAGTCAGCCTAAGAATGCCATTCCCAGCAGGACCGAATGTCTCCTTACAAAGAGTGCAGTTCTGCCTTTTATACTAATTACACGATCAAGTAATGTGTAGTTGACCACAAATGGAATCTCAAATTCTGGTAGGAAAACACCTCATTTTATTGTCTATTAATGTCTTCTATTTAAAAAAAAGAAAGAAAGAAACCAAATGCCTTTGAAGCATAAAATTAGCCATTTCTTATTGCGTGACTCAGAAGTGAGAAACTGCAAATATGAATTTACAATGATTCACTTCAAGTACCCTTTCAGATCTACAATACAATGTTACTGTGTATACCCAAGGAAGACATGCAGTATGTACTAGATACCCACACACTGTGTGTCACTCAAGAAGAGGAGGCAAGAAGCCAAAGAGGAGAGAAGAAGAGAAGAGATTGGATTTATACCCCGCCCTTCACTCAGAGTCTCAGAGCGGCTTACAAACTCCTTTCCCTTCCCCACAACAAACACCCTGTGAGGTAGGTGGGGCTGAGAGAGGTCAGAGAGAACTGTCCTCGAGAGAACAGCTGTGACAGAATTATCAAGTAGGGAAAGCAGGTTTCCTAAGCAGATATCCAAATTGTCAGGCAAGAGCCAAATGTGTGGATAGCCAGTAATCCAAAAACAACTTTCACAGAAACACAAATTGGGAGTATCTGGAGCTTGCCAGGGTCCAATGCGCAAATACAAGCTGACTCTGAAGATGTGTACATGCACACGAAAGCTTAAACCCAGAATTAAACTTTGTTGGTCTTAAAGGTGCCACTGGACTCAGACTTTGTTCTGTTGCTTCAGACCAACACAGCTACCCAGCTGAAGCTGACTACTTGTAAAGGAAAACACAAAATCTGAGTGACCTCAGGAGTGAAACCAGCACATGTGTTCAGATTCTGGCTCCCTTTGTCAGGCTAGAGGGGTGATTAGAATACCGAAGGGTTCCTTTCACTAGACTTGGGAACAAAGAGGAGAATCCAGGTGAGCTCAGAGGAATGTTCCTTAACTGATGGAGAGTGACAAGGAAGGAGTTCCCATGTCCTCGAAACACTTTACAAGGAGTTAGGAAATGCAGGGAAGTCTTGGGACAGGAAGGAGGCATATTAGAGGCAGATTTACTGGAGTACAAAATGCCATTTTCAGCCTCTTAGCTTGAAGGTGCTAATATGTGGCTCAGATCTTTGTTAGCAGAAATGCTAAAAGAATAGCAGCATCTTGAGTCAAAAGGCACCTTGATTTATGGTGTCAAAATCCCAGGGCCAGTGCTGAAGCTGCTATTGTTATACAATTAATGTAAACAAGGTGGGTGTGAATCCTGTCTTGGCTTATTCTCTGCCAGCTCTAGGCCTCTGTTGTGGAGACTGCCTGAAACTCATTTTCAAGCCTCATGTGACTGGCAGAAAATGGCTCGACTCAGAGCTACGGTGGAGGGAAAAGAGGAATACGGGGTCCATGGCAGCGATGACAACATTCAGACAGTTAAAAAAACCGAACTGCTGTTTTTAAAAAAAGTGGTACAAATACGGATGAGCCAGAGTCCTCAACTTTCACTGCCCAGTAAGAGAAGAGGGAGGCAATATACTTAAATCGGTTTCACCTATGCCCCACTTGTCTCCAAAAGTGTCTCCCAAATGGACCCAAAGTGGCTTACAACATTCTCCTATCCTCCATTTTATCCTCACAACAACCATGTGACTGGCCCAAGGTTACCCAGCAAGCTTCCATGGCAGAGTGGAAATTCTAACCTGGGTCTCCCGGATTCCCGTTCAACAATCTAACCACTACCCTCTCCTGGCTCAGAGTACCTTATCAAACAAATGTACAGTAGGTTTATCAACCTTATTGCAAATTGGGACTAGAAACTCGTCATGAAGGAGAGTTGCATGCTGGGGAATACAAACAGAGCAATGAAGCTTGATACGTTAACGCTGCAATCCTAAGAATATTTTCCTGGGAGTAAGTCCCAGGGACTTAAATAGGATTTACTTCTGAGTAGAACGTCTCTTGGCCTTGAAAACCCTACGGGGTCGCTATAAATCAGCTGTGACATGGCAAAACAAACAAACAAAAGAGCCTGTTTAGGACTGCTACCTAAGTATTTGATAAAGCAGATTTCAGAATATTCTCCATATCTGGCAAACATAAACCTATGGGCACTGCAAAGACTTGAAAACTCTTCATCCTCTATGTACAATGTGGTGACATGCAGGCACACACTCAGTTTGGAAATTATCAACAAGACTTTGACCCCTTGCTGACTACAGTCTTTGCTTCAAATGAACTCTTAACACTTCACCCTTTGTAACAGAATTCCCCCAGATTTCTTAGATGATCCTACACATTATTCCCCAGGTTGTTTGGAAACAACGGGAAAGGGAATTAAGTCACCTGTTGTTTATCTCCACTGAAAAAGCACAGTAGATGTAACACTCTCAAAGTATCCAGGTACAAACAATCAAACTGCTCTCACCTGGATGGCCCAAGCTAGCCTGATCTTATCAGTTCCTGGAAGTTAAGCAGGGTCGGTCCTGGTTAGTACTTGGATGGGAGACCACCAAGGAAGTCCAGAGTTGGGACACAGGCACAGGAAATGGCATGCCACCTCAGAACGTCTCTGGCCTTGAAAACCCTACAGGGTCACCATAAGTCAGCTGTGAGTTGATGGTACTTTCCACCACCACCACCACAAATGGCCGTTACATCACCATCAAAGCCACACAATCAAGCAGAACAATACACAAAAGGTGGAGCCCAGCAACTTGATAAAGAAGTGGAACAAAATGTTTTAGCTCACCTACTCATTAACCACTTAGCGTTTATTTGAATTGGCAAACACAACAAAACAGTAGCACTCTGTGTAATGATTTGGAGCAGACATATTCTGGATCACAGGGGAAGTACTTCTGCCTACGACATGAATTCCAACGAATGGATCATTAGTGGCAGATTTTAAAAAGTCACTGAAAATATTTCTACTTTTATGTACTGAGATGTCAGAAATGTATATTAACAAAGAAACAAAAAACTCTCCCTCCACCCTTACTAGTATATATATTAAATTGGTCCTGATGGATTTATACTCCTATGCCTCTGATGAAGTGAGCTTTCACTCAACAAAGTTTATGCTTGAATAAATTTGTTGTTCTTTAAGGTGCCACTGGATTGCTGCTTTATTTTGCTTGAGCTTTTAAAGGCTAAACTCCTGAATGTGTAAACAACTTGCATCCTGGGATGCCTGGAAAAAAAGGCAAGTTTATTAACCTTTTAAATAGCTAAATAAATAAAACTTGTTCAACAAAGGCTCGGAAATTCAAACATTCTCCGTGGTGGATCTTTATACTCACATGGAATTCCAAGGAAAATAGATGTTTATCTCTAGATGCACATTGTGTGAAGACATACATTCTATTTGAGGTGGAAGTAGTTTGAACATACATAATCTCCCTTAAGAACAAATGCGTTGGAACTTATCAAATGTGAGCCAAAGCCACATTCCCCAAAACTTTAAACCACATACATTTCACCCTCCATATTCCTGATGGCAAAAAATTGGGTTTTGAACAGCCATTGCTCCTTCTAACTGGTTGCTCTAGCAGGCTAAAACTGAGCCAATGTTCAACATTCAATGCTGCTATCCAAAAAGACACCACCCTTCAGCCTTTCAAATCAATTATTGGCATATGAAATCAAATCAATTATTGATATATGAAATAAAACCACACTGGATTAGGGTTTTACAGAGCTGGCGTAAGGATAAATGAGATTAGCAATGCTAACACTCTGCATGCATTTGAAATTCTTGTAGTGAACAATTAAATACGACTAAAATGACAATGATGAGGTTTCATCGATTTGGTATAATCAAAAGTTCAATTTGGTCTGCTATTTAATTGGTGGGGCTTGCAAACGTTACAGTTTTGGAGCACGAGTATCTGAGTACTCTTCTCCCAGATATGGTAACAAAGATGCTTAAAGGTGGCATTTTCTTTCAGTCTATATCCAAAGCTAGGACACAGCCTACTACAAAGGGAGAAATTATAGTTGCTGTCATCAAAACAGTAAGAGACATGGGTTGCTTACGCCAATAATGCTCAGTTGGAATCAGCCTGCAGACATCTTCAGTACTAGATATGTCACGGTACTGATGGGCCTTCAGTACACTGATGCTTTGAAGACATTTGCAGTGCAATCCTAAGAATACCTTCCTCAGAGTAAGCCCTACTGAACGGACCTGCTTAAAATCCCTCTCTTGGTGTTATTACAGTATTCTAGATTACAGCAGTTCATGCTAGTTTTGTAAATTACCTTACAGCTAAAAGAAACTATCGTATTTTCCCCCCAGAGCCCCTAAAAAGGCACTTCCAATGTGTAAATAAATCAGTTAAGTAATCGGTTAACAGATAAGACAATGCATCTGTAATCAGTTTACAACCTCAAATACAGTAATAGGAAGGTGTTACATTGTACATACAGGGCTTTCTATTAAAACCAATTAAAATCCCATGGATTTTATTTTGATCAGTCTGCAATTTACCATTAGTTCCCAAGTCTGACATGGAAAGCTGTTACACAATCCTTCAACGCATCAAGACCTTTTTTTCGCCTCCCTTCCTTATTGGGTAGCCATCATATCTAGATCTGTTACATTGAATTCCCATGTAGCATACATATACTGGGATGCTACAGCCAAGTGCAACTTCTTTGTGAGTGCATACACGAGAGAAACACAGCCCATGTGGTACCCTTTGCACAGATTT
>NW_015170890.1:1558335-1589405 GCF_001447785.1 Gekko japonicus | reverse complement strand
TACGATTATTCTGGAAGCAGAGGGAAAGGATATGTACACACAGATTGTGACGTATTGCTAAAATAAAAATGTAGACGATGGGACAGTATAAGTAGTTATCTACCTAGAATTTTTATCCAGATCTCCCAAGGAGCTGAGTGTGGCATATATGGTTCTTCCTTCCCCCCACACTCACTCTCACAACAAGACTGAGAGGTGGGCAAGGCCAAGAGAGAACAGGAACAGTTTCCCAGACCCTACACCGACACTCTCATCACTATTCCACACTGGCTATGTAGTACAAGTCTGGAGACTTAACCACATTTTACTACATAGCCTTATCATGAATTACTGAGATATCTCCACACTCTCATCTTTCTTCCCAGCTGCCCCACAGCAGCCATTCTGGGAATGGATTCCTGTGCCTGATAACTGCATTCCTGAGCAGCTTTCTTCCTCTTCGCCACTGAAGGCTTAAGAGAACTTGAGATTCTCACCACAGCTCCATAAGTGTTTATCAAAGATAAAAGTATGACGTGACTGTGCCGAGTCACACTCTGCTTCAGTTATTCAGGGTTTACTTGACACCTGAATTCAGGTAGCGCTGCCAGGGATTCATTGTTCACAACAAGAAATGGATCATACCAGGCCACCAGTTACTTTAGCCCTTCTGTTTTGACAAAGCCACTGGGGACAAGCCCAAGGTGCTTCCCAAAGGCTTGCATTCCAGTGGCTGGAAAACAGGAGCCCAGGGGTCAATCCCCAGGGCACATTCTTTGTGTGAAATCTCTGCGGCCCAAGATGTCTGCCAGGCTTGAATGAATTCACAACAAATTGGGAGAGAATAAGCTCAGCAGGAGGCAATCCTTAAACAAAACCCATGATGAGAAAAGGAAAAAGAAACCTTCTTCTGAAGGGGTGGGGGAGGCTTTCTAAGGCTGAATTGGGGTCAAGAGATTGGATCACACCTGCGTGACCCAAATCACACATGAGAACATTCAAACATTCAAAGATATCCCTCCCCTTTATCAACGGTGCGATCTTCAATGTGTTTTCTTCCTATATTTTCCCCTTGACTCAGGACAGCTCCATAACATATAGTTACCACACACCTTCATTGATAGTTATTCATGTTGCCACCCAGGGGAAACAGATCCTCCTGCCTCCTGACGGGGCATGTCCCTACAAATGTTGCACATTCCTCTTTGATGATGCAGGGCCTGCCTTTCCATGCTGAGATTCAGCCTTGGCACACATGAGGCAATATGAAGGGGAAAAGTGACACTGAGCGCATACAGACTGTTCTTCCTTTACTATGGATAAAGTGACATACACCATGCATTTGACAAACTGACCTATTATTTATATTTATTTATTACTTTCAATTTATATCCCGGCTTTAGATTCAGGTGGGTAGCTGAGTTGGTCTGAAGCAACAGAACAAAGTTTGAGTCCAGTGTCACCTTTAAAATCAACAAAGATTAGTTCTGGGCACCTTTAAGATCAACAAAGTTTAATTCTGGGTATATGCACACGAACGCTTATACCCAGATTAACACTTTGTTGGTCTTAAAGGTGCCACTGGACTCAAACTTTGTTCTATTAATTTAGATATTTATATTCAGTTTTTCTCCTCAATGGAGAGTCAAAGTAGCCGCCCTTCCTCCACTTTATCCTCAGAACAACAACCTTGTGAGGTAGGTTAGGCTAAGAAATCGATGAGCCCAAAGTCACCCAAGTGAGCTTCTGTGACAGAGTAAGGACTCAAACCTGTGACCCCCAGATCCTAGTACAACACATTTAACCATGATACCACCCTGGACTCCCATCTTATCTCACCACTGAATAATCACTACAAGCGGCACAAAAACTCCAATTTGGAAAGCACAGGAAAGACTCCCTTCCTTTTAGAACGACCTAGCGTTAGTTGCCTGTGGGATGGTTTATGACTTTTTTTATTTTCAATATCAATCCACTAGAGCTGTAGTCCAGCCTTGAAAAAAGCACCCGAGGTCTGCCTCAGATAAAACATACCCTATAATACTGCAGGACAACCCAAGGTTCGCTTCCGATTTAGAACAACTGAAAAGCGTGACATAAATGAATAAAATAAAGAGGGTAGGAAAAATGATAAAAAAAATAAATTCCCAGGGAGCCGAATCCCTGGTGTGCGGGATGCTGCTCGGTCCCATGCCCCAGGAGAGCCCCATATACACCTAAGGGACGCACATCCGCCTCTGCACCTGATGAAGGGAGCCCTTCACACTACGAAGCGCAGACGCGCGGGTATAATTTTTGTGCGCCTTTAAGGTGCCCCTGGGACTCCCGCCTGCTTTTGCCACAACGTTGTAAAGAGGGCTACTACCCATCTGGAACGGGACTTTCCTCCTCCCGTGGAGCGCGGCGAGGAGGATTTCCTCTCAGCCCGCGTGGGAAGGACTTACAATCTCCAGCACCATGAGGATCCCGGGCAGAGTCCTCAGGAAGTCCCTGTCGTAAGCGAGGGCGCTGGAGGTGGACGCGAAGTTGACCGTGAAGGAGCTGGCGGTGGTGGTGACGGTGTGCGGGCGAGGGCGCTGCAGCTGGGGCGGCGGCAGCGGCTGCTGGTGGTGCTGCAGGTGGTGGTGGTGGTGGGGCTCGTGGGGTTCCATCTTCCGCCGGGCGAACCACAACTCCCAGGGGGCCACCGGCGCCCGCCCGCGCCCCTCCTCAAGGGCTCTGAAGAGCGGCCCCGCGGCGTGGCCGAGGGCTGTGCGGTGCGGTGCGGGAGGCGCGTTGCGCGCGGGGCCGCTCGGGAAGGTCCGGCAGCGCCAAGGAGACGGCGAGCGAGGCAGAGGCGGCTTTGTGTGTGGCGGCGCCGCCCGCGAGGAGGCTTCGCTGGGTTCCAGGGGGCAGAGCTAAGGCCGGAGGGGGCTGGAACCCGTCTCGGGGCGGGCGAGAGGCGGGCCCTCCCAACCACCCCCTCACATGGCATTGTTGTCGTTTCCAGGGTGGAAGGGAGGTGCGCTGCCCAGTTCCCCCACGCGGAATGGGTCTGCTCGTTTTAAAGCTCAGGCTGTACGGTTTCGGATCCACTTAACAATCGCCCCGATGGCCGAAAGGTCGAAAAGGCATTATAAAGCCGCTTGAGGGGGGACCGCCTGATGTGCGCATACCACGCAGGCGGTGGTTGGGTTTCACACGCAAAGTGTATGCCAGTGTACGTGCGAGGCTACTGATTTGGGTGATGTGCTTTAAATGCGCTGGGGTGGTGCTGTTTTTGGAGGGGCACGTTACTTTGAAACTTAAATTCATAAACGTTACTTTGTATTGCATTTTTTACTTAAGAGCGTGTTTTTAGAAGGGTTGACAGGTGCTACTACAAATAAATCAAGTGTATTACTGGGTCTTTTGAATCTAGGGTTGTATTACGGGGCCTGTATGCATGGTGGGCCCTGACCTGGATAGCTTGACTTGGACTTCGCCCCTTTCAGAATGCAAGTTCTGCATCAGCTGCCCTGAGCCCCTGCCAGATCTCATGCCCTATTTTGCTACTTTCAGAAGTAGTGATTTTTGTGAGTGAATCGCCTATGGAAAAAGTAATGCTGGGGTAGATCACCATGTGGTGGTGGTGGTAATGAATGTGAAAACTGAAACACATTTAAAAAAAAAAAAAAAGTACATAGCACAGTCCTTCAAGAAGTTGAATTTCAGAATAGAGATGGAGACCTGGAAAAGTGGATGCACCAGCTCATCAAATCCACCTTACTCATCAAAAGCAAAGCAGGTGTCCTGAGCTGGATAGCCCAGGCAAGCCCAGTCTCATCAGATCTTGGAAGCTAGTAACGGGTTCCCTTGCTCGAAAGCCAGTCGAATCCGACTCTAGGGATGCGGTGCTCATCTCCGTTTCCAAGCCGAAGAGCCAGCGCTATCCAAAGACATTTCCGTGGTCAAGTGGCCGGCATGACTAGATGCCAAGGCGCACGGAACACTGTTACCTTCCCACCGAAGCGGGACCTATTTATCTACTTGCAATTTCTTGCTTTCAAATTGCTAGGTTGGCAGGAGCTGGGACCAGAGACAGGCGCTCACTCCGTCATGCAGCACTCAGGTCTCGAACTGCTGAACTACCGACCTTCCAGCCTGCAGTTCAGTGTCTTAGCCACTTGACCCACCATAGCCCCTAAGCAGTGTCAACTCTGGCAAGTACTTGAATGGGAAACCTCCTTGGAATACCAGAAGTGGGGGCAGGCCTTATTCAGACATCTCTCACCTCCAGGTCCCCGGTAAGGGTCATTCACCAGAGGTCAGCATGGCTTCCAGGTACAAGCACACACAATTTAAAAAAAAAAAAAAAAAAGGAAGGAGTCACTTCTCTTCTGTGTTAAATTTCTCTGTTTGTTTTCACAGAAGGACTAAACACTATTTAACAACCTCTATGCGGCCTTTCCCTTCCACAAGCAGTTTTTACAGAAGGACTAAACACTATTTAACAACCTCTATGCGGCCTTCCCCTTCCACAAGCAGATTCAGGTTTACAGACAGGTACGTGTACAAACTCACCTCAGTGGTGGCACAAAGACGTTAAGAAAGTCTTGTTAGAAATGGATGGGCATGGGGTAAATCCAGCTGTTCCCAGTCGTTTTCTTTCCAGCCCGGGATGCGGGACAGGCTCAATGGCAAACTGGGAGACTAAAACAGCCCTAGGGAAAGCTAAGCCAAATGGCACATCTGCTGCCAGCTTCTGGGTGAGCCTACACCTGACCTTATCATCGCTGTGGCCTGGGTCCATGGGATGCAGCTGCTGTGGTGCTGTCGGTCCCTCGGGGACTGCCTGGCTCTGCTGGCTCCTGGCTTCCAGTGGCCCTCCGGGGCAGCAGCCCACCAGGAACTTTCCCAGGAAGTTCAAGAGCCAACCTGCTCCCTTCTCCTTCGCAGCTGTTAATGCAAGCCACACATCAGAGCCTTGAGAAGATCTTCTTCAGATCCCCTGAGGCTGAACATGTGCTTTCCTTGCCTGCGTACTGATGGTGTGACTATGGCCCAAGGGAGAGTAACATCCTGGTTGTTGTTATTTGTGTTTTTTTTCTGAATAAGGAGGGACTCTGTATTATCCCCCTCAGCTCTGGAACATAATAGCCCTACAGACATTCTCAGGTGTATAGGAGAGGAGTGGGGGGTGGAGCATGAGCACCTGTGCCATTGTGCAAGTGTGCCAGACCTCCACGCTTTGAATTTTCTACCTGCACAGGGAGCCTAGGAGGCAGTAGAACTTAAAAATGTAGCCATTCCCACCATATATAGGCTGAGATAATGTGATCTGTACACCACTAAACAGAAAGGTATAAATTGAATGATTTGCATCTATTGTGTCGTATGTTTTAAACACAGACCACTGCAGATATGATGCCCAATGTGTGGACGTGGAGCATATTAAGGGACTGTGACCAATGCTCCCTCTAAGCTGTGGAGTCTTGTGAGCAAAAATTCTATTTTGTGAGCTACTGGCATTAAAGTTGTGAGCAGGCGATTTGGCTGCTGCATAAATTGGTTTGCTCTGGAGCCATCCTTCCTGAGCTAAGACAAAAATGTGTGAGCCAGAAGCTCAAAAACCGTGAGCTAGCTCACACTAACTCAGCTTAGAGGGAACATTAACTGTGACTGTCAGGCATTGCTATGACCCCCTCCTCCACAGGCGTACAAAAGACTGCCTGCATAATGCTTATGAGTTTGATAGAAATCTTCAGATTACTTATTCCTATTTCTGTCTCTCGCTTTGCATGAGAGCCACTTGAAGAAATACAATGGTGCACTCAGCATATAAAACTGGGGGACTGGGGTCCACTTGTGTGACTCATAAATGATGGAATATAATTCCATTGTCCAGCCCTTGAAGCTCCTACCCTTCAAGGATTTCATTGGAGAAGTAATTTGTTTCCCACAGTCTGTGCTTTGTGCACTGAGGGCTAAGTACGCCGTCACTTTTAGACAACAGAAATAAATTGCTTTCAGAATAGAAGAGCAGTTCTTTGTTTACTCCCAGCAGGAAATTTGGCACATATTTCACAAACTGGCAAGGGTTAATGTAGCTTTCCTAAACATATCAAAGCAATTATCCCACCAGGAAATGTTTCCTACCTGACTGCCATGCTGCATTTGAGTCCCACTGACTGAAATTCTGCTAGAATTAGATGCCTAGTCCCTCTTGCAGTTCTTTTAAATGGTACCCCTGGGTAGCCATCTGGCACTCTTAATTTGCAGGTTTCCTTCCAGCAGACAGATCCTTGCAAAAAAATAAGTTCCAGCCAATGTAACACCTCACTAAAGTTCACTTAGCAGCCACACATCTAAGACAATAATGTTTGCTACTTAGCCTATTGTATCTTGAAGAGGCCTGGAGTCTTCCAAGAGTCGCTCTCCCCCCCCCCTTCTGTGTCTTGTTACTTTGAAGAGCAAAACAGAAAATTGTTGAGACCCACTGAGCAAGCCTATATTTTCTTACATGTAGATAGCATCAGAGACAAAATAATTGAATACTGCAGCTTGAACAATCACCCTTTTATTGCTGTGCGGTCAGAACGAAAGCAGGGGCCCATTTACCTTATTTCCATAATGGACCTTTCAAGGAAGAGAACAGCAGGATCAGTAGAACTCAAATGAACACTTAAGTCTATATTTACCTGAAACTGTACGTCACCACACACTGAAATTATAAGAGCAAGCATGCCCCAATTCTAATGCAGCACAACGTACATCTATCTGAAGCATCACATACTAGTGTGGTGTAGAGTATAGGGGCCGTGATCCAGAAAAAAATACTGTCCAACTGTCAACAGGGAACTCTTGTCAAGATGTGCACGACTTACTGCCAGAGGAAATCAGCATAGCTTGTCTAGACAAAAAATTGCAGGAGACATACTCTTGAGATGACCATGAGAAGACGTGGATGGATTCACTACCTACAAGGGTCCTACCAGGATGTCCTACCAGGGTCTTTAAATAACCCAGAATGCAGATGAATTACCATTAATTATGCAATTGGTGGTGGTAGAAAGTGTCGTCCAGTCACAGGTGATTTATGGCAACCCCCTAGGGTTTTCAAGGCAGGAGACAAACAGAGCTGTCTCGCGGAGGCACTTCCATTGTGGATGGTTCCTTCGGCTATTCCACAAGAGCACCTTCTGGTACAGGTGTAGTAGAACTATCCCCCACTTGGGCTGCAGGAGATGGTGTCATGGGCTGTTCTGAGCATGTTGGCCTGGTCATTCAAGAAGTGTGCATGAAGACGAAAGCTTATACCTTTAATAAAACTTTGTTGGTCTTAAAGTTGCCACTGGACTTCGTTCATGCAAGTTGGAGTTACTCCTGAGCCCCATAGCTGATTGATGTGAAGGCACCACAGTGTGCTGGGTGATACTTCTACTGTGTAAGATAAAGGACCTGTCTGGTGGTGGATAATAGCAGGGCACCACTTGTAATCATGTGCCAGCACTGCCTGACCCAATTGCAGCTGACAGGGTGCGCTGCATCCTCTGACAGGTGGTTGACCAAATTGTTGCTTCTCTACATGCATATGTAACTCAGGCTCAACAAATCCAGATGTGAGCATAGATGCCTCCCTGTAAACAGCATTGCTAGTGACTGACCAGTGGTGGCATGAGGAACAATAATAAAAACTGTGCTAGCTGCTGCTACAAAGAGCCATAGCTTTCAAGGCTCATTTCAAGGTTTGTACAAATCTTTCCACCAGTCCATTTGTGGTTGGGTGATACGATGCAGGTTTGTTTATTTATATTTATTTATTTAATCTGATTTATATTGTGCCCTCCCATGCAAGCGGGCTCTGGGTGGGTCACAACATATTAATTCAATACATAGAATAATTAAAAACATTTAAGAACAATACATGAACAACAATAATAAAATTCTAATCAGATCTAAGATGGAAGCCATTTCAGGTGTCCAGGTGCCTCCTGAAGGAAGCTACCCAGGTGATCATACAGAGCGACCCATTGCCTGACGATGCTTTGTTGTTCTCTAGAGCAGGGCAGGTTGGAATGGGCATTGTACACGGCAGCAATACAACCATGCAAGCAGTGTAAACGGGAGGCCAAGATTGATTAGATGTCTGCCACCTTACCGAAGGCCTGGTGGAAGAGCTTCATTTTACAGGCCCTGCGGAACGGTAATAAGTCCTGCAGGGCCCTGATCTCCAATAGGAGTGTGTTCCACCAGGTTGGGGCCCTTGTTGAAGCTAAGCAGATATCTTTCGGGTTGGGGGCTACCAGAAGGTGTTGTTCAGCTGAGCGTAAAGCTCTTCGGGGCACATATAGAGAGAGTTGGTCCCATAGGTATGTTGGTATCTGGCCACTTAGTTATATGATGAATGTCATAGTGGTGCATTAAAGATTTAAAGTTCTCCAGGGTAAACTGTGGACCGTTATCACTCACCACTTGCTCTGGCAGACCTGCCCGGGCAAAATAAACCCCACGGAATTTCAATTGTCTGTGTAGTGGTTGTGGATTTCATGCAAAACACTTCAGGCCATTTTTAGTGGGCATCTGCAGCTATCAGAAAGATCATTCCCAGCAGTGGCCCTGCAAAATCTATTTGTATAAATTGCCATGGGGGTAGACAGCCACTCCCATGGGTGAAGAGGAGTAGGGGTCGGCTGTCATTGCACTTGTTCACTTGGGACATTGCAGAGGTAGCCGCTCTATGTGCTGATCAAGTCTGGGCCACCAAACAGAACCCTTTGATAGGGCTTTAATCTTGATGATGCGAAGATGACCTGTATGAAGCTCTTCTAGAACTCTCGGGTGCAGTTTAGGTGGTATGATCACTTGGATGCCCCATGTTAGACATCCTTGATGTATTGTAAGTTCTCCCCTGTGAGCGTAGAACTGTATGAGGTCTGGATCATCAGAATACCTCCAGCCATTGACTGTTGCTTCATAAACTTGAGCTAAGACAGGATCGTTCTTAGTTTCATGTTCAACCATACCCTGAGTTATTGGACCGCACTCAAGCTGAAACAGGTTGACAAAGAAGAAGAAGAAGAAGAAGAAGAGATTGGATTTATCCCCCGCCCTTCACTACTCAAAGGTGTCTCAGAGCGGCTTACAAACACCTTTCCCTTTCTCTCCCCAAAACAGACACCCTGTGAGGTAGGTAGAGCTGAGAGAGCTCTTGACAGAAACTGCTCTTTTTCAAGAACAGCTCTTATCAGAACTACGGCTTGCCCAAGGTCATCCAGCCAGGTGCAAGTGGAGGAGTGGGGAATCAAACCCGGTTCTTCCAGATTAGAGTCCACGCACTTAACCACGACACCAAATACTTAACTGATTCCATCTCTTTCTCTGGATCTGTGTCAGATGCTACTGGTAAATGTGAGAAGCCATCTGCATTTGCATATGTTCCTGTACCCTTATACTCTATATCACAAGCATAACCTGCTAAAAAGAGAGCCCAGAGTTGCATTCAAGTGGTAGCCGTAACAAAGATTCCCTTCCGTGGATTCAGGATAGAAACTAGAGATAGGTGGTCAGAGGAGAGTGAACTGCCTTCCATAATGATGTTTATTATTTCTTTACACCCCAAACCAGATTTCAGGCCTCCTTGTCAATCTGAGCATTCTGCTGTTGACAGTGATCTAGAGGCAAAAGCTATTGGTCTTTCTTGTGGGAAATCATGTGGGAAATCACTGCCCCAATTCCATGTGGTGATGCATCACATGCTAATTTTAGGGGCAAGAATGGATTAAAATGAGTGAGCAATTTATCCAATGTAACCGACTTCTTAATCTGTAAGAAAGTTTCTTCACAGGCCTGTGGCCCTCTCTACTGTGACCCTCCTTTCTGCAACAAACAAGTTAGGGCAGGGGTGTTGAACTCATTTGTTATGAGGGCCGGATCTGACATAAATGAGACCTTGTTGGGCCAGGCCATGTGTATCATAAAATGTAATGCCAGGTAGCGGAGATATAAACTTTATAAAGGACACAAACACAAAGGTTTTTTTTTTACTTAATATAAAACATGCTTAAAACATTAGCACTCTTGCAATATTTTGTTTATTTAACAGTGTCTGATAACTGACACCTCTTGCTCTGAATTATTGCATCAAAATGTCTATGCTGTTGCAATCTGAGTATGCTGTTCAGGTGCGTATCTGTATGCTGCAAATTTATGATGACGCAGCAGCAGCAGAAATGGAAGAAGAAGCCGAAGACAGCCAGTTCCACTGCAGGCCTGATATAAGCCCTCCGGGGGCCTGATCCGGCCCCTGGGCCGTATGTTTGACACCCCTGGTTTAGGGGATGTAATAGCTTGGCCAAATATGGTATAAAACAACTATAATAATTAACAAAGCCTAGGAATTATCTAAGTTGTGATACGTCCTTGGGGCCAACACCACCCTAGTTTTCTCTGGACACTTATGTAAACCTTGTGCAGCTATCATATGTCCAAAGTAGGCTATTGAGTTCTTAAAGAAGTCACATTTTGCCCAGTTGGCCCTTAGCCCATATTTTTGTAAGCATTTAAATACCATTTGTAGGATTTTTAGATGCTCCTTGTCACTTTCACCTGTCACAATAATATCATAGAGGTAACACTGTGTTCTTAGGATACCTTGTAAGACTTGATCCATTGCTCTTTGTCACATAGCTGGAGCGGTTGCAATACCAAACACTAGTCTATTGTACTGATACAGACCCTTGGGTGTGGTGATGGTCAGGTATGCCTTGGAATCTTCTTCCATTTCTGTCTGCAAATAAGCCTGTGACAAATCAATCTTGCTGAATCGTTTGCCTCCTGACAGATTGGCAAATACACCCTCAATTCATGGCAAAGAATAAGTTTCCATCTTTAACAGGGGATTTATGGTACCCTTAAAATCCCCACAGATCTGTACTGCCCCGTTTTTAAAAAAACTGGAACTATGTGAGTAGCCCATTCACTCCAGGCTACCTTGGAAAGTACTCCTTCCTTTTCCAAGCGATCCAATTACGTATCCACCTTGGGGCGAATGCTGTAAAGGACAGGCCATACTATGAAACCTTGCCTGTGCATTGTCAACTATCATCAACCTTGCTTTTATACCCTTCAGAGTGCCTTTACCATCTTTGAATACTTCTGATGCTTGATTTAAAAGCTTTTCTGACTTGTCCTGGACTTGGGTCACTGGTATGTGTGAGTCAGTATTCTGCATCTGTATGAATTTCCAGTCCATGGGTAATCTCTGTAATAGGGTTGCCAAATCGTTGTTACCTTGCGGCGGCAGGCTCCTGTTCGCCCCTCAAATGGCTGTGGCCCCGCCCCCAGCGTGCCCGGCGTCATCACGTCACATCCGGTTTTCCCCGGGGCCCAATTCTGCGGTGGCGGAAATCGGGCCTCCAAAGCGGGGGGAAATCCGCCCCCTGGGGGGATTTGGCAGCCCTACTCTGTAACCATTCATGTCCCCACAATGTTGGACAAGCCTTCTGGACAACAAATAAATCTAATAAACTTTGGTTGTTATTGTATTCCATGTTAACAAGTATCACACCCAGGGGCACTACAACACCAGGTTTAACATCTACACCCGGCTTAACACCAGCATTTAACATCTACAAAGGTTTATATTTGGCATGTGGGATAATAGACACTGAGACCATGTGTCCAATTCCATGTTCAGCACTTTTCCAGCTACTGGTGGTGTTAACCAAATAGCCGATTTGTCTATTTTGCTCATTTTGTATACTTCTGGGCTTGCTAAACCACTTTCACAGTCTGAGTTACTACTTGTATCCATAATCACTGCATGGATTCTAGCATTTTTCATCTTATGCCGCAGTGTAAACTTTATTTCATTCTTCATCATGCCACACACTCTCTGAAGATGGTCCCTTTTATTGCCCTTCCTGCAGTATACATCTTTGAATCTACACTCAATAGGGGAGTGGGAATCATCCCCACACTTACAACATGGATGGGTGGCACTAGCAGGATGTTCAGCAGCCATTTTGTGCACCCCTGATTCATCTTTAGCACTCCTTTGGAGCTCCAATATATCCCGGGCTGCTGTTTCCACTGCTACGACGATTTCTGCCGCACATTTAAGAGCCAGATTTCCCTCAGTTTAGAAGTCTCTTTTGTATGCTCTCGCTGTGCAGACCACATACAAATTTGTCTCTTAATGCATCATTAAGTCCTTCCTTGAAATCACAATGTTATGAACGTTTTTTTATTATTATTATTCTGCAGCAAATGAGGAAACAGATTCATTTCAAGCTAGTGGCGTTTGTGAGATCTAAATCTTTCTGCTACAACCAGGGGCTTGGATGACAAGTGTTGCTGAGCAATTTGCACTATTTCCTTAACATAACTTACTTGCAGGCTTCTCTGGCGCAATCGAATTATGAACAAGGCTATAGGTTTTCCCTCCCACTGTGTTTAACAGGGCAGCAACATATTTTTCTGGGGGAATCTTACTAGCTTCAAGGTACTATTCCAGTCTTTCAATATAAGTAGGCCAGTCTTCTCCAGCCATGTCAAAGGCCTTCATTTATCCAATACAGCCAGCCATTTAGTGTTGTTTCACTTCTCCTTACAGTTCTGTATCATAAAAAGCCCTTTTCAATCCCACCTTCATTGCCAGTTGTAAGTTATTTGCAATGGTAGCAACTAGCAACCTCTTCCATTACTCTCACCCAAGGCTGAACTGGGAACTGTTTTTACTAAGACACGCCATTCTCAAAGTAAAGCGTAATGCAAGACACAAAACAACAGATGTAACAAAAGAAGCAACTGTGTGAAACATGACTGCAGATTCACTTAGACACAGGGGTCATTGGGGGGGGACGCGGGGGGACGCCATCCCCCCAGGTGAGGTGCGGGAGGGCGGGGCCTGGAGCTCCCTGCTGGTGCCCGCTGGAGGTCGCCGCCGGCTGTGGGGAGGACACACTTCCGGTGATGTCAGGGGGTGTGGCATATGCTAATGAGTTATGCTAATGAGCCCCCTAGCTCTTTTTCTACGAAATGACCCCTGCTTAGACACATTCAAATACATAATGGTATGCAAAATGCTTTAGGCTCATTTTGTAAAATCAATTCAGATTTTAAATGTACAGATGAGGGAACTGAAGTGGAGTCATTTGCCTGGTTCCTGATCAGGGGGTTGTCTTCCAATCCAAGCCACACAATAATATAACCCTAGTGGTTCTCACTGGGAGCACTCTTGACCATTCTTTCCAGATGACTCCCAATACATCCACACAAAGCACATTTATTTATTTCTAGGCTGCCTGTCTCACAAAGACTTGAAGCAACTTATAAGAACTAAAAAGCAACAATCAAGATAATAAAAACCTTTTGCAACTTTCAGCAAATATTAAAAACTACAATAATATCCACTTCATAGGAATGCCCTGCCAAAATATCCATCTTATATATTCTATAGAACAATATAGAACATTGGTGTGTCTGTCTGCGTTTCCCCCCCTTGCAGGGTGCTTTCTGGCAGTGTTGCAAAAGTTTTGGAGCACTGTGAGTCAACAAGCTACAGACCACTTTTGGGAGTCTGGGGCAGTGATGCTATTGTGTAGTGGGTTGACCGCATGACGAGGTGGCTGCGGCCCGCATAACATCTTGCACGCTACACTGGTACACAACAACGGACTAAGGGGAATGGCTGGTGGGCCAACTATATACACATATGGGGACACCCCCTAGGTCCAATTGGTGAGTTTGAATCTCCCGCCACTGTCCCATTGGTCCCCCAGTGGAGAGACCAGGAGCCTTGTCCCCATTGTTCTTCCAGAGTCAAGCTCTGGGGTATTCGCTGGCCCCTGGTGGCAGTCAGCGGACACAACAGATGCTCTGTATTTTCGGTGCTTGGAGGGCAACAGTGGGAGGGCTTTGGAATTCTGGCCCTGCTGGTGGACCTCCTGGTGGCACCTGGGTTTGGGCCACTATGTGACACAACGTGTTGGATTGGATGGACCACTGGCCTCATCCAACATGGCTTCTCTTATGTTCTTATGTTCTTAGTAGTAGTCAGTTCTCAGACTTTTGAGAACTGATATGGCATAATTTTTAGAGCAGGGATCCCCAACCTTTTTGAGCCTGTGGGCACCTTTGGAATTCTGACACAACATGGGGAGTGCAGCCACAAAATAGCTGGTGCAGGAGGCAGAGCCAACCACAAAATGGCTGCCACAGCTTACCTTTAGTCACACAGTGAAAATCCTTGTTCTGTAGTGGTACGTAGCTGCTGCCAAAGAGCATTTTTGAAAATCTGCACAGCCAATCAGAAGCCTTTCTGGGGAAAAGTCCTATCTGGGCTTTCTAAAAACACTTATGGGCACCAGGAAAAGTGTTGGTGGGTGCCATGGTGCCCGGACCCCTGGGTTAGGGTACTGCAATATGCTCTTTGAAATTGTAAGAATTAATTGTATACTTTTGCTGGTTTGAATGTATGAATACAGTATAAAAATGGTAAGTAATTAACAGGATGCTGATTTTTAATAGAGTATTGAAACACATAGGTAGAATGCAAGGCCAAACAAACAAACAAAAAGATCCACCCTCTCTGAAACCTGATCTGTGCTCTGATAACTCCCCAACAACAAAGAAGTGTTGTCATCTTTTGATTAAACCTTTCCTGTCTGGTGTGAATGGAAGTTATGCAAGGAAAAGCATACTGGAGATCAAGCAGCAGGATAATGAAGTTCTCTGAGACACTGACCAGCGTGTGTGCACAGGTGTGTTAAAAATGCACTATGAGAATCTTATTATATCTGAAAGATTGGCCATTTCTTGGGCTCAGAATGGTCAGCTGATGATTCCTATTAAGTGTTAGGAGACAGTCCCCTGATAGCTCTGTTGAGTATCCATGACAGCTTGCAAGATGTGACCCCATCCAGCTGGCAGAAGGAAGAGGGAGGGAGGGAGGGAGGAGGAAAAGAAACAGCAGGTTTTGAGCTGGGAACAGACACAGAGAAGTAGACAGTTGTCAATTGGCTGAAGCACCTTGGAGATGCCAGGATCTTTCTCTCTGGAGAAACAATGTGAGAAGTGAATCTGCTGCCCCATAGGGATGAGTCTTTGCTTCCACCTGTGCTTTACTTGTTTATAGGTAAATAAAACAAATATTATGGGGAAAATACCTCTTCTTCAAGGGGAAACAACCCAGAGAGTGTTGCCACTAGATCTTCTTACTGCTTGGGGAAGAAGGGAGTACACAACAATACAGAGAAAGTTTCTCATCTTCCTTCAGAGTGCTTATATTCAATACCATCTGAGAGAAGGGGAAGGGAATAGGAGGGAAAGTATACCAAAAATTCCAGTAAAAGTACCCTACACTCCAGCTGTCACTATTTGTCAAGTTAAGTGTCTGTTTTCTGCTAGCCAACCCAGATAAATCACTGCCCGTCCTTTATCTTTTCAGGAGATGGGGGATTTGTGTGACTTTTTCCAACTGTGTGCACATATGCACTAGAGTCGCCCTTCTTCAGGATGTCATTCTTCACTAAGGACCCATCCAACAACACAGCTTGTCATTTTGTGCTGCAACTGGTGAGGTTCATTTTAAATATGAGAACACATTAGAATCCTTGTATATCTTTAAGCAAAGGAACACACAGACTGACTGCATATAGACATAAGCATGGGAATGAGCCTTGGAAGTCTACAGAGATCGGTTCCCCTGGAGGAAACGGAAGTCAGACTCTTTGGCATCCCATCCCCTGCTGAGTTCCATCCCCTCCCCAAACGCTACCCTCCTACATTAGCAAATCTCCAGGAGTTCACCAAGCTGACATTGGCAAAAGCCAATTAACTCTTGTTCCTGTAAACTACAGGTTGTGTGCCCCAGTTTACATGCTACTGGACCTCCTGGGTTTCCCCCTTATTTTTTCCTGGACCTGTTTGGTGGCAGCACGGTGGGTGGGAAAGTCCAGTCCTGCCCGGATGGGTGCTATTTTCCTTGCCCCACTGCCTGCAGTGGCCAACCCTCAGCAGAGCTTCCTGCTATGAGTTTGTTCAAGGATGCAAATGGTCATGCCACAGTCTTCCTTACAGTGGAGGATTATTATGGGGGAGTGTGTGCTGTGTTCCCTTTGTTCCCTTCTTTGTGTTCTGCTTGTGAGCACTGGTGGAGGATGATTGTGTGTTCTCATTGGCTGCTTCCATGCCTTGCTGTCCTGGGAATGTCCTTGACTGTGCCAGGATTGTTGGGTGGTGGCCGGGATGCTGTGGTCTCTGGTGTAAGTAAGTAAGTAAGTAAGTTTATTAAGAACAGTCATAAGACCAGCAAAATAGACCAAATGGTCTCTGGTGCCATTGCTGTGCTATCTACATCTTTATTTATTTAATTAATTCAATTTATATTCCACCCACCCTGCAAGCGGGCTCAGGGCGGATCACAGTAGAATCCTAGAACACATAAATAGAATTTACAGAATAATAATTAAAAACAATTTAAGATAGCATAGATTTGTTTTAAAAAACACCCACAAAACAGGTTGCACTATTTCATTATATACATTAGCAGGGCTATTTTTGGGCAGGAACACACAGGAACCGGCTGGCTCCTGAGTTGGCCACACCCAGTAGGAACTCATTAGCATAATAGGCCACACCTAACAGCAGACACTCATTTGGATTGGCTACATTAGGGGTGTGTGGCCTAACACACAAAGAAGTTCCTGCTACAAAAAAAGCCCAGGGTTTTGACAACAAATTAAACAGAATAAGAAGCAAAAGGTGGGTGTGGTTGGATGACCACACTTCTGGTAACATGTGGGGTGTGGCCTAATATGCTAATATGCTGTGCTGTCAGGGGTGTGGCCTAATATGCTAATGGGTCTCTGCTGTTGGGTGTGGCCTATTATGCTAATGAGTTCCTGCTAGGCTTTTTCTACAAAAAAAGCCCTGTACATAAGTTTCAAGTTGGCACCATTGGGTCTCTAAGATCTTATTGGTCCGAGCCATACACACAGCACCAGTTGCAATAGAGAAACACAAATGAGGCATTGCCACCAAACATTAGAAATCAAAATCAAAGGAAGCTGTTTTCTTAAAGCTTGCTCTTGTGTGAACAATTTGCTTATTACCCACTGACTGAATTCTGGTTCAAGCAGCTGCGGGAAAAATCAGTTTTCCACAACAGAAAAGTGCATTTGTTTGTGGATAAATTCTCTGAGGCCAAAGAGGTTGAGATCTTCCTCCTCCAGTGATCTCCATACAACAAACAGGCTGAATTTTCAAACAACCTTCAGAACTTTGGAGCTAGTTTTAGGCAGCTCACTGACAATTAATGGTTGACCTTGGGTCCTGTCCTTTGCTGTTCAATAGGGCAGGCGAGGATGAGAATTCTTAGATTAAAGATAGACTGTAAAAACATACTTGTCCTATAAGGGTATCAAAATATACTTCAGTATTTGAGGGTCATGGAAAGGAAAGTTGTGTACTGCCTTAGCACATGCCTTAGTATTAATGCATATACATATGCCTGCATGCACTCAGAGACACACAGGGCAGTGCAGTTACCCGAATCTGAAATCATTGATTTATATGAGCTTAGACCAGAATCACTTTGTATACGATTGCACTGACAGTATATCAACCCATCCATTCCAGTTTAGAGGTCTTTAGACACCAAGATGGTTATACTAACAAAATCTGAACAAAAAACAAAATTGGGGCTGTGAATACCAGGGACAGGGAAATAGAGACTGTATATAGGGGTAGTAGTAGTAGTAGTAGTAGTAGTAGTAGAAGAAGAAGAAGAAGAAGAAGAAGAAGAAGAAGAAGAGTTGGATTTATACCCTACCCTTCGCTCAGAGCGGCTTACAATCGCCTTCCCTTCCTCTCCCTGCAACAGACACCGTGTGAGGTAGGTGGGGGCTGAGAGAGCTTTTTCGAGAACTGCCCTTGAGAGAACAGTTGAGAGAACTGTGACTGACCCAAGGTCATCCAGCTGGCTGTATGCGGAAGAGTTTTGCGGGCAATAAAAACCAGTTCTCCAGATTAGAGTCTGCCAGTCTTAACCACTATTCCGAATTGGCTGTTACTTTTATGTAAGAACATTAGAAGACCCCTGCTGGATCAAACCAGTGGTCCATCTAGTCCAGCATCCTGTCTCACACAGTGGCCAGAAGATAAAAAAATAGGGCTAAGGCCGATGGTGCAAAGTCAGGTTAAAATAGATACTTTATCACTCAAATTTCCAGAAATTCCCTACATGTTTCGCCAACAGGCTTCATCAGGGGAATCTGTAATATATAACTACACCCTGAGTTTATATAAGTATAGTTAAAATTATATGAATAAGATATTGCATTAAAGGTTAAAATCCAGGTCCTAAAATATCAGTCACATACAAAAGCGCTAGAACGAGAGCTTATTCTGTCCTCGAGACTGCATGAGGAAGAGAAACTCCTTGTAAAGAACAGAGATGAGATAAGGCTGTCCAGCACCCAACAGGGTTTGGCTCAGAATTAAAGAAATCTCTTTACTGTACCTAAATGACTGTTACCAACCTGTTTGTCTTGCAGTAGTTCTTCAAAAGTGGTAGAAGATCAGTAGGTAAGTGTCACTGGAAGAACTTTACTATATTCTTGCATCCCATTGATGTAATCTCTCCCATTTTTTGTTACAGAAGTTGATGCAGTTCTAAAGACGCATTTAACCCTCTAGGTGTCAGTGTCTGGAGCCTAACAGTCCAGTCTGCTTCTTTTTCAGCAGCAGCCCTTCATTTTTGCAAGTTAATTTCTGCACAGCCCACAAAATAAAATCAGAGGGACTATGATTATTTTAAATGTTTAGCCAATGGGGCACTTGTTTTTTTAAATTTTACATTACTTTTGCAGTCTACTATGCATGTTCTTAGGTGGCTGTGGTGGCTCAAGTGGTTAAGACGCTGAACTGTGGACTGGAAGGTCGATAGTTCAGCAGTTCGAGACCCGAATGTGCCGCATGACGGAGTGAGCTCCCGTCCCTGGTCCCAGCTCTTGCCAACCTAGCAGTTCAAAAGCAAGAAATTGCAAGTACATAAATAGGTACCGCTTCAGTGGGAAGGTAACAGTGTTCCGTGTGCCTCGGTGTCTAGTCATGCCGGCCACATGACCATGGAAACATCTTTGGACAAGGCTGGCTCTTCGGCTTGGAAACAGAGATGAGCACCACCCCCTAGAGTCGGATTTGACTGGCTTTCGAGGAAGGGAAACCTTTACCTTTTATCTTTATGCATGTTCTTAAGTCAAGTGTCCAGACACTGACACCTAGGGGGTTAAATATGCCATTAGAATTGCATCAACTTCTGTAAAAAAAAATGGGAGAGATTACATCAATGGGATGCAAGAATATAGTAAAGTTCTTCCAGTGACTCTTACCTACTGATCTTCTACCACTTTTGAAGAACTACTGCAAGACAAACAGGTTGGTAACAGTCATTTAGGCACAGTAAAAAGATTTCTTTAATTCTGAGCCAAAACCTGTTGGGTGCTGGACAGCCTTATCTCATCTCTGTTCTTTACAGGGAGTTTCTCTTCCTCATGCAGTCTCAAGGACAGAATAAGCTCTAGTTCTAGCGTTTTTGTATGTGACTGATATTTTAGGACCTGGATTTTAACCTTTAATGCAATATCTTATTCATATAATTTTAACTATACTTATATACAGGAGTCGTTTCGTAGAAAAAGAGCTAGGGGAACTCATTAGCATAACTCATTAGCATATGCCACACACCCTGGCATCACCGGAAGTGTGTTATAAGGCCCGGCGGTGGACCTGCAAGGCCGGTGGGAGTGCAAGGAAGCCCCACGAAGGCCCCCGCCCCCACCGGTCCCGGCCGCCGCCGGCCTTGCAGCTCCACTGCCGAGCCCCATGAGGGGCCCGGCGGTGGACCTGCAAGGCTGGCGGGAGTGTGAGGAAGCCCCGCCAAGGCCCTCCCTGGCCCCAGGCAGGCAGGGGTAGGGAGAGGCGGGGAGGGAGCAACTTACCCTCCCTCTTCTCCTGCCTCCTCCTGGCTGAATGAGGGCCGGAAGAGGGGCGACCGGAAGCAGGGGGCGGGGCTTTGTCATGTGCCCCGCCTCCCCACACCTCACCCGGGGGAACTGCGATCCCCCACGATCCCCCCCCCCAATCGACCTCTGCTTATATAAACTCAGGGTGTAGTTATATATTACAGATTCCCCTGATGAAGCCTGTTGGCGAAACACGTAGGGAATTTCTGGGAATTTGAGTGATAAAGTATCTATTTTAACCTGACTTTGCACCATCAGCCTCAGCCCTATTTTTTATCTTCTGGCCACTGTGTGAGACAGGATGCTGGACCAAATGGACCACTGGTCTGATCCAGCAGGGATCTTCTAATGTTCTTACATAATAGTGATAGCCAGTTTGGAGTAGTGGTTAAGAGTGGAAGACTCTAATCTGGAGAATTGGGTTTCTTGTCACACAGTGGCCAAATAGTTCCTCTGGAGGTCCAACAACAGGGTGTAGAGGCCAAGGCTTTCCCCTGGTGTTGCCTCCAGGCTCTGAGATTCAGAGGTTCCCTTTATCACCATGGCTAGTAGCCACTGATAGAACTATCCTCCATGAAGCTGTCTAATCCCCTTTTCTGTCTGTGCCTGTGGCCATCACTACCTCCTCTGGCAGCGAATTCCAAATGTTAATCACTCACTGTATAAAGAAGTGTTTTGTCCATCCTGAATCTACTGCCCATCAGCTTCGTTGGATGCCCTCCAGTTCTAGTATTTTGGGAGAGGCAGAACAAGTTCTCTTTGTCCACTCTCTCTACCCTGTGCATAATTTTATAGACCTCCGTCATGTTCCCCCTTAGTCATCTCTTTTCAAACTGAAAAGTCCCAAACTCTTCAGCCTTTCCTCATATGGAAGGTGCTCCAACCCCTAATCATCTTGGGCAGCGGTCACACGCGCCAGTTGAAGCGGAGGGGAAACAAGGCTATTCCCTCTGGAGGAATTTGACATGCAGTTGCGAGATCACACCTCTCTTTGTAGCTGTGGGCGCAGCCCATCAACTGTGTGATCAGATGCAACTGCAGGTGAGCCGTGTTTTTTGGCCATTTGTTTCCTATGTGCATAAATGAGGAATCGCACCTCCACACTGAGGGACCCCTATGGAGTATGCAATGATGTGCATACTGCGAGGGGGGTGGGAACGGCCTGATCAGACCATCCCGATGGCTTGAGAGCATGCTTGCGCAATCAGACAGGGGAACGTCCTTCCATGGCCTATCGGAACCTGTTTACTACCAGACTTTCCCTGGTGTCTTTTAACTCCACTTCTGCGGCGGAGCGGCACGGATTGCAGACGACTGTAGGAAGCTTCCCAGATGTTGCTGTCTGATCGCTCCCTTTAGATTCATCAGGCATTCGCAACTATGTCAGATCTAAAGGTGTGTGTGATCGCAGCCTTGGTTGCCCTCTTCTATACTTTTTCCAGCTCTGCAATGTTCTTTTCAAGATATGGCAACCAGAACTGTACACAGTGTTCCAAATGAGGCCACACCATACAGGGGCATTATAACATTGAACATTTTATTTTCAGTCCCTTTCCTAATAATCTCTGACAAAGAGTTTGCCTTTTTTCACCACTGCAGCACTTTCATTTGATACTTTCATTGAGCTATCCACTAGGACCCCAAGATCTTTTCCCCTCTCAATCTCAGCACATTCTGACCCCATAAGCCTATACTTGAAGTTGGGATTTTTTTTGTCCTAATGTGCATCACCTTACCTTCACCAAGATTGACCTTCATTTGCCACATGGTTGCCCACTCACCCAAGATTGTGGAGATCCTCCTGGATCATGCGTGGACCATTTTAGTGGATTTTGTAAGCAGACTTTTGCAGTGATAAAAGCAACACTTTGGAATTGCCTTCTGAGGAAAGCTTGCTGGAACCTAAGCTTAAATATCTGGAGAAAAGAGTTATCCTCATAGTCTGCTGGAGTTCTATAATTACAGTATCAAGAAACTGGTTTTAGGTTCTTGTTCCCCCCCCCCTCATGCTTTTTCCCTGAGGGAATGATGTATAATTATGTCAGCATAAATACCAACAAATACCTTCATGAATATCATCTGTTTTCTCTGCCTTTTTAGTAATTGCACAGAAACATTTACATTGTAAAAGGTCACTTATTGCAGGTGGCACAGGAGGTGATGCTTGAATTGTACATGTGCCTATCAAAAGCATCCAAGCCCCCCCCCCCGCTGTGAAGAATCATCATGCAGCATTTTCCTGCATCTAATTCCCACTAACACCACCCCAGAAGACATACCAGGTGTTTAATTTTCAGCAGTGATACTAATGCATCTGTTCAGGATTTGTTTGTTTTTACAATCTCAGTGGGGTAATTCAGAGGACTCCATGAATAATTTTGAAAAGTTTGAAAACAGTTGCATTATTAGGAAACATATCCTCTGTGTCAGGACAAAGAAAAGAGGCATGGATATCTTATCCCCCCCCCCCCCCAGGTCTCAGCCTTAAGGTAAACACAGAACATTGTGCTCAGAAAGGAAATATTTTTGAAACTCAGAAGTGACTCTTGTGTTTGTGTACATGTATATTAGACAATATTCTATACTACAATCCCACTTTCAGTGTTTTCTACTATTTCAGTTGGTCCCAATAACATATATTTCTTTCGGGAATTTGCCTTTGGACTAAATGGCAATTTGCAATTTTATAATTTATTAGACATTCCTTACCTCTGTACCTGTGTTTCTTCAAAACATCTGTACTACTGATTGACATTTGAACAATAGGGCTACACAGAGGGTTGATGAATGAGGCATGGGGGTGGGCAGTAAGCCATGTCTATGTGGAAAGCAAATAGTTATCCATTTGGAATATCATCACTAAGAATAATGGCTCCAACTGTGTAAGATGAGCTTTTTAGACCAAATCAACATTGCGAAAAGGCTCTTAGCAACTGTGCTAATATGAAAAGAGAAGTACTATTGCAATGCCAAAATAAATCCCCATGTCAAGAGCACATGTGACTTTTGATCGGCTGTTTGAGACCTGAGCTATAGCAACAAAAAAGCTATGGTTCATTAGTCTGCCCCAGGTTTTTTCCACTCTTTTCTCTCTTTAGTTTAAAGTATTTACACAGAAAACATAGGATAAATTATTGCCATTTTCTACCCCTCTTTTTTTGGTGCACTTTCCAAGTTTCTTATATTTATTACAGGAATTATAATTTGTTCTTCCAGTCAAATAAATTATAAAAAAACGAAACTACACATTAATATAATAAGCAATGGTAACAATACCGGCCCAATTAAACTCAATCATACTTGGAGAATAAAAGCCTGCTTAAGAACCCTTAAGAATGGGCTATTCAACTATATATGGCTATTTAATAATTGTGTACACACAGCTAGGAATTATCTCTCCTTATAAAGAGTTTTCGTGTGACTCTTTCCTGAATGTTCCACACGCTTCCCCAACCTTTGGGTCCCTGATCTGTCACTCAGGAGGGGGGCCAATCCACTGACCACATTGCCCCCGTCCGTCGCTTCCGTCCCGCCCACAGACCTGCCGGGCAGTGTCTCGCCCTCAGTCTGTGGGGAGCCGCTGGGCAGGATGGACGCTCTGGCAGCCAGACATGTCCGAGGTCCATGCCAATCCTGCCAGGAGGCCGACTCCAGGTAGCTGGATGCCCTGCCACTGGGCGGGGGCTGCCGGGCCAGACAGGGAGGTAGTGGCGGGCCGTTCCATTGCCCCTCCACACTGGAGTCTGTGGAGAGGGGAGAAACCGGGGACTGGAGGCTGATCCTCCTGCGCCCATCATTGCTGCCTGAGGCCCAATCTCCCTTGCCGCCTGGCTTGAGCCCGCATGGGGCCTGGCGCCCCACTGACCCACAGAGTGCTTGAGGTGGCCCCAACACTGCCAGTGCCCGCCCGGCCATAGGAACAGTGCCGACCCGTTCCTCCGCCCCCCGAGCCTGGGGTCTCAGCATGGGCCCAGCATGGGCCCAGCCTTCATTCCCCTCACAGGCAACATGTGGTCCAACCACCACGCTGGGCAGAGGGCCCTCACTCCACCAGCGGTCCTCCCAATGCACTGGCTCCTGCTGGCCCAGGACCAATGCACGTGGCCAGCCTGCGACCCAGCAGCCGCCGGGGAGGTCTCACGTCCTTCTAGGGCTCATTGTATTGGTCCTACAACAAGCCTTGCTCCTAGTACACACATAAAGAAGAATTCTAAAAGTTAGATTGTGATGAGCTTCTAGACTTTACTTTTTAAAGTATAACTTCTGATGGTCGAGGAACAGCAGATAAAAATACTTATTTACTGTCATAGGACTAGCCTCTTATTATCTGCACTGTAAAAAGGAAACATATTTTATTTGGTTAATCTCTGTTCAGGCAGTAGGAATACAGCCTTAATTGGGAAGTCCCTTTAAATGAGACTGAAAGGGTATTCAGATTATTTAGATGGGTGGCTAAATCTCTGACTATGAACATTAGAAACAAAAGTAAAATTATTATTTTTTTCCTGCCAGGGCTATAGTAATATGTGCCCTGGTGCTTGGCCTGTCTGTTCAGGGAGACTTCAGGTCCCCTTGCCTGGATTTCCAGTTGCATTTTTAAAAATACCTTTTAATTTGTAGCAATTTGGGGGGAAGAAAGGGAGGCAGTATTCTATCCAACTTCCCAGTAAAATGGAAGGCTTCTACATTTCTGTTTGTCAAGATGGGAAGGAAGAGGAGGAGATTGGATTTATACCCCGCCCTTCACTACCCAAAGGAGAGTCTCAGAGCAATTTACAATCCCTTTTCCCTTCCCCTCCCCACCACAGACACCCTCAGGACACCCTCAGCTGGGGCTGAGACAGCTCTTCCACAAACTGTTCATGAGAGAACAGCTCTGAGAGAGAATTTGTGACTGACCCAAGGTCATGCCAGCAGCTGCATGTGGAGGAGTGGGGAATCAAACCTGGTTCTCCCAGATTAAGAGTCTGCTGCTCTTACCCACTACACCAAAGTGGCAGATAACTGACAAGCACTAGATACCACAGTTCATACAATTAAATTTAATTAAATAACTGTCTGGCCTGCTGGGTTTAGGTTCTGGATACTCTGCACCAGGGGTCATTGGGGGGGGGATGCGGGGGGACGCCATCCCCCCGGGTGAGGTGCGGGAGGGCGGGGCCTGGAGCTCCCTGCTGGTGCCCGCTGGAGGTCACCGCCGGCTGTGGGGAGGACATACTTCCGGTGATGTCAGGGGGTGTGGCATATGCTAATGAGTTATGCTAATGACTCCCCCTAGCTCTTTTTCTACGAAATGACCCCTGCTCTGCACTGATTTTTCCCTGTCCCCTTTACCTAGCAGGCTCCCACAACTCAGTGTTTCTTTCTGCAAGATTGTTTGCTGTTGGGTTAGGTGATGACAGCAGTTCCTCATTCTTTACACATTAAGAAATATCAAGTGACAGACGAGAGCTCTCTCCCCCTCACACACATGTATACACTGGCACACACTATGATAGCTCTGAACCTGATGCACTTGTTTGAATAGTTTGGGAGTACCTTCTATCCCAGAGCAGCTCTGGCTATGATACAAGAGTCAGTACCACTGCTGCCCTCAGCAATACCTGAAAATCCCTCTTGGGGAAATTGTTGCCAGTCCCTTTTACGACAAATGAATATATGGGAAGCTGAGTCAACTGGCTTAATTCCTTTAGCATGGCCTTATACATTTTCAGGAGAAAAAAAACCTTTACTTTCTGAATCCAAGGGGAAGGAATTTCCCATTGAGGCCTAGACCACTACCGTTTTAAGAGAGAATTTGCCAACTCTGAGTTCCACACAGAAGTGACCTTGGTAACAACATTTTTTCTTATGCCATGAAGACAAACAAGAGCCCTTTATAGTACAGTCAAGATTTTGCAATTTCCCTTTACTTGAGAAGTTGCAGTATTTGAGTTTCTCATGTTGCAGAGCTCCTGTCTTTACATAACACTTTAGCATACAATTTATTTCTAACACTCCTTAGAAAGGGTGGGCACACCAACACCCCCCGTGGGGGAGGTGTTAGCCGGCGAACAGAAGGTTCGGCTCGCAAGATCGAAAGCCTAGAAGATCTCTTCGGCATCAAGAAGCCTGTAATGGGCCGTTCCGGCCAGGCAGTGGCAGTATGGAGCTGCGATCCGAAGAGTCCTGGAGAGGAAGAGCTGACGTCATCCAGCCAAGCCAAGCCGAGTGGGAAAAATGCTGTCTGGATCACGTCTGACTTGCAACTGAACAAATCCCCATCGGCTGCAAAACGTGTGCTATGTAAAGATTATATGTGTTGTCCTCCCTTACCCCTATAAAGCATTGTTAGTCCCTTGTGAAACGAGTAACTGTAAATCGCTCGAAGCCAGCAGCTCTGCAAGGATTGAGCGATCGATAAATTGAACGATTATTATTATTATTATTATTATTATTATTAACAGTTTTTTAAAAATGTACATTCACTGGGAAGAGGAGATACTATTGATACCTAATGCATTTGTTGTGTTATACTCAAAAGCTTTTAGCCTCTATAGGACACAACAAGGTTAAACGTTTCTGTTCTGTTCGTGTCCTTTCATAGACCTGACTAGCCTGAGCTTGTCAGAACTTGGATGCTAAGTCAGGGTCAGCCACAGTTAGTGCCTGGATGGGAGACCACAAAGAAGACTGGTGTTGCTATGCAGAGGCAGCCAATGACAAACCACTTCTGCTCATCTCTTGCCTTGAAAACCCCATGGTCCTGTGGCTGCCAGGAACTGGCTGCAACACAACATGATGGCACAGGATTGTTATTGTTGTTATTACTACTGGGGTACTCCAATACTGGGAGCTGCGGTGGCTCAAGTGGTTAAGACGCTGAACTGCAGACTCTGGAAGGTCGGTAGTTCAGCAGTTCAAGACCCGAGTGTGCCGCAAGACGAAGTGAGCTCCCGTCTCTAGTTCTAGCTCCTGCCAACCTAGCAGTTCAAAAGCAAGAAATTGCAAGTAGATAAATAGGTACCACTTCGGTGGGAAGGTAACAGCGTTCCATGCGCCTTGGTGTTTAGTCATGCCGGCCACATGACCATGAAAACATCTTCAGACAACGCTGGCTCTTCGGCTTGGAAATAGAGATGAGCACCGCAACCCTAGAGTCAGATTCGACTGGCTTTCGAGCAAGGGAACCTTTACCTTAACCTTTTACTCCAATACTACAGTATATTTTCAACAGCATTCCTGGTGCCACTCTGTTATTATGGAAGACTGGGAAAATAATATGAGCTAAATCTGAAAAGGGAGCAAACTCTTGCACTGTGTGCATATAGGTTTGCTATATATATATGCATGCAAAGCTATATGTATGTATCCCGATTGATTGAATATTTTTGATTTGTTACCAAAACAGGTAAAAACAGTACATATAGTTAAACTGCAGATAGTTCTCCCCAACACACACATATGCACAGAGCTTAAAACAAAAACACCTAGAACTCTTTGCAACACTGTTTCAATGTACCTATAGTAAATTAATATTTAGCACGCCTTTCTGAAGGAAAACACTCAACTAACTGTTGAGAAAATGGATGGAAAACTGGAATTTTATCCTCCCATCAAATGAAATGCTGCTCAGTCTTCACTAGTTTTATGCTCTTGTGTTGCTACATGACATGTAGTAATACGTGTAATTAGCACCCTGCTGTGATCAGTGTGGAAATCAAAATATGCTTATTTATAATAATAACAGTTGACTGCATGCCTTCTCCAGCTTTTTGCCTTTGTAAAAGGCTATCTAGTTCACATTCCTTTGAAGCTTTGTTCAGAAACCCAAAGAACAGCATACAAAAAAAATAGTAAGCAGCAGTATTAGTATTAGTATTCAGCAGCATCTCTCTTGAAGCCTACCTTTCATTATTCTTCTCTGGATTTTTCATAAACCAGGACAATGGCTAAGTCAACTGAGTGGCTGGAAACTATCTGAGATGTTTAGATTGCTAAAGGCTCAGCCAAAGATAAGGAATGTTTGCACGGGATTATGTGCTGTAGTTAATGTTGTCCATATGTGGAACATTCTGAAATATTGATACTTCCATGCAACAGACTCTTAGCAAGTGTTCTCTCTAAGCTGAATTAGTGTGAGCTAGCTCACAGTTTTTTAGCCTCCAGCTCACACATTTTTGTCTTAGTTCAGGAAGGATGGCTCCAGAGCAATCTAATTTATTTGGTAGCCAAATCACTCACTCACAACTTTGACGCCAGTGGATCACAAAGTAGATGTTTTGCTCACAAAACTCCACAGCTTGGAGGGAGCATTGGCATTTTCTCAATTGAGCCAGTTTGGTGTAGTGGTTAAGTGTGTGGACTCTAATCTGGGAGAACCGGGTTTGATTCCCCACTCCTCCACTTGCCCCTGCTGGATGACCTTGGGCAAGCCATAGTTCTGACCAGGGCTTTTTTTGTAGATAAAGCCCACCAGGAACTCATTAGCATAATAGGCCACACCCAACAGCAGAAACCCATTAGCATATTAGGCCACACCCCTGAAGGCACAGCTCATTGGCATATTAGGCCACACCCACATGTTACCAGCAGTGTGCTCATCCAGCCACAACCACCTTTTGCTTCTTATTCTGTTTACCTTGTTTGTTGTCAAAACCCAGGGCTTTTTTGTAGCAGGAACTCATTTGCATGTTAGGCCACACACCCCTAATGTAGCCAATCCTAATGAGTTTCTGCTGTTGGGTGTGGCCTATTATGCTAATGAGTTCCTGCTGGGCGTGGCCAACTTGGAAGCCAGCCGGAACTCCGTTCCTGTGCGTTCCTGCCCAAAAATAGTCCTGGTTCTGACACAGCTGTTCTTGAAAAAGAGCAGTTACTGTCAGAGCTCTCTCAGCACCACCTACCTCACAGGAAGGGCCGGCTTTCCTGGCATTCACCTAGAGCGCGGGCCAGCCCTTAGGGCACGGGAGGAGAGGCAGGGACGGACGCCAGGTCGGCGCGCCTGGCCAGCATGGCAGAGGGAGGCAGCGGCGCAGTCCGCAGGAGCCTGGCACGCTCCCGGCACTGCTGAAACCTAGACGTCGGCGCCCTCGACTGCACGCCTGGCTGCAGCCGGTTCCCCTTCTGGAGGACAGAGGAGGCACTCTTTTTTCCTCTCCTGCTCCTGAGGTGGCCGGTCGTGCTGCTCTTAATTTAAAGGCACAGCAGCAGGCAGAGTGGTGTGAGCCGCGTTGGCAACCCTTCCCTGGCTCTCCGGAGGCCACACATCTTCCAGCCCGGAGGGCGCTGGGCTCGCCCACCATTCATGCCGCCGCCTGCAGCTCCTCCTGCTTCTGCTGCTCCTCGCTCAGGTCCTGCGCACCGCCCCCTCCCTTGCCTGCCTGCCTCCGCTCCGCCTCACGGGAGGACTCGCTGGGTCCTAGCGCTCCCTGCCCTGCTGGGGGATCGGGGCACTCCCTGTCGAAGGCCACCACCCTGGGGCTCAGGGATGCCAAGAAATGTTTCCCCCTCGTGCGGGCATTGCAGCTGCCACCAAGAACAGCGGTGGTGGCCATAAGTTTTTAAAGATCCCCTCACAAGAGCTGGGGGAACCAGGGGGATCCAGAATGACCTCTCGCGTGTGATCACACGCGAGGGAGAATTTGTCCCTATGAGTCCAAGGCCACCACCCTGGGGCTCAGGGATGCCGGGAAATGTTTCGCCCCGCCCACCACCATTGCAGCTGCCACCGAAAAACGGCGGCAGTGGCCATAACTTTTTAGAGAGCCCCTCCCGAGAGCTGGGGGAGCCAAAATGACCTCTCGCATGTGATGGAATTTGCCCCTAGGAATCCAAGGCCGCCACCCCTGGGCTCAGGGATTCCAGGAAACGTTTCGCCCACCCCCACGGCTGTTGCTTCCACCCCAAGGGCTTCATGACTGCAAGGATGCCCCACCCCCACCCCTCGCGGGCACCCCTCCCCTCCCTCCAATGTCCCCCATCCGGCGGGGCTGAAGAGGGACCTGGCAGCAGCCCCATGGGGCACGTTCTTCGCGGATGCCAAACCCCCTGTTGGCCCTTTAAGGTCGAGGCCAAACCTGCAGCTGGCAGGGGGATTGCGAGACTGTTGCCCAGTTGGGAGAGAGGAGGGGGGGAGGGGGGGAGGGGACGGGGACCCCCCCCCTCCCTCCTGTCATGGTAGAGCCAGAGAGGCAGGCAGACAGGGGGAGTCACAATACAAGCCCAAGAGTCAGCCGGGAAAGCAGTCAGCAGAGCATTAAACAAGTCCCAAAACAAAGCCGTAGTCAAACATTACCAGAGGTCAGAATACAGGGAGCAAAGCCGAGGACATGGTCAGGTTGAAAGCTGGAAGTCAGGAGCCAGAGCAGTCCAAACACAAGCCGAGTCCAAAAGCCACAGAGTCAAACAGGAATCAAGGTGCAGAGCTTCTGGTTCTACGAACGAGGTTGCTAGCACAAATTGCTCATGGCCAGAGGCCCTACTAAAGAGTGCTCTGGCCCCTTAACTCATTAGCACCTTTGTGCGAGGTCCTGGCTGCTGTTAAAACTCAGGGCTCAAGGATCTCCGCCCTCTTGAACATGCTTCTTTTCATCGGCTAGCCAGCTCCTGACGTCTCTGATCCCTAAGCCTACTTAAAGGTTGTGAGCTGCTTATGGCCTGCTCAATCCCAGGTGCAAACCATCCTGTAGTTGACTCAGATTGCTGTGTATCCTCCTCAGTACTTACAGTAGGTGCAGATCCTGATGCTTCTTCAGCTCTTAAAGGCACTGAATCCTCCCCTCTTAGGCTGTCAGGAGCTGGCTCTGGGGCTGAGTCAAGGGCAGGCATGACACCGCCGGCTCTTCCCCCTCCCCCCCAAAAAAGTTCTGGGATAGTGCAAACAGAACATCCATTTCTTTGGACTTAACCCTTGGGAGGAGAACGAAATCTCCGACCTGGAGACAAGAAGAGAAAGGGAAGGCAGGAAGCAGGCAGAGGGAAAAGTTGAAGAAGAAATAAGAGAAGGGTCCATCCCCCAGCGCGGCTGCCTCTTGATCAACAGCTGATTTGCACGGGGAGAACAGGAGAATCCCCCCCTGCACTTTCGCAAAACAAGAGAATCATCCCACTGGGCAGGAGGGA
>NW_015170890.1:1501699-1557709 GCF_001447785.1 Gekko japonicus | reverse complement strand
AGAGAGAGGGAGAGAGAGAGAGAGAGAGAGAGAGAGAGAGAGATGGGATATCCCCCCCACCTTTTTCATTCTGGGGTAAAGGGGGGGGGATGCTGCTGTTTTAAAAACATTATTAATTGGGGGAAATAGAAAGTAGATCTGATTTTTTTAAGGAAAGGAAGAAAGGAAAGAAAAAGGAGACGGAGACGGAGACGGTCTCCAGCAGGAAAATTTTATTTTACCTTATTTACTTTTTTTTGGGGGGGGGAGAGAAAGGCCAGAGGCAATCATTGATCATATATATCTATTTATAGTGGGGAAGCCGAGTGCCAAGTTAAGATAAGGAGTCATTTGCAGCTTTTTGTTTTTCGGGTGTTTTTTTTTTTTTTTTAAGAAATGGTTCCAGGTTTCTCGATGGTCTGGAATTGCCTTAAGCTTTGGAGGGCTTGCGGCTAGAGAGAGTCATGAAAAAGTCTCCCTTTCAAATGTGTCTAGAAATCAGGTGCCGCTAGAAATTAGGGGTACTTTGGGCCACACGTGTGTAAAATATAAGACGTCTAGCTTTCCCTAAAATGCATTTACGTTTGAAAATTGGTGGGCACACGGGGGGCGCCAGAATGTAGCTTGGCCTAGTGTGCAAAAAACCCTGGAGCCGGTACTGCTCACAGGGTGTCTGTTGTGGGGAAGGGAAGGGAAAGGAGTTCGTAAACTGCTCTGAGACTCCCTTGGGTAGTGAAGGGCGGGGTATAAATCCAATCTCCTCTTCCTCTTCCTCTTCCTCTTCTTCTTCTTCTTCAATTAATCCTTGCAAAATCCCAGTGAAGTACAGAGACACTAGGGGCAGATCCAGAAGATCAGCTTAAAGAGTTGAAATGTCTCTCCCTCACCCTTCCGGTAGCTATAGCAGCATGGCTATGGCAGAAGCACACTGACTGCCAGAGTTTAGCCTTGTGTCAGCCTATCTTGCGTTTCCCTGTCTTTACCTTGGCAATAGGAATGGAACATGTGACTTGTTCCTGGCAATCACATATTGTTCATTCCCTACTGCTCATCATTATGTACTCAGTCTGAGGCCTTTCGCTAAGGCTCAATTTATGTGTTTGTTTTTCAGGCAGTAGAATCTGTGGGACTCTTGTCGCATTGCAAAGCCAGTGCATGACGCACAGTGAATTTGCAGATCCATTGCTCACAACTGCACTTATTTGTGGTCTAATTGTGTGATGTGGTCAGCCCTCAGCCTGTTTTTTTGCTCCTGCTGCACCATCTTCATAATCCTTCATAATGTCATTAAATTTTACAGGAAATTTGCTAATGGGAGACAGTAGCAGAAATCCCCTGCCACTGCACCCTTTATAGTGATTGCAGGAACAGACCCCTGCGAGATAGTCTGTTGTACGGATCTGGCTCTTCCAGGAACTGTTCTTAAATACCGTTAACAAGTCAGCCATGGAATGGTTGGATGTGCGATTATCTGACAGCGGGATTTTGTTCTCTAAATTACCTTCCAGTCTTTATTACGATGTAGCATTTTCCACATGGAGAAAGCTAAGAACCCAACAACCCTAATTCCACGGTCTTTTAAATGCCTGAACAGCACCTAGCAGGAAGACTAGGCGGGTTGATAGCAAGCTTGTTGTCCTCCCAGAAACATAGATAAGGGAAAGGAAACCCAAAACTGTGTAATCAAGAGTTATGTTTGCTTGGGCGTACCTGATCCTAAGTTACAGTGAATGCACATACAATCCATTACAGTGCACGCTTGATTTTTATTTGTGTGTGTGTTGAGTACGTAACTATCATGGTTAATTAAATGCTTGTACAGCTGAACGAGTGATTGAAACCGCAGACACATCCAGGTACTGGTCCTCAGTTTAATTTGCAAAGTGAACTCATATCGGCCCCTTGCTTACAAAGAGACATGCTGGATGTGTGTGCATTCACGGTAACATGGGGTTGCCAACTCTGTGTTGGGCAATTCCTGGAGAAATGAGGGGGCAGAGCCTGGGGAGGGGAGGAATTAGGGGAGAGGAGGGAGCTCAGCAGCATTGGGATGACATATAGAGTCTGCTTTCCAAGTCTGCCATTTTCTCCGGAGGAGGTGATCTCTGTCGTCTGGAGGTCAGTTGTAATTCTGGGAGATCCCCAGGCCCTATGTGAACAGGGCTAAAGAAATGATGAGACTCATGCTCTCCTCATACTATTATTTGTTTGTTTGTTTTATTCAATTTCTAGCCTGCTCTCCCTGCACAGCAGGCGCAGAGTGGGGTACAAGAAGTATAAACCATCAATTAACATAAATAAAGCATAGAAACATAGAAAATTGTTAAAACCTATGGCATCAAATACTTAATTAACTAACAATAGATGGTGATCTGTGACACAAAGAATGGAGCCCAACCCAATCCACGTGCGCCCTGGATGGAATAACACATGGAAGGGAGTTGACCACAGTAGATGGAACGGGGCAGGGGGAGGCCAGTGTAGATGGTTTACTGCTGCCTCAGCCATAGGCCTGGTGGAACATCTTTGTTTTACAGGCTCTGTGGAATTTCAATAAATTCCGTAGCGCCCAGATCTCACTTGGGAGAGTGTTCCACCAGGCCGGCGCCAGAGCTGAGAAATCTCTGGCTCTGGTTGAGGTCAGGTGGACTTCTTTTTTTGGCTGGGGATCACCAGCAGATATGAGTCTGAAGAGCAATGTTCCCTCTAAGCTGTGGAATCTTGTGAGCAAAAATTCTACTCTGTGAGCTACTGGCATGAAATTTGTGAGCGAGAGATTTGGCTACTGCATAAATTAGTTGGCTCTGGAGCCATCCTTCCTGAGCGAAGGCAAAAATCTGTGACATGGAGGCTGAAAAACAGTGAGCTACCTCACACTAACGCAGCTTCGAGGGAACACTGCTGAAGAGTGTAGTGCCCTTCGAGGGACATATTGGGAGAGACTCCTGCAGACTACAGCTATCATCAAGAATAGAACAGTCACATAGGCCATGCCAGAACCCATCTTAGGCAATGCTGCAGCTTATTAGTAAATAAAGTTTACTGGGGAGCTGGAGATCTATCTTTGCATAAGGGTTGAGTCTGGAAACCATGTAGGGTTGCCAGCTTCCCACTGGGGGAGGGAAATCTGTCACCCCAAGGTCTCACTGGGGGGAATGAAATGCCCCAGGCAAAATGAAAAGGTATGACTGGCATCCCTAGTGCGATGAAGTGATGGACCCAGAAGTGACTAGATTTAGTATTTGCCTCAAACTCAATGGTTAAACCATAGGGTTTGGGGCAAATCCTAGAGTGTCACCCAGCAGTGGCATCATTGCACCAGGGATACTGTTCCCCATCACACACATCCTCACCTCCATGTCCTGCTCAAAATCATGTGATCATGACACAGTGGAAAAATCTATCAACTCTCACTTTACTTTTGCAACATGTTTCTTCTGATTTATTGGTTTCTAAAGCTTGACTTGGGCCTATCCAGCTGCCCCAGAGATATGAAGAAACAAACAGCACAGCCCCCATAAAAATCCAGTAGTTTGTTTACAACAGTTGCAGTACAGCTTTGCAAGTAGTCATGTAATAGTCATGCTTTGGATTAGGCAGCTGGGGTATTAGGCAAACGTCCTACAGTTATTGCAGATCACCTGCTTGGGATTTGGCGTATAAGGAAGAGCAAGATTTGACTCCAGTAGCATCCTAGAGATCAACAAGATTTCCGTGGTGTGAGCTTCTGAGAGTCAAAGTTCCTTTCGTCAGATACGGAGCGCTGACTCTAGAAAGCTTGTACCCCAAAAAACTTGCCGTTCTCTAAGAGGATGCTGAAGTACAACACAACACAGGATGCTGAAGTACAACACAAACTGCTATCAGCTTGATTAGAGCAGGAAGGAAATGCTGGGACAGAAAATTAGCATCTGTAGTGAGGCAAGAATCCTATGTCCCTCTTCAGACCAGGGTGGGTGGCCCATTGTTATGAATTTGTGAATGAACTCAAGTGCAGCAATCTCACATTGCAATCTCTCCTTGAAGATTGTCTGTTTTAGAACTGTCACTCGAACTTCAATGGAATGTCTCGAGAGATTACAATGTCCTCCCACAGGTTTTTGAGTGCCCATTTCTTCTTTTGCATAGGGACTGATCGGTTTGTCTGATGTAGGGAATGGAAGGGCATTACTGACACTTGATGGCATACATAACAGTGGAAGATGAACAAGGGAATGAACCTGAGATGGTATGGCTAGTGTTGTTAGGTCTGGTGATAGTGTTGTCAGAGGGACAGAGTTGGCATCTTGGTGTATTGCAGGCCCTGGTCCCACAGTCCGTGTTCAGAAGTGCATTATTGTGGATAAGAATTTGTGTAAGGTTAGGAGGCTTTCTGTGGGCAAGAAAAGGTTGCCTCCCAATGGAGGGTTGCCTTTCCCTGAGGAATGACTTGTTGAAGTAATAAATGCTGTCTTTGGGGCCCTGAAGAACATGGGATAAATAGTAGTTCCACTTCCGAATACAGAATGGTAGATCTGAGGACTTCGACAATCATCACTGTTGCAGAAAAAATACTATAGTCTCCACTGTAGGTTGTGAAACATGATTTGCAAAGCAGTGACCTCTAGTGGAATCAAGACACAAAATACTGCTAGCTTTTATATTTGAAAAGGGAGAGTTGCACTGTGCCTTTGTTTCAGTATTTGATGAAAGCCAGAGACTTTATTGATTTATTTACTTCATTCCTACTCCGGTTTTAGAGATCTTTCTAAAACCTAGTATAACCTAACCAAGTCCAGAACACCACCTCTGTAAGAAACTTGGGCTTTCCATCTTCCCCAGCTACATATTCCCCCCCTTACATTTTACTTAATATACGGTATTGCTCTGTTATTGCTAAATGGATACTGTATTTCTGTAACAAGACGGGGAAGAGTTATAGTGAGCCAACAGGGAATTTCTAGCCATATATGCTGAACTCCAGGAAGATTAGATTAGGCGAACCTAAACAGCATGATAAAAAGTAGAGACATCACCCTGCCAACAAAAGTCCACATGGTCAAAGCAATGGTATTCCCAGTAGTCATGTATGGCTGCGAGAGTTGGATTATAAGGAAGGCCGAGCGCCGAAGAATAGATTCTTTTGAACTATGGTGCTGGAGAAGACTCTTGAGAGTCCCTTGGACTGCAAGAAGATCAAATCAGTCAATCCTAAAAGAAATCAACCCTGACTGTTCCCTGGAAGGCCAGATAATGAAACTGAAGCTCAAATACTTTGGCCACCAAATGAGAAGGGAGCACTCACTGGAGAAGACCCTGATGCTGGGAAAGATTGAAGGTCAAAGAAGACGGGGACGACAAAGGATGAGATGGTTAGACAGTGTCATAGATGCAATGAACATGAAATTGAGCAAACTTCAAAGGACGGCGGAGGACAGGAGGGCCTGGCGTGATTTGGTCCATGGGGTTGCGAAGAGTCGCACTCAACTGTGCGACTGAACAACAACAACAAGGAAGATTAATGAATAGCTTGGAACCTCAGGTGTCAAAGGAAAGCTCTAAATGTTCTGTTTCGGTTCACTACCCTGACTTGCCAGTTAGATACCAGTGTGGATGTTCTAATGCAAGCATGGAGCTGTTTAACCAATAAGGACCGACTCACTGAGAAATTAATGTGGCACCCATTTTCTGAACTGATTCATAGAAAATGGAAATATATATCTCATAAAACTGTATATGAACCTTAAGGAACCCAAGGAATTAGGCACAACCTTTGTACCCAGAGTGCTCCCTTAATTTGTCACAATTATACAATAAAATCCTTTACAAATTTGTTTGCAACTTTTCAAGATATCTACATTCTGGTGGTTTGAACATAGTGGATTGAATCCAAATATTGTTTTCTGCCAGTGGTGTGTGGTGGTAGGGGGTAGTTTCTGAGTTTCCCTTCCCACTGCATGCCCCCTACTTCACCCCATGGGCTGAATTAGCAGAGGGGAGGCAGGAAAGTTCCTTTTGGTTGGCAGAAGTGCCTTCTGTGGGCAGAACATGAATTTTAGGATCCAACCCCTAAGAGTTTACTTAGCCAATTAGTTTTCTTCTTGAAACAAAGAAAACCCTCCCATACCATGTCCCTTGACTATTTTTGGTCAGTTAGAAGTATATTTTGATACATTTTGTAGGAGGCACAATATCCCCAGTTGTGTCATTCCAACGAAGAAGTGCTAAGAGGAGAAAACGAACCGTCTTCAACCTTTTGTTCTCAGAAAATATCATAGAAAGCAGCCAATGAAAAGTGTAGTTTTCCCTGTAGGACTATTTCAGCGGAGTAGTAAGATACAATTATCTCCAGGGACAGACACAGGATAATCACGGAATCTTAGCTTTTATTGAAAAAATAAAATGAGCAGAGTCTGATGAAATATACCATTAAATCTGACATCAGATTTCATAGCCGAATGGATTTACAGGAGAAAAAACACAAACAAGTCTTCATTTCATTAAGTGGAGTAAGTAATTCAACAGTACGGTTAATTCATCACATTCAGCTTATATAGCCCTTTACTTATTATACAAAACACGAATGGTTAATACACACTGTAGGTTACAGATGAGAGACAAAGCCATCATTAAACCAGATGGTTCAATATCAAAAGATGGACAAATGCTTCAGACAGGTATATACCACAAAGAGGGAGTGTGCGCTTCCCATTCTCAAGCTGCCTGATGTATGGCCAGATCACCCAATTCTCAGATGCCCCCTTCAGTTTCCCCCCCTGCCACATTACACTTAAGGCAGTCTAATCCTGTATATCTTCATTAGTTAATATAACAGAGGAATTAATTCAGAGAATAAGGCAAATTGCCGTGTGTTCACATTCTTCAATCGTGCAGAGCACTATAATTCGGAGTTTTTCAAATGCCATTGCGATGACAAAGCAAACCGCCCATCTGCAAAAACTGCCACTTCTAAGGTCTCCTTCATGTTGTTTTTCCTACACGTGAATGTTCGGGGAGGGGGTAGCAGGACACACAAACAGCAAATGCATGCAACACGACTACCACACACAAGATCTCCATGTTTCCACCTCCTTTAGTATATTGTGTATGGGAAGCATCCTGCATCCCCAAGTTTACCCAAGCTGAGAAATGAATTTGGGACACTGATTCCTAGGCATCCGAATAAGGAGACGCTCAACAGTTGCAACCCACAACAAGCCTGTGCAGGGCACTTTCTGTTGGTTTTAAGCAGGATCAGCCTCCAGTAAAGCTCGTATGGGCTGCACAAATCGAGAGGAGTTTCATTCTGAACTGTCAGCAGCAAAGAACATAAAAAACCAAGCCAAATCCCTCCAGGGTCAGGAGTGTATACAAAAGACAACAAGAGTTCTTTCCCAGCAGGGAGTTAACTTCTGGTACTTCCTAGAATGTAAATTAATGCATTTGACTCTTTACAAATAAGCTTTTTAAAAAGTGTAGGTGTCTTTCACCCCACATAAACAGGTTAGCTGATCCAGCTGTTCTGATTTCACTAGCCCAAGAATAGCTCATCTCAGTCTTTCATTCATTTAAGACATCAGGGAGCCAAGGCCGCTTAGACTATGAGCAGCTTCGAGAAAATTCTTACATTTGAAAGCAAGGGGAGGAACTGATCAAGGGATGTCAAAAAAAGGTAGAGCAATCAAGTTAACGCAGCATAATAAACAGGCACTGAAATAAACGCCAGTATAATTTAACATAGTTCAAGGAATGATACAATTATGTGCTCACAGGAATTCCTAGCCCATTTTTTTTGAGGTGCAGCTCCTACAACTGGTGGATGAGCATGTGAAATGTTAGGAATGCTGGATACTGCAAAAGCACAACTAAGGAACAGAGCTTCGTGTATGATTGGCAGACAGACCCACAACATTTAGGGTTTGGGAGGGAGAACTGAGGAACTGGCCTCTATGACAAAGAGCCCACAGAATGCCAGGGTTTGGCAAAGGCAGCACAAAGTAGATAACGATTACCTTTGGGGGCATAATAACCATAACAAAAATAGATTTGTGGCAAAAAAAAAAATCACACACCAGCACCTTGTGGAAATGTGCTGGAAAGGTGGGTTAAGCTAGGTAGCCGCAAGCTGCTATCTCACCATTTACCGGTGCCATGTCAGAGCATTTGTGCAAGTGATCACCCCCCTCCCCATATCATCACTTCAATTATTCGTCTAAATCTGATAAGGGGCAATTCGTACGTATACAGACTCAAGTCCAAAGTCATAGTGGGCTGTGTATGTGCTACCACACACCAAGGCTGTGTTTATATTTACTCTTACATGGTACAGGAAGAGAAAGGAGAGATACAAACAAACAAACAACCAGGGAAAGATTTACTGTCTGCAGTATACCCTTTCAGAAAAAGATATTAACATCCACTTAAACACACATTTGAGTTTTCTGTTGCTAAAAAAATCTGTTAAAATCTTGTTTAAAAGCTCAGGCGCCCCCTCACCAAGTAAGTGCTATCAAGCCAATTCCCTACCAAAATGCTTGTATGCTTCTGTTAAGTGATGTGCAAACCTAACTAAAAGTCAAACACGTCCTACAGAACTTAAGTGCATTTCAGCGAATGATCCCAAAGCAAATGACATTTTCAGGCTATATTTAATTCTAGGCCCTGTACGAAAAGGAAGTGTTAGAATGCAACAGACAAAAACAATCAAGCCTTTCCCACTGTGCAAAGAAACATGAACTTAGGGAGCAACTGGATGAAACGTGAGACAGCCGTGACCCACAGTGCAGTCCTAAGCAGAGTCAGGCCCTTCTAAGTCCACTGAAGTCAATAGGTGGGCACAACCCTGCGGAGGACTGCACTGCAGGTTGAAAAGTAAACAGAGGGCCCCCAATTTGGACTGGGGCTTTGTGCGTGTGTGTTGGGGGGGGAGAGTAGAAATCTGCCCCCTCCAGTGGTTATTTATCAGCCTTGTTAGAGAAACAAGAGAGAAGTATGATATGGGCACCTTGTCTTTCTTCTCATGCTGCTAATGGCAGTTCAGAAAAATTGCATGAGGACAAAGAATTAACCTCTCCCTCTCAAACAAAAACTGTGGCCCTGATCTGAACCCGGGCTGAGAGGGAAATCAGCTGCTTTAAAAACGTATTTTGGGAGATGTGACCTCCCCGTGTCCCACTGGGTTTAGAATAGGAGTGTAAGTGCTACGTTATATATCGGAAAACCTCTTGAACTTCAGCCAGTTTTTTTAAAAAAATAAACTGAGGAGCTGTGCTATTTTATGACAAGCGCAGAAATCCGTAGACATTCAAGTGTTGCCCTGATTGCTTAATGGAGCGGCTCCTTGTGAGGCTTAATTACATCTATTCAGACTTGCTCGTGAAGAGGAAAGGCAGGAGCTGTGACAATGGAAAGAAAGCACGCTTTATATATGCTCTGGATGACTCTGAAGACAGGAGATAATCTCTTGGACAGGCCTCCCTTCGTAGCAGATTTGATAGACGGCGGCAAAGAGTGGAAACCTAAAAAAGACAACACAGAAAGGCAATGTCTAAGGGCCTAACCATGTGAAACAATGGCCTCATGTCCGCCCATGTGTTCCCCTCTCCTAGGGTTCCCAAATCCCCCCGGGGGGCGGAATTCCCCCCGGTTTCGAGCCCCGATTCCCGCTCCCGCGGAATGGGGGCCCGGGGGAAACCCCACCCCCGTGTGTGCGTCACCCGGAAGTGACGTCGCACGCTGGGGGCGGGGCGACGCCATTTGAGGGGGAAACAAAGAGTTTTCCCCTCGAATGGCTGCCATTTGAGGGGAAAACTCTTTGTTTCCCCCTCAAATGGCGTGGCCCCGCCCCAGCGTGTGACGTCACTTCCGGTAACGCTCCGGAAGCACGCGCGCGCAAAGCGCACGCACACATCCCCGGCCAGCTCCCGGAGCTACAGGATGCTCCCCCACCAGTAAGCTTTTTCGATTTGGCAACCCTACCCTCTCCCCACTGTTTTGTCGGCCAGACATGAATTGGGAGTTCCACACTCAGAACTTAATTCCCAGGCGTGCCCAGAGAAGGAGCCATTTTCCTGACCTGAACAACCCAAGGGAGACACTATTTGCCCCTCTAGGGAAACTTATGGATGACAATAGATTCAGGTGGGTAGCCATGTTGGTCTGAAGCAGCAGAACAAAATTTGACTCCAGTGGCACCTTGAAGACCAACAAAATGTTATTCAAGGTAGAAGCTTTCACATGCACGCACACTTCTTCAGATAGCTTATACCTTGAATAACATTTTGTTGGTCTTCAAGGTGCCACTGGACTCAGACTTCGTTCTTATGGATGATAAGTGCAGCATCTATGATCGTGATCAATGCACCATCAATACGGTGCAGGTGGGCTGCTTTCTGTGCTGCCCCTGCGACACACAGGACAACAGCAGTGGCAGCACAGATGGAGGAGGGAGGGATCGTCTTTTTGTCTTTGTTGTGGCTGTTCAGGTCCGGCACTGACATCAGAGTCAGGTGCCCACGTGCACACACACCATCACTGTCATTCCAACAAGGCGCCACTGGACCTGAGGAGCCATAGCAAGAGGCTCCCACTTCGCAGCTATCCATGTCAAAAAGCCAGGGGACCATGGGGTCACAAGTGCTGTCCCCGCCCTGACCTGGATAGCCCAGGTATGCCCGAACTCACCAGAATCTCAGAAGCTAAGCAGGGCCAACCCTGGCAAGTAACTGGAAGGGAGACCTCCAAGGAATACCAGGGCTCAGGATGCAGGGGCAGGCAATCAAGCCACTTCTCTGAAAGGTCCAAGCCCCAGTAGGGGTCGCCAGAAATCACCGTGACTTCCAGGCATGCAAGCGCACACACACACACACACCCCAAGTGCTTCCCCCCCCCCCATCATCACATCACTCCATGCAGATGCCTGGCCATGAGCCAGCCTGATTGAAAGTGAAGCTTTCGTGAGTGGGAAGTACAAGCCCACAACTTATTTCCAGTCCCCCAAATCTAAATCAGACCATGCTCTGGACAATCCTCTGAACCAAGTATCTGTCTTGATATATGGCTTCAGCTCAGGGTACAGTTCACTGCAGAGTCTGTTGGACAGTAACCCGTCCCCCAATAGCTACCAGAAGATAGTAGTAGCAAATTCTACAAGAAAAAGCATTTAAACCGCATGGGCTCAGCATATCCCACATTTTCTTACTTACTTCTCCACCAATCCTTTCTGCTTAAGGATGCGATACACCTCTGCAGAAGTCTGTGGTCCTTGGAGCTTTTGCCCATTCAGCATCTCTTGCTCCAACTCTTCAATTGACTAGAAAGTTTTTTAAAAAATCATAAATGTAGATGCTCACTTTAAAACAATGTGGTGGTTTTTCCTACCCATTAGAAGAACTTCAGATAGAAGTTTTTAAAAAATGCTTTCAGCAAAAAAACAGCTGGGCAAAAGAACATCAGGCACCAAGCCTATTGCAAATCTGCAGTCAGAAGATAGCAGAGAATCACTCCAGACCCCCGACTAGGATCTGTAAAATTCTTGCGCAGCAGTGAGGATATGAAAGTGGCATGAGCTAGCAGGAAAGTCCAGATCAGATGGAGGTCTCCCCACTAGGGTTGTCACCTCTGGCTTAGGAAGTTCCTGGAGATTTGGGGGGGGGGGTTCCTGGGGAGGAAGGGGAAGCTCAACAATGATGTTATGTCACTCTAGGACTTCCATTACTCCTTGGCTCTATGGTAGTCCATAGAATCTGCACTCTGAAGTTGCCATTTCCTCAACAGTAACTGATCTCTGTAGTCTAGAGATCAGTGGTAACTCCGGAAGAACTCCAGGTGGGCCTGGAGGTTGGCAACACTATTCCCCCATCCACAATGCAAAGTAGCAGGAGTTAAGTGGAAGAGAAAAGGAGGGTTTATTGTACCTGTGAAATGAATTCTGAATTGCTTGTGATGGCCAAAGGGTCTGGTTCTGTTATTTACAAGTGAACTGGCCTTCTAGACTTACTCTAAACCTCCTGAAAGGAACTGGATTAAAAGAAAAAAAACCCAAACCACAACCCAAGCAATAGTTCCCAGTGGATTTAACAAGCAGCAAATCTGGCATGTGATGATACGGAATGCCTGTCAAGGTAGTATCTACATGTGAAGCCCATAAGACTGGCCTCACTGAAATCGGACTAAGTGCTCACACTCCGTCTACAATCCAGTGGCCAGCCAGATGCCCCCTGGAAGCTCCGCAAGCAGGACATGGCCAAGACAGCGCCACTGTTTGTTACCAGCGAACATGGACCACACAGATGCCATTTGTAGCTTTCAGGTGTGACAGCCATTCACAGACCTCTCCTTGTCAGGCATCTTCCCCACCCTATGACACACAGGTCATTCACCGTCCTCCCCACCCTGCCTTTGCAACTCTGCTTTCCTATTCTAAGGGAAAGGCCACAAGGCAGCACCGTAGGCTCCCAGTTCTCCTTTCCAAGGTAATCTCTTGCGCTCCCAGCTAAGGCATTCTTGTGCTCAAGGAGGGATGCTAAGTGTGAAAGCTACTGAGTCTGCTGGAATGCCCCCAGTGGTCATTTGGATCGGCGGCAAAGGCCACTGCAGGCTGACGCAACTGATACGAGCTGCACTATGGGACTTCCGGGGCAACACTAAGCAGAGCTGCCCCCTTCTACGGCCATTGACTTCAAGAGAGTTAGAAAAGTATAACTGTGTGGATGAGCAAGGACTTGTTCCACATTCACAGCCTTGGAACACCTTGTGGGGCTTAAGATAAAAATGTATTAGGGTAACGAAAACGCCCAGCAACATTAGGCACCGCCCTACCCCTTCTACAGCAGATTGCATTAATCTATATTTCCACAAAGCACAAGAACACTCCAAACAAAGAAGGCTCAATCTAGACAGTAGATTGTAGATTAATATCAAAAAGTATGGAGCCCCCTCATAGTAGTAGTTGTACTGTTAGTATCCATTGATTGAGAAAATACATAATGACAAAATATAAAAATGAGAATGCTTAGTACACATATTGATTTGTGGACATCTTGTAATAGCTCCATGGGCCCCCCCACTGGGTCCCCCCCCAGGTTGGGAACTACTGATCCAGAGTCCCTCTCAGGCCATGAGAAAACACCTCAGATACTGTACCTTTCCTGTTTTCACAAATGCTTCGGCCACTCTCCGGTTACGTCCACCGTAACACGTGGTGATGAGATCTGCCACCCCGCAGCTTTCCAGGAAGGTGGCAGTGGACACCTGCCCCTTGCAGAAGATTTTTGCAAAGGCGATCATTTCCATTAGTCCGAGCCTAATGACAGCAGCTTTGGTATTGTCACCACAGCGAAGGCCATCACAAAAGCCAGCTCCCACTGCCACTATGTTCTATTGAATAAAAGAGGGGGGGAAATGATGCTGAAACAATGGCATGGTTCAGACACTCTGAAGTGGCAATGAAATCTTCAGGCTTACTTATGAGCCACAGAGGGGCATCCACCTTCCCCGACCCTGCACTAAACCCACAAAAACTGGAGTGTGATCCAGTGGACAGGGCGCCAGTCCTCCTCAACCAAAGAAACTTAATTTCACATCCCACAACAGCTGGTCATGAGCATCACCCATTCTACATTTGTAAAATAAGAGTTGTAGGATATAACAAGCTTAACACAGACACCAATGGCATCTATGCATGTAGAAGGCCCCAGATTTACTGTGCAATCTTATGCAGAGTTACTCCAAGTCCATGGAAGTCAGTAGGCTTAGAGTAACTTTAGAGTAACTGGAGTAACTTTGCATAGGGCTGCATGTCAATTTGCAAGATCTTCAGTTAAGAGAGCTTTGTATTAGGGTAAAATCCCCCACCTGAGCTTGTGGAGAGCCACTACATGTTGCACACCCTCTACTAAACTAGCCAGTGGTTTGACTCTGTATAAAGAAATTTCGTATGCTCAAATGGTGAATAATATATCTACCAATGTCCAAACCTATTTTCCCTTTCAAGAAACATACAGCATCTAGACAGGCAATAGATCACAAGGTTGAGTTCAGATTCAGTGAACTGCAGAGAACTTTGCCAGAGCAGATACAGTTCAGAATAGATTGCCAATGTGCATCTTGCCAAGTTTAGCAGAGAGCCAGCATAAATAACGAAGCTTCTCTTGCATTCCCTCTCTCCTAGGACACGGAACTGCCAACATGAAGCTACTCCACATCAGAGGAAGAGCTGGAGAAATATGGAATGATCAAGGCACAGCAACAATTCTGGGACACACACACACACACATACACACATACATAGACTTTTACTGGCATAATACAGCAGCAAAGGGATACACAACACTGCTAATATATCACGATGAACAATGGATCTGTGCAGGGGGAGCTCAAAACAGAGCCTGCAGAGCAGGTGTGTGGGAAAGGCATTATCAGGGACAAGTGGCATTGTGCTGTCTTGGCTGGCTGCCACAGAGACCACACACTGGAAGCTTGTAAACACAGTCCAGAATCCAGCGCGGTCAGAGCCGAAAGTCAAAGAGCCAGAAAGTCAATTCATTGCAAGGACAAGGAGCGGCTGCTACACACATGCAGGAGCAGGTCTGAGTGAGCAAAGTTGCTGCCACGTTGAACCAGGTGCACTGAGTGCTTTTGAAAAGGTCCTTTCTTCCCTGGGGTTGAGTCTGCAAAGGCTTACAGCTCTTCCCTCTGTCTCTGCAGGAGCTGGAGTCTGGCACGCCTTCTTCGCTCCTACGTAGTCAGCCTCTGGCGTGCCCTATGTCTGGGGCACTCAGGAGAACTAGGCAAGGAGTCTGGCCTTGGGATGTCTGCAACTGGGGGTGCTGGGCCAGGCTCAGGATCGGCCTCTCCTTCTGGCTGCACCTCCTGTGCAGTTGTTGGGGACTCTTCCTCCTCAGGTACAGTTGAGGGTTCTTCTTATGGGCTGCTCCCTGCCTCTTCCTCATCTGAGGTGTAGTCAGCCCCAGCCGACCTAGGACCCACGACAGGCGTTCTTGAAAGTAACAGTGCTTCTGGCTCCCCCCCCGCCCCCGGCAAGCAACTCTGAAACTGTCTTGGCGACATGGAAAGGGCAGAATAAATAATGGACTGGATCCAGCAGAAAATTTTCACTAATGGAAGGGAGGCCATTTTGGTGGACTCCCCCCCCCCTTCTGTTCCTGTGGGCCCCCTATTGTCAGGAGCAGCAAGTCAGGGGACATTTTAGGCTTCTGCAAGAGAAGGGAGATGAAGAAGTCCAGCTATGGTGACAGAAGTCCAGCTTCCTCCCGTGGAGAGGCCTGCACGTGAGGAGCAAGCTGCAGGGTACCATTGTTTCCTTATGTCTCCCTGTGAATAGTCACTGTTGGAGGGGGAGGGCAAGATATGAGAGGGTCATACTGGAGAGAGACCCCTCCCCAGTCTTAAGGAAAAATGTATGTTGAGAATTCGGGCAACCCACTTCATCACCTATAACCGTCCATCGACACCCCACTGCTGGATGTGGCTGTGCATTTCACACATTGCGGAATGCCCACAGCGTCAGAAAAGTAACATGCAATGCTTTAGCCATGACTCAGCAAACTGATGACAGTCATGTTGGACAAGCAGTTCCCTGCCAAAATTATATTTTTGTAGCAAAGGGGAGGAGCCCTTCTGAAGCTCAGAGGATTGCAAGGAGAAGGGGAACTGCATCCTCAGAGCTAGAGTCTCACTCCCCCTAGAAATTAGACGGGTTTTGCTTTGTCCTTGCCTATTGCAGAAGGAAGGGCTTCTTCCACTCCGACCAGAGTGCTAACAGGAGGACAGGATGTCCTCTAGCCATTCAGAGATCACAAGGGCCATTCAGAGATCACAAAGAGTGTCCCTTTTAACTTACAGGGAGATTTCCCAGAAGGTTGGTGATAACCACACAAGCAGAGATCAGAGACTCTGTGAGCACCACAGAGATAGCTCGGGTTGGACCCTTCATAGTGAAAACACTGATCTGTGTCAGCTCACCAACTGCATCCTCGCGCACTGCTGCCAGTCTGTGGGAAGAGGCAGTAAGTGAGCCAATGCCTACCGTTGCTACCGTCGGGCCTAATCAGCTTGCCTTGCTCTTGGATCACTGACTTCTCAGTCCGCCCCTGGATCTCACCATGAGCATTTAAACAGGAGTTCACACTAAGATTACTAATAATTGCTTCAGGTATTTGAAGCCTGGTGCTTCTTCACCTTCTTACAGGAAGGCATTCCCATTTAAAAGCACTTACGTACTTTTCACTAGACTTGACCTTAGTGAGGGAAAGCTTTCAAGCATCCAGCACAGACAGGAAATTCTTGCTGACAGGCAGCTGTTCCTAGCCCTGTCTCTATGGCACCCTTGGACTGCTGATAACTGCATCATGCATCTGCTATTTAAAGCAGAGATTTTACTTCCGGGGCTGTCTGCATCCCACAGTGCTTTATGTATCTCCATCAGCCCGTTTGCCAGGCACTATAAAAAAGACGTAATCTGAAGTGGATATGCAGAAGTGTGTGCGTCTCAACAGCAGATGTTCTTTCTATAATAACCATTGCAGCTGGAAGATGAGAAGGCTGCATTATGGACACAGTCTTGACAGTGTCACTTCAGCAGCTAAAATTATCATTATTGGCAGGAAAATGCCAGCTGTTCTCTCCTCAGAATTGTAATACATGGGTTGGCTTCGACCCTGATGCAAGGATCATAAGAAGAGTCCTGCTGGATCAAGCCAAGGTCACTGCCTCTAGTCCAGCAGTGCATTTCCCATGGTGGCCAGCCTATAAGCAGGGTACTGCTGACCTAGAAAACGGTACTCAGTGGCATACCCCCTCTGACGATGGAGATGTTATTTAATCGTGGTGGCTAATAGCCATTAACAGACAGATCTTCCCAGAATTTGTACAATAATATCTCTTTAAAGCCATCTAAAGGAGCTGCGGTGGCTCAAGTGGTTAAGACGCTGAACTGCAGGCTGTGGAAGGTCAGTAGTTCAGCAGTTCGAGACCCGAGTTGCCGCATGATGGAGTGAGCTCCCGTCTCTAGTTCCAGCTCCTGCCAACCTAGCAGTTCGAAAGCAAGAAATTGCAAGTAGACAAATAGGTACCACTTCGGTGGGAAGGTAACAGCGTTCCGTGCGCCTTGGTGTTTAGTCATGCCGGCCACATGACCACGGAAACGTCTTCGGACAGCGCTGGCTCTTTGGCTTTGAAACGGAGATGAGCACCGCAACCCTAGAGTCGGACTCGACTGGCTTTCGAGCAAGGGAAACCTTTACCTTTACATTTAAAGCCATCTAAACCAATGTCCATCCCTGTTAGTGCAATCCTAAACAAAGTTGCCCCCTTCTAAGTTCATTAAAGTCAATGGGCTTAAAAGGACATCATTCTGCTTAGGAGTGCATTGCATACTTGAATATTCTCTGGGTTATAATTCTGTAATTCTCCCTGAGCCTAAGTGAAAAAGGTAAATGATAAATAAACGGAATCTCACTAGTCATTTCTGCACTGCATAACAGAAGACTTCCTTTGTCTGTCCTGCATTTACTACTGAGCAATTTCATTGGATGACCCTGAAATTCTAGGAATGTATAAGAATGGGCCAGAACTTTGCTTTGTCCACTTTCTCCACACTGTTCATCTTTTACCACATCCCCTCTTAGTTGTAAAGCTACGGATCCAATAATCCCTATTGGAATCTATTTAGATGGGATGAAGGAAACAGAAGGAAAAGGAAATGCAAAGGTGTTTTTTTAAAAAAAAGATAAAGGTTTACTTTGTGGTGGACATTTTTACTGTCTTGTACTGTTGGATACTCAGCTCGGGGGCTGACATTTATAGGTAGCAATCCTTGCTTCTCTTTTAGCACCAGTGCTTGGCTTTTGACTCATGTAGCACAACACTAAGAACATGTTTCTTTAAATTATAAATTAGACATTTGGACCTTGCTGGACTATGATTTTTTTTTTAAATGAGAGAACCTTCCATTATATGCTTCTTCTTCCCAGAATGCAAGTGCTGTAAATGAACACCTATAGCAATCAAACTTGCTTTTCTCCCTTAATTTTTCAATTCATCTGACTGATGAAGGGCTCTATAGAAACTGAAATCTTGCACAATGTTCTATGGGTTGGCATCAAAGTTACGGCATGATTTTGTTTCTCTTTCTGGATTTTGAGTGAGCCAACACGAGTGTCCGCACCTTCTCCCCTATCAATTAGGACATGTTTTGAGTTAGACAAATCACAACAGGGCTATCATCGCTCTGCCCTGACCTGGATAGCCCAGGCTAGCCTGATCTCATCAGACCTTGGAAGCCAAGCAGGGTCAGCTCTGGTCAGTATTTGGATGGGAGACCACCAAGAAAGTCCATGGTTGCTACGCAGAAGTAGGTAATGGCAACCAACTCTTGCCTTGAAAACCCTCCAAGGTTGCCATAAGTAAGCATTGACAAGTACTTTCCACTACCATAATTCTCCTCTGACAACTTCTAAAATTGAAAAGCAGGTGGGCAGGAGCAGTGCTTGGCACTGCCTTCCTCTTCAGTCATACAGAGAAGAACAACACCCAATATCACAGTGCTTTCCCTTAGTTGCCAAGGAAAAAAGGCTATCTGAAAGAAGACAGGCAAGGGGAGGTCTAGCAACTTTGCTTGAGATCAGTATGTTGCTCAAGGTTACAGACAAAGCAAGCGTTTACAACAGAAGTAGAGTCCTGCTGGATCAGACCACTGGTGCATCTAACACAGCATCCTGTTTTGTACAGCGTCCAAGGAGTCAGCCTGGTTGAGGCTGAGGCCTTCCCCTCGTGTTGCTTCCTTGATTCAGAATTAAGCCTGGCACTGAATTCTCAAAGCGAACTGCTCTCTAATTTTAGGGGAAGAGAGTTCAGTAATCTTTTTTCCTGCTCCAAACTAATCTTACCTTAAGTGCACCACAAAGTTCAACTGTGTCTGCGTCATCCACCACAGTAATTCGGAAGTTTGGAGTCTGAAGGAGTTCTTTGAAGAGGAGGCCATTCTCCAAAATTTTGCAGCCTTTTTAGATGGATGAAAACAAGAATGGAAGAAAGCAAGAAACCTTATTTGAAGAACCATTCTCAAACAAAGCAGAGATCATCAAAATAAAAGCTCTTCCTTGAAACCTAAATGTATAATTTGAAATAATTTATTATTTAATTCGTTTGTACCCCACCTTACTCCCCAATGGGGATCCAAAGTGACTTACACTGTTCCCCCTCTCTTCCATTTTATCCACACAACAACCCCTGTGGGTTAGGTTAGGCTGAGACAGTGTGACTAACCCAAGGTCACCTAATGTGCTTCCATGGCACAAATGGGGATTCAAACCCGGGTTTCCAGATCCTAGTCCAACCACTACACCACACCGGCTCTCGTTTATTTTAGTGTCCTGTAGGGCAAGTTGACAGTTAGTGACTCAAGGTCATCCAAAGAGCTCACGATTGAACTGTGATTTCCATCTAATTCTCCTTGAGCTATGTACACTATACCAGAGACTAACAAACTACCAAAGGTCATGCAGCCCTCAGTGAACATGTTTGGGTTGAGCTGGGGCACATTAATGCCGTAAGGGTCATAAACTATTGGGCCACACAGAAAGCACTAATCTAGCCCACCCTTCCTAATGTGGTTGACATTGCCTTCCTCATATGAAGCAAAACTGTGTATTCTAATGGACGGTGCCCTCCATATAAAAAAAGTCATCTTCTGCCTAGAAAGGATCCACCTCAATGGGACAAAAAAGTTAATTATTTAGATTGACAGCAAGCCATGGTACAGTGGCAACTTCCCCTTTATGAGCACGCTAGGGAAGCTGGAAAATTGTCTTTGGGACCAGGATGAATGTCTCTAGAAAACCAGTAATCAGTCAAGACACAAATAGTTCCAGCTTCTTTCCACAATATTTTCCCACTTGTATCTTTGAAAGAGAGAGAAGTTCAGTGGAGAAGGGGGAGGGGGGAGTAGTAATAGGAGATGTATACCCCCGCCCTTCACTCCTAAGAGTGGCTTACAAAACTCCTTTCCCTTCCCCTCCCCACAACAGACCTGTGAGGTCTGTGAGGTAGGTGGGGCTGAGAGAGCTCTTTCCAGAACTGGCCTTGAGAGAACAGCTCTGACAGAACTATGGCTTGCCCAAGGTCATCCAGCAGCTGCAAGTGGAACCCAGTTCTCCCAGATTAGAGTCCGCACACTTAACTACTACATCAAAATATGAAAGAATAGAGAACTGCCTCATGCTCACTCAACAGTGGGAGTATTTTTATTCAGGGGATCAATTAGCCCTCAAGATTACCTATTGTGGTTTCACAGAACTTCTCTGCTGCAACCTCATTGGCTATGTTTGCCCCCATCAGCACACTGATGTCTATTCCCATTTTCTCACGGATGATGTCAGAAATGAGTTTGAGTCCTTCTGGGCCTTCATCTATTCCCTGTGGTAAATATTGAAAGGAAATTGCTAGAAGTCAGTAGTCACAACATGAAAGACAACTGGGATAACTATCCTTGCCAGTGGATGAATTTACAATGATTTACATATTATTTGCATCAGGCTCAAATGTCCTTTCCACAGGGACTAGTAGGCCACTGCTTCACTTGTGAACCATATTACCATCATGGCTTTTGTTTCTGACACACACCATTTTTAGAAATCTAATCCAAATAAAAGATTTTTATATTGGGTTGGATCCAAACAGCTTTTTGCTGGTGAACATGGAAAGAGGGGTTAACTTTGGCCAGTCAAAAACACTACGCTGGGATCATGGCATCCTCATGTAAAATGGAGGAGAGGAGAATGATGTAAGCTGCTTTGGGTCCCAATCAGAGAAAAGGCAGGGTATTAATGAAATTATGCATATACATGTGTGCACGTGTGCGTATATATCCATGCGTAGGTAAAGGTAAAAGGTAAAGGTTTCCGTTGCTCAAAAGCCAGTCGAATCCGACTCTAGGGTTGCGGTGCTCATCTCTGTTTCTAAGTCGAAGAGCCAGCGCTGTCCGAAGACGTTTCCGTGGTCATGTGGCCAGCATGACTACATGCCGAGGCGCACGGAATGCTGTTACCTTCCCACCAAAGCGGTACCTATTTATCTACTTGCAATCTCTTGCTTTCGAACTGCTGGGTTGGCAGGAGCTGGGACCAGGGACGGGAGCTCACTCCGTCATGCGGCAACTCGGGTCTCGAACTGCTGAACTACCCACCTTTCAGCCTGCAGTTCAGCGTCTTAACCACTTGAGCCACCGCAGCTCCCATATCCATACGTACAAATGTACAAATGCCACGTGGGACAGGGGCTGCAGAACTGGGTGAGACTGAGTGAAAAAGCTGGCTGGACCTAACCCACTGAAACAAATCAAAGCATTTAACATCCCTTGTCTGTATCATCCACCAACGAGATGGTAATCTCAACTCACAAACAAAGCAGAACATCTCCACATGTCACTAGCAAACAGTGCATCATTATTCCTGGACACACCTAATTCCACAGTACATGCAGTCACAAAACATTTGGAAACAAAAGAGTACATATCAAATGGAGATAGCCAGGGGTTTTTGTTTGCATTTACTTCTTATTTTGGCTAATAGGCTGAAACCTGATTTTATACATTAAGACAATTAATATGGGTTTTTTTAAAAATCAGCGTGATGTATGAAGCACTTCTGTGCATGCACAGAATAGGCAAGAAGGGCGTTGTACCAATTTTCTTCTTCTGTGGCACCCCCCCACACACACATCTCAAGGGGCGCAGCTGTAGAAGATCACCCCTGACATTTGCAAATGTTTTGAGAGCACAGGGGACCACTGTGTGGAGGGGAGCTGAAAAAAATCCCATGCACATGCAGAGCACTGATCACAATGCTTGGGATCTCAGCCAAAAGTTCTTGGAAGCTATTTTTACATGCAATTCCCCTACCCTTGAAAGCTATCCAAGGATCTGAGCTATTCAAGGTTCCCAAAGTTGAAGTTCTATCACTGTGTCACACAGCATCAGGCCTGGCCAGATCAGTACAAGGACAGAGCTGAGACTGGAGCTTCACTGAGGCTGCTGTAAATTCTTGGGAAGATATATACCAAATAAACAAGAATCCAGGAAGAACTGTTGCAAGCACAACAAAAGGAAAAGGAGCCAAGATGATATCTAACTTCCTCCTTTAATTAAAGTCTTCAAATAAGGGGAAATGAGATGAATATTTTCCACAACCCCTCCCCCCATTGAACTGTTTTAGAGAATCCCTTTATACGCTCAAAACAATGCATACCATTTCTTATATACCTTAATGAGAGTTATGCCGATAGCTTTCTTGGCTACATGCCCTGTCATCTCATCACAGATTTTATGAATGAACTGGTGGGGAATGACAAAAACCAACATATCCGCATCTTTAACAGCTTCTTTCAAGTTTGGGATGGCAACCTGTACCAAATAAAAAACAGGTGGAGGGAGAGAGAAGAGATGTGAAACAAGGATCTTTCTTTCTTTCTTTCTTTCTTTCTTTCTTTCTTTCTTTCTTTCTTTCTTTCTTTCTTTCTTTCTTTCTTTCTTTCTTAAAGCTATGTTAATCCTAATTATAAATTTATTCTAAATAAAATATTTTGTTTATTCCCCCTATTCAGTAGAATTGATAATTCCTACCGTTGTCAAAGAAAACAAAAGATTTCCAAGCCAAATAAGTCTTAGTGGGCAATGGTCACTTAAGGGCCTATCAACAACCTCAAACCTATCTACATAGTTCAATAAAGCAGATGGTATAGCAAAATAATCGATTATACTAGCCCATAACATTGACAAGTAAGTAAAAGAGCCACCAGATACATCCAAATAAGTACCATTTAGGACATGTAGGTTAGCCCATGAGAGCAATTCCAAGAATTTAAGACCAGATTTGTTAATAACCTTGTCCTTGGAAGAGCGATCTAATAGAAACGCGTGAGCAGCAATTAAAGAGCTCATACTAGCTCTTGTGTCTAAGGCACCTGCTCCAATTCTGGCGTTGAAGTCACTGCCTAGTATAAAATGTGAATTGGGAAACTGGGAAGTTAAGACTTCAATGGAGGCTCCCATCCAAGCCAAATAACTAAGCAGATGCTGAGCCAAAGGTTTGCTGGCCTTTGCAAGGACTGGAAAGGAAAAAATCTGGATGTGCACATTAGGGATGGGCACGACCCTAAAAATTCCAGTTTGGTTCGGGGTAGTTCCTGAACCAAACCGGAACCGAGCCAAAAAATGCCTGAACCGAACCAGCCAGTTCAGACTCCCCTTTGTCCCAGCCTTGGCATGTCGCGACTAGGAGAAGGGGGGGGGTTGTCCAGGAAGGGTTAAATGGCTTGCAGGCATTTATCTTGTCTGTTTCGCTTACCCCTACTTCAGGGGGCGGGTGTGAAACAAACAGGTTTAATGGCTACCAGCCATTTAAACTTAACAGCTGACAGGCAGATCCACCCCACTATTAGGTTTAAATGGCTAAAAGAGAGGGTAAAACGCCAAGATAAACAGTCACAAACTATAATAAAAAATAAAATACTTATATTTATAGCTTAACAAGTGTCACCTTTTACACCTAACACCATGTGTAAATGTAACATCCAAACACCGGTGGTAATGGCTAAGATAACACAAAATTAAAAGAGAGGGTAAAACGCCAAGATAAACAGTCACAAACTATAATAAAAAATAAAATACTTATATTTATAGCTTAACAAGTGTCACCTTTTACACCTAACACCATGTGTAAATGTAACATCCAAACACCGGTGGTAATGGCTAAGATAACACAAAATAGTGCACACAGGCACTCAACACAATTTAAACCAACAAGGTGCTGTTTTTCCTGTGCTCACAGGCACACAATAATTTCTGCAGGTGCTATTTTTCTTGTGCTCTCAGGCACTGATTTGTACAATAAGCATAAACTATAAATTCCAAAAGCAAATAATTATAGACTATGTGTCCATTGTTATATAATGCTGAAACAGGCTTCCAAAAACTTGATAAGGAGCCATTGCATGTAGACAATATTCAGGCAGGTGGGTCGTTGAAACCCACTGCTGAAATGGCTTGCAGTCATTTCAGACTAACAGTGGGGCAGGTGCACCTATCTGCTGTTGGGTTTAAATGGCTGGCAGCCATTTCAGCAGTCTGTTTCACTCCCCCTGCTTGGAAGCAAAACCCATCGCTGCAATGGCTTGTAGCTATTTAAACCTAACAGTGTGTGGTGGGTGTGCCCATCCGCTGTTAGGTTTAAATGGCTGCAAACCATTTCAGCGCTCTGTTTTGCTCCCACCCGTCCAAGCAGAAGGAAGTGAGATGGAGCGCTGAAATGGCTGCCAGCCGTTTAAACCTAACAGGTGAGCTGCAGACCTGTGCCGCTTAGCTGTTAGGTTTAAGTGCCCTGAACAGCTGAACCAAAACGGATAAAAGTCCAGGAAATGTTCAGGGAAGGCACATTGGCTTCGAACAGGGCCAAGTTTGTGCCGAATTATGCCTCATGAACCGGTTTGTGCTTACTTTGTACACTTCAAAACCTGTCTGTGCTTACTTTGTACACTTCAAAACCTAACTGCTGCATATTTAACTAATTGCAATAGCAAAAATTACCAAAATAGAAAGGCAGAAGCAAATTTGGGACATCTATCTGCCTAACATAACCTAGTGAAATAATACTGCTGGTACTTCTGCTTCTAAGTGGGAGAACATTGTTGATTTTAATTGGATTAACTAGGAAGATAAAAGAATATTTGCATTTCATAAAAAAATTTAATTTGTGAAAAAGCACTCCAGGTAACTCTGCACAGGATTGCACTGTAACATCTAAACCTATTGACTTTAATTGCCTTCGACTGGAGCAACTCTGCCTAGGACAGCACTGTAAGGTATTTTGTAAGGTACTGTAAGGTATTTTGTAGCAGTGACAGCAATCCCAAGCGGGTCTACTCAGAATGCAGTCAGATCTATTGAATTGAATTCACTCCCAAAAACAGTTCTTAGGATTGCATTGTTAGCAACTACCTTACTACCAGGGCTATTTTTGAGCAGGAACGCACAGGAACGGAGTTCCGGCTGGCTCCCAAGTTGGCCACACCCAGCATGAACTCATTAGCATAATAGGCCACACCCAACATCAGAAACTCATTAGGATTGGTTACATTAGGGGTGTGTGGCCTAACATGCAAAGGAGTTCCTGCTACAAAAAAGCCCTGGGTTTTGTCAACAAACAAGGTAAACAGAATAACAAGCAAAAGGTGGGTGTGGCTGGATAACCACACTTCTGGTAACATGGGGGTGCGGCCTAATGTGCTAATAAGATGTGATGTGACGTCAGGGGTGTGTGTTGTAAATATTAGATTCCATGTCAAAAATGAAGTCAAATGAGGAGGAAGTTCTTGTATTTTATTGTAATGAAATATGGAAAACAGTTAGGCCAAAGGACACATCAAAACTGATTGCTTTCTTCTCAGCATAATCAGGAAAAATGCCTCAATTAATAGGAAAACAATTAGACCAAATAGTTAACCAAACATTGACAACTTTCTTCTTTTTCTTCTTCATCTTCTTCTTGAGCATATTCTGAACATATTCAGGAAATACATGCTATTTTATACATGGACTGACATCATCAAGAAAACAATATTCAAACAGCGTAATTGGTTACAAAAGACAGTGGTAATTTGAGTAATGATCCTCTGATTGGCCAAATATAAAGAAACATATATCTATGCCAAACTAAGTGTTTACTTAACCTAACCTAAATGTTAATGGGCAAGGAATCTTCATATCTCAAACAAAAGTATTCATTACTGATAGGAGACTAAAATCTTATCTGACCCAGACATTGAAAGGTTTGCCCTAAGAACTACAGAATAATGAACTTTATACCTATTATGTTGTCTGCTAGCAATATCAGACCTACAAGAGGAAAGCCTTCTATATAACAGGCCTTTCTAACATCCTAATAAAATATTACTTAAAGAACAAATCAATAAAAACCAGACAAATATGAATATGAACAATCAAGAAGGAAAAACCTATATATAAAAATCATTATATTCCCATTCATACTACATGTGGCCTAATATGCTAATCAGTTTCTGCTGTTGGGTGTGGCCTATTATGCTAATGAGTTCCTGCTGGGCTTTTTCTACAAAAAGAGCCCTGCTTACTACTATCAATAATATAGTCATTTGTACTCTCTTGGTATTTTCCTGTCCAGAGTAACTACCCTCTATCTAATTGCTCTAGATTTACCACCATCCCCCCATATTCCATTCATAGCTTCCCTGTTAAAAACAGCAAGGAATATGGTCAACGATACCAAAAAACAATATGCTCCACGGAACAGTTGCACAACAGAGCTACATCTCTGCCAAAGGGGATAATTACAGCTACTTGATCAAGAATGAAATTTGGGGACTAAGATTTCTTGGTCTGAGAAAGAAAAAGAACTGGATTTTTTTGCGTCCTAGGTGCCGGGACAATGGGTAGGGTTGTCAGCTCTGGATTGGGAAATACCTGGAGGTTTGGAGGGCAGAGCCTGGGGAGGACAGGGACCTCAACGGCCTACAGTGCCATAGAGTCCACCCTCCAAAGCAACCATTTGCTCCAGGGGAATGGATCTTGGTTGTCTAGAGATCAACTGTAATAGCAGGAGGTCTCCAGCTGCCACCTGGAGGTTGACAACTCTAACAATGAGCAATTCACAGACTCCACCAAAAGTTCATAAAGGTCCAGGTATTCTTTTCAGCTTATCTTATAAGCAAGCTTGTTAATGTATTAAGTAGCCCAGAGCCCAGCATTAGTGCTAAAACACTCAGCACTCAGTAAAATGCAGACCTTTTTTCACAGTCACCATTGGGACTGCTGTACAGTTGTGCTGCGGTGGCTCAAGTGGTTAAGACGCTGAACTGCAGGCTGTGGAAGGTCGGTAGTTCAGCAGTTCGAGACCCGAGTGCCGCATGACGGAGTGAGCTCCCGTCCCTGGTCCCAGCTCCTGCCAACCCAGCAGTTCGAAAGCAAGAAATTGCAAGTAGATAAATAGGTTCCGCTTCGGTGGGAAGGTAACAGCGTTCCGTGCACCTTGGTGTTTAGTCATGCTGGCCACATGACCACGGAAATGTCTTCGGACAGCGCTGGCTCTTCGGCTTGGAAACAGAGATGAGCACCGCAACCCTAGAGTCGGACTTGACTGGCTTTCGAGCAAGGGAACCTTTACCTTTACCTTACAGTTGTGCAACTTGTCAGAGGCAACTACTGAAGATGGCTTGTAGCAGGTGACAACTATCCTCTCTTGGAGTTCAAACTATGAATTAGAGAAAGCAGTCGCTCCACTTCAATGCCGAGAAGGTTCCCCACAGACTAAAAGAAACACACGCAACTAATTTGGCCAAACCTACCCATTCCAAGACTTACCACATTTTCTGGTAGCTTGTATCCAGGAAGATATTTTACATTCTCATGATCATTATTTATGATGTCAGTCAGTTTTCTTCCATTAATATTTTCTTCAAACACCCACATTTTTACGGTGGAAGCGAACTTCTTTACTGCTTTTACATTATTGCCTATTATTTTGGCTACAGCAGATCCCCTGTAATAAAGAGGGCAAAGAATGATAGTCACGCCTCAGGAAGGAAGTTTCAATATACAAGGCAATGGTCCAATTCTTATCCCAACATTCTCAAACGGAGGATAGCAGGGAGAAAGAAATGCAAAAGATTGCCACGCATACAGCCTGCATTCTGTCAATCACGCTAACGATCAGAATGAAGTTTAAATTCAGTTCAGCCAAATGAAAAGTGGGGTACAAATAGTTTAATTTTAAAAAAGAAATCTCGGTTGCATAGTAGGATAGGGTACATAAGAACATAAGAGATGCCAATGTTGGATCAGGCCAAAGGCCCATCCAGTCCAACACTCTGTCACACAGTGGCCAAAAATACCAGGTGCCATCAGGAGGTCCACCAGTGGGGCCAGGACATTAGAAGTGAGAGGTTGGAGGATCCACCTCTCACATTTAGTTGGGATTTCAAAAATTAAATGTCAACCAATTCAAAAAGTTTATACTTTATGATATTTTGATTGCATGAAAGACACGTCTAATGTTAAATCTGATAAATCAAGCTTTGCTATATTGTTTATTGTACGTAGTATACTATTTTTACAGCACTGTTCACCAGTTCTGTAATCACTTTATGTATCTTACTGTTGTTTTTATGATGAACATATTATATTGTCATTTTTACACTGAGTGCCATGGCTTTTAATCCTGCTTTGAAGCATAATTTGTGGTCGCTATTATATTGTTTTACTGCATAGTTTTTTGGCTGCTGTAATCCACCCTGAGAGCCTCAGTAAGAAATGAAGTAAGCGAACAAATATTGTCAGGGGATTCTGCCGTTTCAGGATGCTTGCAAGAACAATAAAAAGCTTTTATGAAGAAGTACAGACATGCTTTCAATGAATGGAAAGAACCCCACCCGGCAGGCAAGCAACCACATTTTCTCTTTTACACTAGCATCAAATTGCTCACATGCAAATTACGGAAGAAAAGATCACTGTATTTTCACTGCTTACTTGGGAAAGAAGGCCAGTGACGGGATACGTGCAAGCTAGCAACACACAAGAATATCTTCCTACTGGGTAGTTAACAAATAAGCATCATAACTGGAAACCAAAAAAGCCAAAAAGCATGCAATATACGTGGAAAAGGAGCACTCTATTCATGTGGAGAAAAAAACCCATTAGTCATCTGCCTATCAGAACCAAATTTAAATTTTCTTAGTGTGATTGCCAGCTGCTCTGCAACATCTTACGGGATTTATACTTAGGCATGGATCCAGCTGAGCCTTTATGTGGATAGAAGGACTTCTGCTTGAGGACTGTGGTTTTCTTGCCTCCCCCCTCCTACTGCAGCCACCCCCCCCCCCCCCCCAAGATGCTTCTCCTGGGTATTCTGGACGGCAGCAGGACGGGAAGGCAAGAAAGGGACATTCCCAGGTGGAACTTCTTCCATCCATGGAAGCACTTTTGTTGACTCTAAGCTATGAGTCCCCAATGTGGTGCTTGCTGACACCTTTCCTGGTGCCTGCCAGTGTTCCCTCTAAGCTGAGTAAGGGTGAGCCAGCTCACAGTTTTTTAGCCTCCGGCTCACACATTTTTGTCTCAGCTCAGGAAGGAGAGCTCCAAAGCAAACTAATGTATGCAGCAGCCAAATCGCTTGCTCACAACTTGAATGCCAGCAGCTCACAAAGGAGAATTTTTGCTCACGAGACTCCACAACTTAGAGGGAACATTGGACTGCCTGCCAAGTGTTTTTAGAAAGTAGGTGGAGCCAGGGGGGGCTTTTGCCCAGCAAGGCTCATGACTGGCCGCTGGAGATTTGATTGACGATGCAGATTTTTCAAAAAGTTGCTTTGTCAGCCAGCAACTGGCACCGCAGCACAAAGATCTTCATTGTATGACTGAAGGTAAGCTGCAGCAGCCGTCCTATGGCTGGCTCCACCTCTCGCGGTAGCCATTTTGTGGCCGTCATTTTTTGGCTGTGCTAACCACATAATGTCAGAATTCCAAAGCTGCCCACTGGCTCAAAAAGGTTGGGGACCCAAAGTTGTAAGTCTGTCAACACGTAACAACATAACAGAATTCTTGCCAACTCTTCTGTAATATTTATGAAATACTGTACTGCACTGGGTAGATCTTTGATAGTACAATAAAATGTGTTATTGTAAAGACATGAGAAGCAGCCCTTGGACTCCGACTCAGCTGGAATCCAACAACTGCTGGAACTAGTATTTATGTTTGAACCAGTCTTATGTAATAAATTGTGCCGTGCCAGTGGAAACAAAACAAATAATTAAAGAATGAGAGAACCCAGCCCAGCCTGACCCTATCAACACATTAACACTGGGACTTCTATGGGTAGGGAGAAGGATGTCTCCCACTGATAGCATTCTATAGCTGCAAATTTACTGCTTTAAAAATGAAGACAACCCATTCAGTTTTGTGAAGAATTTTAGTTATTTCCCCACTATTCTAGATTCTTGGGGGTTTTTTTTGTTTGTGGGGGGGGGGGGGGGGGAGAGACTGCTACTTATTCTTCAGATTTCATTGACTCCTCCTTTGAAATCCAGTGCTAGAAAGACAACCACGGGGAGTGACAGCAACTATTTCATAATTTGACTCCTGCTCTTCTATTTCCTCTCAGATTATGAAACTGAATGGCAAGTTCAGCCTGTACCAAGAATACCAGTCCATCTAAACTGCCAAAAAGCTCAGCTTCCGCTCCCATCCCCATTCACCCTTCCACAAACCCACACTCAGAACATCAGCTGCGGCACCAGCGTCCTTGACTTTGGCCTGCAGAGTTATTTAAGACACAGAAAGCAGAATGAGGCTGGTGGTTAAATTCCTGCTATAAAGATTTTTCTGCAATTTGGATTAGAGTGCAAAACGCTGAGCCTGCGGCAGTCTAATTACAAAAGTAAATTACACAGCAGGACCTCATTGCATCAAATCGTGAGGTCGGCACCTTTGAGGAGAAGGTTCAACTTCTACAACTAATGGAAAGGTAGTGGAGAGGCCACCATAGGATCCAAATGATGCCTTCCAAGCAATGGAGATCTGCTCTGGAGATGCCAAATAATACTCTGCCTGAAGCTTTTCATCGTTAGCCAAAGCCCTTTTCTTTTCTCAATGTATGCTTGTCAGATTAAAAAACCCCACATACATATTATAAAGCCAAATAAGGGCAAAATACATCATGGCAAACGCATTTGCCCCAGTAGCAAGGTATAAATAGACATTTTGTTTCTTCTAACTCATCCTTTTCACACAAACCCCTCTTCCGTGACAACAGCCTGGACATCGTCATGTGGGCAGTAATAAAATTAGACAGCCGAGGCATTCCGACAGCCTCAAGGAAGGCTTTTATAGATTGCCAAACTGAGGATACCATTCCAATGTTCTGCTCACTGTTATCAGCTGCAAAAAAGTGGTAACAGATGAATCATTTAACTATTAAATTCATTCATCAAAACCATTTGTTCCTATGAATCTGACAACTGTGTGACCTCCCTGGTGGAGGAAGGTGACAGGCAGGTTGATGCAGCTCGGTTCTGTAATCTACTCTTGTTGGTTACAGTCCAAAATCAGGGCTTATCCCCTCCCCCACTAAAATGTCAAGTGGTGTGTTCCTAGTACACTAACAAGCACCCCTAGCCTTGCCATCTACCAGGGGGAGATATCTCAGCTCAGCCCTGCTCCTCTGTTCTGGCACTTTGCAGGCAAAACCGTGAGCCCCTGTGGCTAATGATCTCTGTTGATACAATTCCTGCCTTTTTATCTAAAAGATGCTTTAATGTAATGGAAGATGGTCCCACAATACCTTCCAGTTGGCCAAGCCCCTAAATCTTTTATACAGGACTGAGAAACCACCAAAACCTTACTGAACTGGGTCCCTGGCTACTTCCCCAGTTCTGGGAATAAGGTGCCAGAGGTATTCTGGCATTTATCTGACATCTCCTTGTATAAATTGGGGTATACGGGCGCCTCCTTCTGCCACCATGGCTCCTGCTAGTTGGCTATATGCTAGGGATCATCCCTTGCCTCACTGAAACCGCCTGATTACCAGGTTCGTTCCCTTTCAAGGCAGCCTGCAAAGGGTGGAGGGGATGTCATTCCCCTCCCTCCCAGGTCTCTGGAGCCATGTAGAACAGGCTGTCTACCCCGGGACTATATTCTTGCCAAGCTGCTGATCACTACTGTCCACATAAGCTCCTTATAAAAGACCTTGTCCTGTTCTACTACCTAGCTCAATTCTAAACCTGGAACGGGAAACAGAAACAAGTCAGGGTTTTATATTCCGGTGTCTGTTACTGATACAGAAAGCACTCAGGTTACCCAGAACCTTATCTCACTTTATTCGTATTCCAGGGGAACTGTGGGGCTTTTGAAACCCTTCACCACCACCCCTCTTAGATGACTTCTGTGAGGCAAAGCACCTCTGGCCTTCCCCTCAAGGGTCAATGTGAATAATAATGGACCTGGCCCGTCTTGCAGATGTTACTAATCGGTCCCTTGGCCTTATCATCTTCAAGGCCAGAGATGGAGGTGGCATGATAAGCTTCTCATGAGAACCTGTGGCCTGCTGGAGAGAGGGAGGAGAGTCAGGGGTGATGAGGGAATTTTCTAGAGGCTTCTCCTAAGAACATGTTCTGATTGGATGTCATCCTCATCTGATATTGCTGGGCCTTTGGGCCAGAAACTATAATTATGCTATAGGCCCCGATGAAGCAAGACTAGCTGAGATCTTGTGGACTAGAGGCCTAAACTATTACTTGCTTGAATTGCAATTGCTAGCAATGTAGACAACACCTGAGCATTAGCCTTTGACTTTGGGATTTAAGGTTTGTGCTGTCTAATGCAAGCCATAAGAGTGTTAGACGGTTGAGCTCGTAGCTCAGAGGTGCTTCTGACCTGAACCAAAGACCCACAGAACCAGGCTAAAGAGAACACTCTTGATCTGTGCTAAAGAGCTAGCCAAAGCTCAGCAAAGGGTTTCAGTCTAAGGCTACACAAGGTGCCCTCAAGGGCAATCTCCAATCCCCCCCTCCACCCAGCAAAGGTATGCATATGGAGGGACAGCAAGTTCCTTCAGGTAAAGTATCTGCATTCTCAAAGCCATTCAGCAGATGTATGGCAAAATCTCTGCCTTCATATCCCCACGTAATCCCCTTTGTGTGATACCTGTGCCGATATAGAAATCTTTTGTCTCAACACCTGCCCTTCCTGTCCCCTCCCTCAGGATGCCGAGGCAAACTGATTGAACATTAAATTAACTAACGATTCTTCCTGACACCTGTCAGAGACCCAATTCCCCCTTTTGTCTAAGCCTGGGAATCCATTCAACCTACCCTGGTAAGACCATCAATGATCATTAAACTCATCAAGTCCTGGCCCAGGAGAACACCCCTCAAATTCCTATAAGAATAGAGGGTAAGCCCTGGCTCACTGTGTACTCTGAGTATGCTTACTATAGGGCACATGGCCAAAGCCTCTACTTTGGGTCTCCTTTCTGAGCGCAAAATGCTGGCTGTTTGCGCTTTCTTCTACACGGATGTCTGCACATCTGGACAGGTAGTATAACCCCTACAACTGCTCCTTAAACATCTCTATCATCACCTCTTTATTTCTTAGTTCTCGATTGTGTGTATATTTTGATTGCTTAGTGTGATCGTATGCAGGGATATTCTTTAATAAAACTATTATATACTCTTAAAATCTGGAGTCTTCCTACTGAACTGGACCTTGGTATATAAAGGTGTGCAATCCCTTGTACCCTTCTAGCCTCGTCTGTCTCGTAGCTAATTTCCTCCAATATCGAGACAGGCCACTTGGGATAACAAGCAAGTTTCTTTGTTTGCTTGCTGTGTGGTTTTGAGTATTGTGCTGGCTATAGAAAAAATTCTTACACTGAAAGAAACTGAAAAACTTTATAATTTTTTAAAAATTAAACACAGTCTGGTTACTTGTGTGCCCTGGGGACTCATGGGGTTCAGGCTTGGATTCTTTGACAACTTCCTACCACAAAACATTTCTTCTCGTCCTATTCTGAGGGCAGCCAGACAGAATTTTAGATTTACAAGTATGCATTGTAACAAAGATGGGCTGAGACTCAGCATTTAAACTACAGTAACATATTTCTCTATGCTAAAGCTTTTGACTGTGTGGATCACAACAAACTATGGCAGGGCCTTAAAGAGATGGGAATACCAGACCACCTCACATGTCTCTTGAGAAACCTGTATAAGGGCCAAGAAGCGACAGTTAGAACCGGATATGGAACAACTGATTGGTTCAGCATAGGAAAAGGAGTACGACAAGGATGTATATTGTCACCGTGCTTATTTAATATATATGCAGAGTACATCATGCGAAATGCTGGCCTGGATGAATCACAAGCGGGAATTAAGATTGCTGGGGAAAAGCTCAACAACCTCAGATATGCAGACGATACCCCTCTAATGGCAGAAAGTGAAGAGGACCTTAAGAGCCTCTTGCTCAGGGTAAAAGAGCAGAGCGCAAAAGTGGGCTTGAAGCTCAACATCAAAAAAACTAGGATCATGGCATCCGGCCCCATCACTCCTTGGCAAATAGAAGGGGAAGTCGCGGAAGTAGTGACAGACTTCACGTTTCTGGGATCCCAGATCATCGCAGACTGTGACTGCAGCCATGAAATTAAAAGACGCCTGCTCCTTGGGAGGAAAGCGATGGCGAACCTAAACAGCATGATAAAAAGTAGAGACATCACCCTGCCAACAAAAGTCCGCACGGTCAAAGCAATGGTATTCCCAGTAGTCATGTATGGCTGCGAGAGGTGGACTATAAGGAAGGCCGAGCGCCGAAGAATAGATTCTTTTGAACTATGGTGCTGGAGAAGACTTTTGAAAGTCCCTTGGACTGCAAGAAGATCAAATCAGTCAATCCTAAAAGAAATCAACCCTGACTGTTCCCTGGAAGGCCAGATAATGAAACTGAAGCTCAAATACTTTGGCCACCAAATGATAAGGGAGCACTCACTGGAGAAGACCCTGATGCTGGGAAAGATTGAAGGTCAAAGAAGATGGGGACGGCAAAGGATGAGATGGTTAGACAGTGTCATTGATGCAACGAACATGAAATTGAGCCAACTTCAGAGGACGGCAGAAGACAGGAGGGCCTGGCGGGAGCTGGTCCATGGGGTCGCGAAGAGTCGGACTCGACTGTCTTCTGCCGTCCCAGATCTGGTAGTCCAGATCTCTGAAGCAAAGCAGCCCCTGGTTAGTACTTGGAGGTGAGATCACCATGGAATTCCAGTTGCAATGCAAAGGCAGGCAATCGCAAACCACCAATACATGTATCTTGCCTTAGAAACCCTATGGGGTCACCGTAAGTCAGTTGTAACTCGATGGCACTAAAAAAAAAAAGAGTATCAGTCCTAATTCTATGCACAGTAGAAGTATACCATCTAGTTCTATACACACTGAAGGTATATAAATACAAGAGAAATAGCCTCATAATCAGAACAAGGAAAAAGGTTCTGAGCTTCTGACCAACTACGAAAGCAAAGGGCTTTTCAGAGATTTTCCTGCAGTTTGGGCACTGACCCACAGCAGTTTCCTCCAAGCTTCCCTCCTGTTCTCATTTTCCATTTATGGTCTTTCCACGGTTTCTTCACTGTTTCTTCGTGCTTTCTCAAATTGGAACAAAGATGGTTTGACCAAGCCCAGAGAAATTATGAGAAAATTATGGACAAACAACAAATGGGAAATGAGGATGTGAGGTAACTTCGGGGGGGACGGACTGCTGCAGGTTGGCACCCAAACTGCCGGAAAATTTCCATGTGAGAAGACCCTTACTCAGCTCCTAAGCTAAATGGACTATCAAGCAAAAGAGCAAAACACAAACGCAACCCTGGAAACAACCTCAGAATTTTAACCACTCCTTTACATGTGCTGATAAAGAGTAAGAAAACTATCTTGTGACCTCTGTGATCCAATGCATGCAGATGGATCAAATGGGTAGCCGTATTAGTATGCCTGTCAGAAGTGAGCAGTCACTCACGAAAGCTCATGCCCTGCCACAAATTTTGTTAGTCTTTAAGGTGCTACTGAACTCTTGCTCTTTTCTAGAATGCGTACATTTAGCTTCACACCAGTGGCCAAGTCCACCTTGAATATCTCAGAAGCCATTTCCCCCCTCATAGGAGTTTCCCAACATGCTTTGCAATTCCGTCCTTATCTCTTGAATCTCCCATTCCTTATGCAAATGAGCTTTCTCCTTAGATGGTCCATGATTCTCATATATCCTGTTAGTGATAAATCAGACAAGATGCTCAGAGTTCTATGAATGGCAATCCCAGTGTTTATTTCCCCTTCTTTTTTAAAAAAATCAGGCACACAGTGGCCTGATTCCAGTTAGGACCACGGCATACAGGTACCTGTATGTTTACCCCAATGGGGCAATGAGTTCTGTGAAGCCATTTCAGGTGGAAGGTGGTGTGAGGGAAGGGCCTCACTGAGAAGAATTGCAACGCATACTGGGAAGTTCCTATGAGGGAAGGAATTTTTTTTGGGATATTCAAGGTGGAGCTCAGCTGACCATTGGTGTGAAGCTAAATGAATGCATCCTATCCCAGAGGTCAAAATATCCCAGCCTTCAGTAAGCATCTAGACTGTAAAAGAGCCAAGATGTAACACAGCCATCAAGATAGAACACAGTCGTCAAGATGATTTTCATACCCTTTGTTAACCTCCAACCAGAGGAAAATCTTTGTGCACACAGGATCATGTAAATGTACATCGACAGGTAACAAACTCAGCAATAACTGATGAACGACATCCGGCCATTTGAACAACCTGTGTCAGCTGAGGCTGCACAAGCTAACACTGTATATACAAGAAAAAGCCAAAGTAAACGTACCTTACTACAGGGTATGAACAGAAATGCCTTAAAAAAAAAAAAAACAGAACACCAAAGGGACAGGCTTTCTCCTGAAAAATACAACCAACCAAAGCTAGGTACAGAACCGAACTTAAAATTTTTTGCTTCCATAAGATTAACAGTTATAAAACATAAATAAGGGGCACCCTGAAGAACTGTGTGTGTGGGGGGGGTAACAATCTGGAAATCCCATCCCTCAAAAGCACCCCCTGCAGGATTGAGCAACCTCTCTCATCCAACGCCTTTTCATCCTTTAGCAGAGGACTGATTTATGTGACCCTAGCAAAGGAAGAAAAAAACCTCTCCGTTGTGCAAGTTTGCACTTGCCCAGAGTCCAATTTAAACTGGACTGCTACCCATACAAACCAGCTATGGGTGCCTCATTCTCATGCCATCCACCCTGGCTATTGGATATTCGGTGCGCTAATTAATCGCTGAGAGGTATCCAGTGGTGCTATCAGACTGTACTTTGGGATGGAGGTCCAGGGCTCGGCAAGGAGGCCTCAAAAGCAGGCTGCAGCTTTGCATCTGGAGTATATGTTACTATATAAAAGTGTGCTCCCATAAAACCGCTCAATCCGGAGTCTAAACCTACTACACCACACTGCTGGAAGCGGCTTTGTATGGGTTGCAGCACACTTAAATCAAGCATTGGTGCCAGTGCAAAGTTTAAATCAAGCCTGACACATAACTTTTCTCAACATTCCATCCCTTCTGGAGCATATTTAGCACCAGAGGTGCTTTTAGAGCCAATATTTGGAGTGGGAGCCCAGCTCATGGTACATATTTAGTCCTCATCAGGCCAGCCATTTTCCAGGGTTTCTTTTTTCCCTTTTCATTGATTTACAAAATTACATTTTTGTGCATAACTAAGGAGTCGCCTGAACAGACCCCTGTGGGTGGCTGGATTTTGTGGCTATCATTATCCACAGAAGGGTCAACCACCATTTTAATGTTAGATATAGTAGCCATTTATACTGAAGACACCTTTCAGAAGCAGATTCTAATCTTCACAAAAATGCCACAACCTAGTACTGTGGAAGGCAGTCAAATCAAATGCAGATAACTTTTGCCAGACAGAACCTCTGTAGATAGGTGACTTGGCAATTTTTTTTTCAGAACAAGCTTCTAGACGATATTTTCAAGAGTGAGGTGTACTCAAGTTAAAATATTCTCAGAACTACTTATGAGGGCTGTTTACGAGGCACAGAAAGTGGAGGAAATTATGTTTAAAAATATTTTAAATCAAATATACATCTAGCCAACTTAGATTTCCCACTCAGGTTTCAGACACAAGAAACAGTCTTTGGGGAGAACAAACAGTATTTTGGGGGGAAATGCCACTATTCATTTGCAATTGATGGTCTTATGTTGTAAGCCGCCCTGAGCCCGGTTGTGGGGTAGAGTGGGGTATTAATTAATTAAGTAAAAATCATAACTGGACTTTGTGATATATTTTTGTGTAACTCATGAAATGCACATGCCCCTATCCTACACAAGTCAAAGAAAGATGGGCTTTGGTGTACATGCAGGAGTATAGTCATTTGACACACCCAGCACATACGAACTCAAAGCAGTGGGCATCAGGGTTGCCAGATCCAGATTGGGAAACTCCTGGAGATTTGGGGATCCAGCCTGGGGAGGACAGGAACCTCAGTGGGGTACCATGCCACAGAGTTCACCCTCCAAAGCAGATATTTTCTCCAGGGGAACTCAGCTCTGTAGTCTGGAGTTGAGCTGTAATTCCAGGAGATCCCCAGGTCCCACCCGAAGGCTGGCACCCCTATATGACCCCCCCTGCAAAAAAGGGGAATTGGGAAGTGTTCATGCTGTATGAGCACCTGTAGACCATTCTCCAGTTTGTACTATGACATTTTACAGACTGAGCAACTCATCACCATAATTTTATAGAATACTACCAATTCATTCAAACCTAGAATAGTAATAATTTAAAAAAACCAAACAGGCCCGGTTCCCTAAAGACACAGGACAAACCTATTTGCATTCAAAAATGGACACTGCGTCCCCGGCCATTACAACGCCCGCCGTTGCAAAGTGGAAGCAAATGACAACTGTACCCTCCCCCCCCCCCCCCTAGGAAGTAGGGAACAGCTTTTGGTCAGACATACGACGTGTCAACGTAGCAACGACTCCTGCGCTTCCCAGAGTCTGTCAGAAACATACATGACAGCAGGTGTTTAAATAAGGGGAGTGGACTGCTGCTCTGTCTGCCTCCTCGGGACACCACAGCAGCATAAGCAGGAAGCGCCGTTTCCCCGCCACTTGGCTCCTAGCACTCACCAGTTCCCTGAGCCCACGATGCAGACTTTCAAGGGCGATGAAGCAAGAGCCATTGCAACTCCGCGCCGAGAGACCACTCCGGGAGACAGGGCGCAGCTCGGGCAGGAGCGCTCCGCAACCTTCCTATGGCCGCTGCGAGCAACCCTCGGCCAGCCATGCAGAACTGCCACAGGCCACACAACCCCTCCTCTGAAAACGGCCATGGACCGCCCCTCACTCGCCCGGGGCTTGCTGGGAATTGTAGTCCTCCTTTTATTTACCAGGGATTTGAGGCCGCCTGAAGCTTACCAAAGCAACTTTTTTCGCATGTGCAGAGTCTAGGCAAAGAAGTGTCTTGGCTTTGCCGCACGCTTTTATGGTTCCGAAAGGGTCAGAGCATGAAAATGCTGCTGGAAGGAGCCTGAGATTAAATGCTCTTGTTCAAGGCATGCATAAATTTTCGTAAACTGGAGAGTGGATAAGACACAGTCACACTGTTAATGAACAGGAATTCAGGGACAGGATAGCGATTCAGCGGCGCAACGGGCTGCGAGGAAACTTGAAGACTCGTCGCAAGACCCGCCAAAGTGACGTTTGCTTGATGCACAAGGGATATTTGAGAAACTTGGCCCGCTTCCCCTAGAGCAGTGGTGGCGAACCTATGGCACGGGTGCCAGAGGTGGCACCCCGAGCCCTCAGAGCCCTCTCTGCGGGCACTCGTGCCATTGCCCCAGCCAGGCCCAGACCATCATTAAAGTGTCGAATTCTCTGCCAAATAATTTTAAGTAAATGAAAGCATTTGGGATTGCTTTCCTTACTACGTTTGGATCATCTTAAGTTAATGTATGAGTTGTTTTTTCTAAAGTAAAACCTCAGTATTCAGGTTAAATTGCCGTGTTGGCACTTTGCGATAAATAAGTGGGTTTTGGGTCGCAGTTTGGGCACTCGGTCTCTAAAAGGTTCGCCATCACTGCCCTAGAGGATTTGTTCAAAATGCCTTAAACTAATTGGTCTGTTTAACCTGATTGAATATGATTCCATTCCTGCGGTTGGAAGCCATTCAGAAATGACATTTCACGCCAGTTGAACAAATCACAAGGTTTCGAATTTCACCTTTTTTTGAATACATAGAAGTGCGATTTGGGGTTAGGGGGCTATCAGCCAGTCAATTGATCAAACCATTTCCCTAATATAATCCAGAAGCAGAGCCCACGATGCACCTATGGCGGTAGAAGCTGGGTCCTTTCTCAGTGCCTGGGCTTTCTGGTCCTCCCCAAGGACAGGGAATAGAATTTGTCTCTGGCCAGCCAATCGCTTTACTGTCTTCTCAATGTGAACGGAATACTGGAAGTGTTAAATGGAAAAAAAGACCATCACCCATTTTACACGGTCCCCAAGGATCCTTGCACAATGTAAGCCCTGTCTTCATGCTCATCCTATGTATCATGTCAGTGTGGTATAATGGGTACAGTGTCGGACTACAATTGGCAAAGGCCAGGTTCAAAGCCCCACTTTGCCATGAAGTTCATGGGCAGTGCAATCCTAAACAGAGTTACACCTTCTAAGCCCACTGACTTAACTCTGTTTAGGATTGCGTTGCAAATGGCCTTGGAATCAGCCCTTAATCTCTGAACCTAACCTACTTTACAGAACACAAAAGCCTGAACTCCTTGGTGCTCTGAACTCCTTGGAGAAAGGGCAGGATACAGATGTACCAGATAAATAAACTACATCGATTTGGACAAATAACACTTTGATCATTAGGAAACTTTGTTATATGAGCACTGAGAATGTGTTGAAGCTGAAGTCAGTGTCGGAGCTTATGAGCATATGTTTGTAACTGACACAGATTTTTTTCAGCATGCCATAATCAGAGACACAATACCTTTCAGATCAGAAGTACAATATCTTTCGGAGAAAAATATGCTGTTGGCACACTTTTAGAAAACACATAAAAGTACATGAATGATGTGGCCCATGGATCATTGAAGGCTTAATGGAGCATGTCCACAGATGAGCAAGAAGTTTCTCTTGTTAAAGAAAGGCAATGTACACTTAGAATACAGTGCCGTGATTCAGACTGGATTTTTAAATAATTCAACTTTGAAGCCATACATGTGCATACTGATCTTTTAAATTTCTGCACTGGAAAAAAAAATCTTTTGACTGCTTGCTACTTAGTCTATATTCCTACTAACCAGAGAACTGGAACTTGAGACATGAAGATGTCATGAGCTTTCCCCCAAAAGTTACACAATACAGCAGTGTGAAACAACACCATTGTGGTTCTCTTATACCACCAGAAGCTATTATCTTGTCCACAAAATTGTCATGAGACGGAAAAAATGTGCAGAGAGGGGAAACAGGGATGTGATTAGGGTTGGCCTTGGGAACAATCCCTTTTTTTGTCATCAGTACTTTTTGGTTCTCCAGGGAGCCAGTGAAATTGGCAGGATTCTATGTACTTGCCTGAGCAGCCTTTTGTAATAGGTAAATTTGTCTCCTGCAAGATGCCTCTTTAGCTACAAACAAACTATTCCACATCATCATACACACCAGCATGGTGTACAGTTTAAAATGTTAGATGAGGATCTGGGGAGACCCAGGTCTGAATCACCATTCTTCCACAGAAACTTACTAGGTGACCTTGTGCCAGTCACACACTCAGTCTGACCTACCTCATAGGACTGTTGTTATTGTGGATAAAGTGGAGGAGGGGTGAGCAATGTCGTAAGCCGTATTGCATCCCCATTGGGGAGAAAGGTGGAGTATAAATGAAATACATTAAAAAAATAAATACTTGCATCTGGATCGAAGCATCTGGAGCACATAACAGGGAAGTTAAAATGATAAAGAAGTGAGTTACAGTACAACATATGCTCAATTAATTCCTCATGCCTCCAGATGTAGGGAAGGACAGACCCTTATATTGTGGGGATGCACAGAGACACATTGTACCCCATTGTGGCATCTTGATCAAGGAAGATTGGCAGTGCAGTCCTAAACAGAGTTACACCCTTCTGAGACATGGACTTTGCTTGCACTGGATTGCCATGGATACAGGATGCAGGAGCTGTATGCCCCCCCCCCAACATGGCAAATAGTTCTGCAGGGCCATTTTAATTGGGAAAATGGCCCAGTGGAGAACTCTCATACAGGGAACTGTCAGAGCCTCTTCTCGTGGTGCCCTCAGTGTCAAAAGTGGAGGATAAGTTTTGTTCCCATTGCTATCACCATCCTCAGTGGTTTATTTTTTGCTTTGGGGTTGAGTTCCAGCTATTATAAGTTAAAGTAAAGTGCTACAGGGAGGCTTAACCTGTATTATACCTACCTGTGATGAGCCCAGGTTTTTTTCATGGTAGTGCATTTTCAGAGCCACCCTAAAGCCCAATGGACTTCAGTGTTTGTCCCTCTTCTAAACATCTTGTTGACTGCAGCTTGTCTCATTAAACAATGAGAACCACTGAGAACTGGTGAACAGTTTCTAGTCGACCCTTATTTACCTGGTGTAGAAGAGGACAATCAATTGTCCCTGTCTGAATTTGTCCCTGTTTGAATTTTATCAATATCAATGAGCTCCCAAGTCTGCCGTGTGCTCAGGACCGCCGCTTTGGTTTTCATAATTCAGAAGACATAAAGAGCTTGATAAAAGGGCAGTGAAGAAGATGGGATACAAATATACGCTTAACCTCTTCAAAATTCATTGCAAGCAATTTAATCGCTAGCATTCTCCAGCATATTAAATTATATTTAGGTTGATAACTGGCACTGTAGTAATTAACACAGCAAATGACATTAAATGAGCACATATAATCTTTTAACAGCTCTAATTCCTCCGGGATTTTATTCTAAATTCGGTTAAATAACCCAGCGCACTTCACCTTTTCTTTCAGAATGGAAAAGGTAAACTATTGTAAGTCCCACATCAAGATGTAGCAGATGTTCAGGAAATAGCAAGCAGGCATTAGAACATCATTTGTTTACATTAGCAAATCTAACTTGACATTTAAATGAATGACAAATAGAATGGATAGAACCCATCTTTCTCCCAGGAGTTTCTGCTTAGCCGTAACCCTCATACTCACAAAGCAACTCTGCTCAACAAACAAGGGAGAAATTATGCTCTTACAACCCAGTCTATTTTCCCTTTCTTAGAACCCTATAGACAATTCAACCGCACCTCTCTCTTAAAAGAGATTGTTAAGGAATTTTAACATGCATTATAATTATGAGCCTATGTTGGTTTGCCACATTTTAGAAATGTTGTGTTCCTGCCAGAGTGCCCCCACAGTGGATCTGTTCTTTTGACCTCTGTTCCTTTAGCAATATTATCTTAGTCAAGGGCTAGTGCCACATTATCTCTCCGAGGGAAGAGTTTCATGGTTTGTTTTTCTTTTTGGAAGGTAGGATGTATTCTGAAGAGACCAGAGGTTAGAGAGAGAGAATTATGTTTGGGAACAGAACTGATGAACTCTCTTCAAAATTTTAGACCATGACCTTTTACCTACTTTATCCTATAAATGAAGGGCACAGTATCTTGTTCAGGGTGCTTGCATGATCTACTCTTATGGGGCGGGGCGGGCCTTAGCTGGAGAACCCGTTTGGTAGAACTTCCTCAAAGATTTGTTAGTAGTCAAATAAAAAAAAAACCCTTCAATCTCTTATCCCTTTAATCGCTGGCATTTGCCTTACAATCTCTCCAGAATCAAAAACATCTTCACTCCCTCACGCCTGGCAAGAAGCTTTACAGTCTTATCTTCCTAGGAATGTTAAAACTGGAATGTTAAGACTGGAATGTTAACACATCTCTAAGACTGGAGACTGCTTTTGTATGGGGAAAAAGGCTCTCAATATCATTTGAGACAAATTTTGTTTTTATGACTTGTTTCACATAAATCATATAGGAATAAAAGTATTCATGCACTGTCAAAGTGTACAGCATTACAATACTTGAAAAATGATACTTCTTAGCTTTATTAGTCTTTACAAATATATATATTTGTAAGAATATAGTGATTTAGAGGGATTTGTTAATCAGTAGACTTCCGACTATGTAAATGATTTTGTTAAATGGACAGAGAGGTGTTATTTTTACTATTTGATATTTGTACTTAGTAAATTGGTATATTAAAAAGAAGATTTGTTTAATTAGTTATTTTTCTACGGTTATTCTTCCTCCTGTTTGGCATTTTTTATGTGCCTGGTTGTGTTTTTTCTGTTCTCTTGCTCTTACTGGTGCTGTTTCAGAACTTTACATTGTTCTTTGTTCTGTTCTAAGTAGGGATGCCAGCCTCCAGGTGGGACCTGGGGATCCCCTGGAATTACAGCTCATGTCCAGACTACAGTGATCACTTCCCTTGGAGGAAATGAATGCTTTGGAGGGCATTTGGACTCTAGGGCATTGTTCCCCATTGAGGTCCCTGTCCTCCCCAGGCTCCATCCTCAAATCTCCAGGAGTTTCCCAACCTGGGCCTGGCAACCCTACTTCCCCATCCCCTGCCAGTGACTGGGGAGACCTGGCAACCCTAGTGTAAGCTGCCCTGAGGAAAGGGCAAAAAAGTTTAAGCATGATTGGCTAAATAAATAAACATGATTGAGTGTAGGGTTGGGGGGTGGTTTAGAGTCTTGTGTAAGAAGAGCTTTCCAGTTTGCCAAGCAATATGAACTCATTACTTAGGAATCTGTTAATAGGGTTGCTGCAACCCGGCTGCTTTTCAGATTTCCCCCCTTGTCTATGTTGCCAGCGTACCCACAATGCAGCACTTTTGAGAGGTGACTCACCTCCCAGGGCAAACGGGACATGACTGGTGGTGGAGGGGACCCGTGTGGATATGTACACATGTTCTCCCATTCACATCTTAAGTAGGAGGAGGCAGGGTTGAATTCTGGAGCCTGAAATGGAGTGTTCAGGTGAAGGGAGCTGAATACTGCCCCTTCCTTCTCTACCTCAATTCACTATGTACTTTTCTTCAAAGTGTTTATTCCTCAGTCCAGCCCCAATAATAATGAAAGAGAACTGGGCTGCCAAAAGAAGAAGAAGCTAAAAGCAACGGGAGCACAGCAAGAGAAAGTAGGATGGGGGCATAGTTTAGCTCTGCTCATCTTCATGCTGTTTCCGTAAAATAAAATGACCCTATCTCCTGCTTTGAACATGAATGAGAGGACATCTGAATAAACACACAAGTATTCCCCATGGTCATGCCCAGTTTGGTGCTCAGCTACTCTTACCCAAGAACAGGTGTATGCCTGTCCACATGTGTGTGACACTGTCATCCCTATACCCTACTGGCACTCCTAATAACAACCAGTATATATGGAGCCCTCTTGTGACTGGATTGACATGAGCAGTGGGATTTTTTGCCCCGGACAGAGTAGCGGCAGCTCAATAACAGTGAGCGCCAGCGTGGCGTAGTGGTTAGAGTAGCAGCCTAGATTATCAGACTAAGATCTGGGAGACCCAGATTTGAGTTCTCGCTCTCCCGTGGAAAGTTGCTAGGTGACTTAGAGCCAATCACAGACTCTCAGCCTAACCTACCGCACAGGGTTGTTGTGAGGATAAAATGGAGGAGCCATTTGGGGTCCCCAATCAGGAAACAGGCAGGGTATAAATGCAGTAAAAAATTAAATAAACATTAGCAACCACATTTCTCATTGTCTGTTATGTCCACATTCAGGAAAATACGTTGGATCTGCCAAATAGTGCCTGCCAAACGTATGTTAGAAACAGGGAATAAGCAGCTGTCAGAGGTGAGCAAAGGCAGCTTGGATAGAGGCCAAGAGAAACTTTGGAGTTCTCTTGTTGCAAAAGCAGTTCTGCCCACAGACCACAGCACTAACAGTGGAGCCAGGTGTCCGCGGTGACTGCACTCAGCACAATAACGGGTGTTCTTTTTGCTCATGGTTCTTTGGAGTACTTTCAGCGGTTGCTACACTAACAACAGTATGTACTCATCTCAAGTGCCTCAGCAGTAAGGTAGTGTGCCAAGTTGCAGCACTCTTTATTTTATGCTGTTTGTTCATGTTGGTAAGAAACACATTCTTGGTAGATAAGCAGAATTAAGAATGCTAGCAGTGATAAACAGTGGCCTTGTTTTTATAGAGCAAACCGACTGGATCATCACAATCTAGAAATTCTATGACTAACTTCCTAGATTTTCATAGCAGGATCTCAACAGTTGCTGTGCATGCAGCCTGTACTGCAACACCATGGAGAGATTGCACTTATCTAGTTCCAGGATCAATGTGAGATATCATGAAATCATTTTAATTACACCTCTTTGTTCTCCCTGCAGTGGCTAACCTGATTAAGCTCCTTCAGCATAACATGTTCATCTCTCTGTCTCTTCCAAACAGAAGGCTAACGCACACAGCAGGAGTGTGTGAGGTAATTTCCCTTCACCTTTATAGCGTGGTATTTTAGGGTTCCTTTTATTGAGGGGTTTGTAATAGGCTGAACCCACCGTTAACCTGGGGCCTAACCACATATTATGATCCAGAGATGTTTCCAGGTCAGGTGGTGAAGCATGTTCTGAAGTTGGTGCTTCCCAGGTGAACAGAGGACCAATTCAGGTTGGGACCGCAGCCCATGAAGGAAAGGAGCTTAGGTCTCCTCCCGCATAATTTTCCTGACGTGAAATAGCCCTGGGGAATGCTATGTGCCTTATTGGGGGGGGGGCTGAATGTATACTGATGAGCTACATGTTATATTTCCACAATGGGGCAAATAGTGCCCACCAGCATGTTTTCACCCTGACCTGGATAGCCCAGGTAGCCCGACCTTGTCAGATCTTGGAAGCCTCTGAACGCCTCTTGCCTTGAAAACTCTATGGGGTCTCCCAAGGCGTATAACTATTTTTTTTTAATCCCTTCCTATGCCTATTTCATTATCTTTAAACTTCAGACAGAAATCGTGCCTTCTGAGGTTCTTTCTTTCAGATAGGCATCATAACGTTACTTACCAGGTGGCTAGATTTGGCTGGTTTGCCGCAAGGCATAAGAAAACTGTAATAGCTCATGTAGTGGATTGCTGAAATGTTAAACTTTTTAGTAGACATTGTAACATTTTACTGTATTTTGAATGATTTTATTATGAGGTATTCCTCAAATTGTATTGTGAATGATTTTGATTATTGCTGTATTGACCCAGTGAGGCATTTTATTGTTTGTTTGTGAATTAAGTTCTGGGTATAGACTGAATAAAACCTTATCTATATACACCTCTACGGGGTCACTATAATTCAGCTGTGACTTGATGGCAATGAACAAGTAAACAAGCACCTTTTCAGGTTCGGAAAATGGCACAAGGTCTAAGCCACCTCTCTGTGCATGTTATCATCCCAACCCAAATTGAGCCAGTGCATACCTGGGAAGCACAGGACTTCAGAACACTCCTCTCCACCCTACCTGAGGATGTCCCTTGGGAAAACATCATGTTTCCTTAGGCCCTGGGGTGTGTAATAGAAATCTAAATGACAAAGCAAACAAAGAAATCCCCATTCCGCTTTGGGTGATCTTGGGGCAGACACTGAACTTAACCCACTTCACACAGTCCTTGTGAGGATAAAATGGAGAGGTGGAAAGAACCATTAAAACTGATGTAAGCAGGGGTCATTTATAGAAAAAGAGCTAGGGGAACTCATTAGCATAACTCATTAGCATATGCCACACCCCCTGACAGGGGCCCGGCGGTGGACCTGCAAGGCCGGCGGAAGTGCGAGGAAGCCCCGCCAAGGCCCTCCCTGGCCCCAGGCAGGCAGGGCTGGGGAGAGGCGGGAAGGAAGCAACTTACCCTCCCTCTTCTCCTGCCTCCTCCTGGCTGAATGAGGGCTGGAAGCGGGGCAGCCAGAAGCAGGGGGCGGGGCTTCATCGTGTGCCCCGCCCCCTGCACCTCACCTGGGGGAACTGTGCATTTCTCTAGATTTGAAAAAGAAGAGATTGGATTTATACCCTGCCCTTCACTCGGAGTCTCAGAGCGGCTTACAAACTCCTTCCCCTCCCCCTCCCCACAACAGACACCCTGTGCGGTAGGTGGGGCTGAGAGAGCTCTGAAAGAACTGTCCTTGAGAGAACAGCTCTTGTCAGAACTATGGCTTGCCCATGGTCATCCAGCAGCTGCGAGTGGAGGAGTGGGGAATCAAACCTGGTTCTTCCAAATTAGAGTCTGCGCACTTAACCACTACACCAAACTGGCTCTTTGCTTCCTCTTTGTGTGAGGGGATACAGGCCATTGCTCATTGACACATATTTTACATTATGTGTCTTTTGTTTGACTGTGAGAAAAACCTTTAATTGTGATAGGTTTAACACTGGCCACGTAGTACTCGTGTCAACCTATAATGTGTCATTTAAACAGTCTGTTATATTGACTTTTCAGTAAAGTGCCTTTCTGACATAAGCAATTCTGATGGATTAAACTTGTATTTTCTAGGGATGTGATCCAGACAAAGATCGGCATTTTTAGTTCCATTTATTTTGACGGGAGGATTAATGACATGTATAAACCTATCTCATTACAATCAATGTGATTTACAAGTGCCTAACTTTAGCAGGGTTGTACCCATCGATTTCAAAGGGAGAGTTTAAGTGCATGCTTAATTCTCGCCTGATGAAATCAGCGCTTATTTAGGATACACTGGGGCCCTACATCTTTGGTCACTGCAAATAAACTAAACCTTTTAAAAAACTGCCCCCCTTTCCCTTCCCCCCCTCACTATCTTTATTATTCTGACTAGTATTTTCTCCACAAATCCACCGACATAATAGTCTGAGCTCTGACGGCACTGATGGACTGAGGGCTGTTTGAAGAGATGTTATTTACCTTTCTACAGTCATTTGGAGAGCAACGGAAATTAACCAGATGGTGTGACAGGCATGGGAAAGAGCTGGCAGACTCGGCTGTGGGATCCACCGGCAGTGTTTTGTGCTCTCTTTTGAGCAGGAGGAACTCTTGCTCTCCTCTTGAATCAAAGAGAGCACAGCAAAAGCTGAGGCAAAGGAGGACTGGTCATTTAACTCACAGGGAAATTTCCAGATGGGCTGTTGCCCTAGAAGGCTACTGAAGATGAGGAGGAAGCAGAGACAAGCCCTAGCAGTTCCGTCAGCACCTCAGGGCTGCTTAGTCTGGCTTGTTCTAGGGTCATTTTAACTTCACACACCCCTCCTGGATGAGGGAAGGTATGGATGGTTGGAATAATGGCTAGGGGGGATGATATTTGGGAGAGGAACTAGAACATGCCTTAGCCAAGAAGCCAGGAAAGGTGATGGAGGATGACCACTTTTACAATATTGGGTAGGTTCTAGATTGCCTGCTTGGGGTGCTGATGAGCCCCAAAAGGTCTGTTGGAGGAATTACTTCTAGATATCACAGAAGCGGTATTACAGAAGATCCAGCCTCTGATGGCTATGACTGCCAACAGCCAACAGGGGGCCTAGACAAACATTTGCTCTAGGCCCCTCCCCAAGCAGTCACAATCTAGTCATATAAAAACAAACCACATCATGCTCAACTCCAAGGGCCCCCAGGATAACCAGGGGCCTCGGCGTGTTGTCCTCTTCATCCCATCATCTTCAGTAGTTCTGATGATTTCTCACAAGTAAGTAGTTAACATAAACGTGGAGTTTACCCTGGAGGAAAAGAAGGCAAACTCCAGATGCTCGTATTTCCTCATTGCCATCTTCCTCCTTGTCTTCTTAAGGGAGCCTGTTCCTACTATGTTCCCACTCAGCTTAATGTCCCTTTGACTCTCCATTAGAATCATATTTTTATTATACTTTGGATGTGAAATCAAAAGAAAAGCATTCTATATAGACACATGGTGACTGGGAAGACGATGTTCACCAGACAAATATTTCTCCATGAACACCACAGTGCTGGTTTCTCTTGGGCCTGACCTGGATAGCCCAGGCTAACCCGATCTCATTGGATCTTGGAAGCTAAGCAGGTTCAGCTGTGGCTAGTATTTGGATGGCAGACCTCTAAGGAAGCCCATGGTTTGCTATGCAGAGGCTGGCAATGGAAAGCCACCTTTGAACATCTTGTCAGGAAGACGAGGTCCCCCCCTTCCTGACTTGGCTGGCGGTCTCACAGGGGGAGTCCCCATGTTCCGGTGCCAAGGAGACAGCGGGACTCTAGAGGGATTCCCAAAAGGTCCAGGAGTTCTCCCTTGCCAGCCCCCCTCATAGAGGCCACGCAGCCAAAGGAGGGAGAAGAGGATGAACCACAAGCTGGGCCTCCCGCCAAGGCCCTGGCCATCAGGAGGAGGGCTGGGGAGCACCTGGGGCGGGTATCAAGCCACCTGGGGCCAACCCCATGGCTAGACTCCTTTAAGGAGTGGGTGGTGGGGCGCGCAGCTGGGGGAGTTGACACTAATAAAAGTGAGCAAGGTGGAAGCCGGGGAGGATTAGCTGTTTCTCAAAGGAACGACGGAGAGGAGGGAGACACGGGGCAACCACCCTAATCCACTCAAACCCACCTGTCAGGAGCAGTGCTGCTAAAGAGTAAGGTAACTCTGCGGCTTTATCTGAGGCGACCCCTGCTCCAACTGTGCCAACTGCCGTCCTGGGCGCACCCCAATGCCCCTCCGTTCCCCTGCGCCAACAGGAGGCTGACAAATCTCTTGCCTTGAAAACCCTATGGGGTTGCCATCAGTGTTCCCTCTAAGCCGAGTTAGTGTGAGTGAGCTCACAGTTTTTTAGCCTCCGGCTCACAGATTTTTGTTTTAGCTCAGGGACGATGGCTCCAGGGCAAACTAATTTATGCAGTAGCCAATTCGCTCGCTCACAACTTCAATGCCAATAATTTACACAGTAGAGTTTTTGCTTATAAGACTCCACAGCTTAGAGGGAACATCGGTCGCCATAAGTCAGTTGATTTGATGGCGCTTTCCATCACCAGATTCATGAAAGGAAGGGGACAAGTTACAGCCTGCTTTCTTTGTTAGTTGGGGCTGTCATATGAGTAGGGCTTTAGGGAAATTAATGGAAAATCAGTAATTAACTGAGAATCCTACTATTGAGCCCAAGTGTATCTGGGTGGTTACACTGGCATCAGAAATATGTTGAAAAGGAAAAGTTATTTTTAAGTTCCAAGGCTTTTACTTACTTATGATGAACATGTTCTATAAATAAATAATACCTCCCTTAAGTTATCCCTTTCCCCCCTTCAAGCACTTCGGCATGTTCACAGTCAGGGTAACTAAAGGGGAATTTTTCAGGATCCTTTCAGCAGGATAAAGGGATAATGCTTTTAAAAAAAATCATCTTGGGCTACACACTGTCTCCTGCTTTCAGTTTCCCCCGTAAAATTATATCTGACTCATACTTTTGAAAAATAACACAGGCAAGGACATAGCTGTCCAGAAAACTCCACCCAAGGGAAACATTTCAGTGCATTACATACAAATCAATGTATTTGCCAACCACATGTTTACAATTTTCTTCCAGCATTTGGTTATTCTGTTTAATGCAGGAGCTCATATTCACATAGTAAAAAGCCCAGGAATGTAACATACATGCAAATTGTATAGCTGTTTTTTGCAGGCTCTTATTCTGGTTTAGGAAGTTCACTTCTGCAATTAGAATGGTTTAGTAAAAGAGGGTCAGAAATGTTTGAAGGCCAGAAAGAGAGTTTTATGAAAAATTTCCTCCAGGGTGTGGTCTCCAATCTTAGAAAAGTTGTTGCACCGATGATGTCACTTGGGATGGGACATGGTTTATATGAGTGATGGAATGTCTTTTGCTTCCTGTACAGATTTCTTGTTGTGCTAAGCTGTTGGTGCTCCATGGAAGGACATGTTGAGTGTAGGATGTGGAAATTGAGTGGGATGGATGATCTCTTAATGAGCATGAGCTTTATTTATAAGTTAGAGTGAACACACATATCTTGCATGTATTCATGCACATCTGTTTTTAAGAAAAAGCCAGTGCGCATTCACTTTGCAAATGAGACCGGGGACCATAACCTGGTTAAATGCGCAGTTTCAATCATATGTTCAGCTGTATGTCCATTTAATGTAACATTAATGTAGCATTAAGAGGAGCTGCAGTGGCTCAAGTGGTTAAGACACTGAACTGCAGGCTGTGGAAGGTCAGTAGTTCAGCAGTTCGAGACCCTGGGTGCCGTATGATGGAGTGAGCTCCCAACCCTAGTTCCAGTTCCTGCCAACCTAGCAGTTTGAAAGCAAGAAATTGCAAGTAGATAAATAGGTACCACTTCGGTGGGAAGGTAAGAGCATTCCGTGCGCCTTGGTGTTTAGTCATGCCGGTCACATGACCACGGAAACGTCTTCGGACAGCGCTGGTTCTTTGGCTTTGAAACAGAGATGAGCACCGCAACCCTAGAGTCGGATTCAACTGGCTTTTGAGCAAGGGAACCTTTACCTTTTAAATGTAGCATTAATCAATGGACATATAAAGAAAAATCAAGGGTACACCGTACACAGATGGTCCGTGCATGCACTGTAACTTGAGAACAGGGCTACGGGAGGACCCCTGGAGGCTGACAATTATTGCTAGCAGAAAGACACAGGATTTGAAAGGTTCTCGCTTGTGACTCAGCAGTGGAGAATCTCAGGTTCCGTCTCCAGCAACTCTAGTTAACATGATCATGTAGTAAGTAGAGATGTGAAAGACTTTGACCCAAGGCCTTAGAAAGCCGCTGCCAGTCAGAGTAGAAAATACTGACCTTGACAGACCAAACGTCTGACCTGGTACAGCAGCAAGTGTTACGTGCTTCTGCCTTTGCTACAATTGCCACAATGGGGTCTCCCAGAAAGTCTGAATCATATACACTTGCAAGGCAGTATCTTGATTTGACTCCCCCTCCAAATAAATTAATTGTTGTTTTTATGACTCTGTACACAGCATTCCGTGCGCCTTGGTGTTTAGTCATGCCGGCCACATGACCACGGAAACGTCTTCAGACAGCGCTGGCTCTTCGGCTTTGAAACGGAGATGAGCACCGCAACCCTAGAGTCGGACTCGACTGGCTTTCGAGCAAGGGAACCTTTACCTTACACAGTTTAGCTCTGTTTTAAATCATTTTAATGATGTGTATTTTTGTGGGGAGGTTGATTTTAACGGTTTTCAAAACCTTATTTTATCATGTTATGTTATAATTTGTTAGCCGCCTTGATGGCCCTTGTGAGGGCAGTAATGTTACCACAAGTGGCCTGTCTCGATACTGGGGGGAATTAGCTATGAGACAGAAGAGGCCAGAGAAGGGTACAAGGGATTGCAGGCCTTTGTATACCAAGGTCCAGTTCAGTAGGACGATTCCAGATTTAAAGAGCGTTCAATAGTTTTATTAAATAGAAATATCCCTACATGCAGTCACTCTTAGCAATCAAAATATACACACAACCCAGAAATAAGAAATGAAGAGGTGATGATAGAGACATTTAAGGAGTAGTTACTCAGTATTCAGTTTATTCGGTATATCACCAGCCCAATTACAAACAGTACAAAAGGATACCAATAATATATATAAAATATTTAAATATAAAACTGCGTTTGATCTGCATATGTTAATTACAAAATTACTAAAACTCTAAATTTCTACAATACTCTATCAACTGTTATTCAACTGTTGAATAAATATTATAGAGGTTATACAAGTCTACTCCCTATCTCCTAAGTCTTCTGCATTCTTTCTAAAATTATACTACATGTGCAGCCCATATTTTTTGGGCTACTGCTAGAAACTTAGCACAATTTATTATAATCTGTGGAGCGGGATCAAATAATAGCTTCCTACTTATCTCCTTGTCCAAGTATCCGTGGTACCTCCTTATAACAGGATGAATAATTTTTACTCTGATGGTTTCATAAAATGTACAGTGGAGTAAAATATTTAAGGAGTAGTTATAGGAGTTCTACTACCTGTGCAGATGTCAGTGAAGAAGAGAGCACAGATGGCCAGCGTTCCATGCCAAGGAAGGAGACCCAAGGCAGAGGTTATGGGGGTGTATTCAATAATAGGCACCCTCAGAATGCACACTGAGGTGGGGCTTGCCCTCTATATTTATGGGAATTCGAGGAGTAGTCTCCCGTGACTTGATGAGATTAATGACCGTAGATGGACTTACCGGGGCAGACTGAATGGGTTTGATGACTACTGATGGTCCTGTTGAGGTAGGTTGAATGGGTTCCCAAAATGGGGAAATGGGTCTCTGATAGTCGTCAGGAAGGATTATTAATGATTTAATCATTTTTGGTTTTGGTATCCTGCCGGAGGGGACAGGACAACCAGATGCTGAAACAAAAGCTTTCTACATAGGCACAGGTATCACAAAAGGAGGATACGTGAGGGTATAGAGACAGAGAAGGTTCGCCAGATGTCCACTGAATGGCTTTGGAAATGCAGATACCTACCTGAAGGACCTCGTGGTCATCAGATATGCACACCTTTGCTGGGTGGAGGTGGGGTGTTGGAGATTGCCCTGGAGTGCGCCTTGCGCAACCTGAGATTGAAGCCCTTTTACAGAGCTTTGGCTAGCTCTGAGGCACAGGTCAAGAGTGACCTCGTTGGCCTGGTTTTATGGGTCAGAAGTGGGGTGCCTCACTGTTGGGGCTACCTGTGAGTAAGGCAGCGCCTCTGAGCTACAGTAAGGCAGGGGAGAAAATTTGTGAGCACAAAGCACATAGGCTGACATCTACAGCAACCACTTCTCTTCTAGTTTGCACTAAATTTAATGTCTCCCCTCATCTCAATATGCATTCACTTGAAGTGTGCATCATCACATTTGAATCCAAACCCTTAGACACTGACAGCTGTGTGACTGAATGCAAGCCCACATTCTGGCACTATTTTGTCTGCAATTCAATAATAACTGATACATCATACAAACCAATCCACCCTCTTGGTTTGTTTTTGTGCTCCATTTTAACATTTTTATCCCTTTTAATGGCTTTCTTGCAAAATATTCTTTCCCATGCTTTGTCAGCTTACATTTTGGATAGCTTCTAGTCTGTGAATGCTAGCTTTAAGAGGTGAGAAGTTTCTAAATTTAAAAAATGAACCACAATGCTCAGCAATATAGTTAACGTATTCTTAAACAACAAAGAGGTATAGGCACTGCTGGAAAATACAGGGTAAGTCAAGTATCACACTGTTCGTACCCAAACCTTGACAAGCTGTCATCTTTGATACTAATTATTTGTGTCATGTTAACTGGGTATTGTCATGTTTCACGCTATGTCTGCACAGTTGCAAGATAGTGTTTTGTCTGGGCAAGAGTGCTAGACTTGTGCCTAGATGATCTGCACTCAATTCCCATTTCAAGCAGTATAAGAACATAAGAACATAAGAGACGCCAATGTTGGATCAGGCCAAAGGCCCATCCAGTCCAACACTCTGTCACACAGTGGCCAAAAATACCAGGTGTCATCAGGAGGTCCACCAGTGGGGCCAGGATATTAGAAGCCCTCCCACTGTTGACCCCCCCAAGAAGACAGAGCGTCACTTGCCCCAGAGTCCCTATCTATACCTTGTGGCTAATAGCCACTGATGGACCTCTGCTCCATATGCTTATCTAATTCCCTTTTGAAGCCGTCCATGCTTGTAGCCGCCACCACTTCCTGTGGCAGTGAATTCCATGTGTTAATCACTCTTTGGGTGAAGAAGTACTTCCTTTTATCCGTTCTAACCCGACCGCTCAGCAGTTTCATGGAGTGCCCACGAATGGTTGTATTGTGAGAAAGGGAAAAAGTACCTCTTTCTCTACCTGCTCTTTCCCATGCATAATCTTATAAACCTCAATCATGTCACCCCTCAGTCGTCGTTTCTCCAAGCTAAAGAGCCCTAAGCGCGTCAACCTTTCCTCATAGGGAAAGTGTTCCAACCCTTTTATAATTCTGCCCTTTTTCCTTTTTAAGGTGTGGTGACCTTAATATCCTTTTTAAGGTGTGGTGACCAGAATTGCACACAGTACTCCAAATGAGGTCACACCATTGATTTATATAGGGGCAGGGGTCATTTCGTAGAAAAAGAGCTGCAGGAGCTCATTAGCATAACTTATTAGCATATGCCACACACCCTGACATCACCGGAAGTGTGCACCAGCCCCTCTGACAGGCAGAAGCAACTGGGATCCATTCTTTCCCCCCTCTCCCTTCCCTTCACCTCCAAGTCGGGTGAAGGAAAAGGGGAGGGGGAGGATCTCAGGCGCTTCTGCCTGACAGAGGTGCTGGCGTGCCCACAGCCAGCCTGGGTGAATTATAGAATCATAGACTCATAGAGTGGGAAGGGACCTCCAGGGTCATCTAGTCCAACCCCCTGCACAATGCAGGAAATTCAC